>NW_026562448.1:645000-1012500 GCF_027474105.1 Poeciliopsis prolifica
AGGTGAGTCCGTCTGCCAGAACCAGAACCAGAACCAGAACCCAGAACACACCAACCTGACCGATCATGATGGAGAACGCGAACACGCCCACAAAGTAGTTGATGAGCTGGAAGCAGATCTCAAAGACGGTGGTGGGGTCCGGCAGTCCTCCGATGGTGATCAGCGTCTTCACAGCAAGTAGTAACATCGGATGTAACTATGGAAACAGAGACTTCCTGTCATTGGAGGAAGTCCCAAAACAAGCCCTGATTCTCGGTGAGCCCCCATTGGCTGCTCTGGTGCAGGAAACATGGCGGCCATCTTGGAGCGGTGCAAGCCTCAGCATTGCAGGATACCGTGTTCATATCGACATCAGATAAACGGGGACGTTTCACAAGTAAGACGGACGTATTGCCGTTTATTTTTTGTGATTGGAATATTAGTAAACAGTATTGATGTCCAGCTAATATTAGCTAAATGTTTGGTGTAACACCAGGTTCACCAGGTTATTACAAAACCAGCCCAGATTTTAAACATTTAAAATATTCCCTCCTGTTGATTTACATTATCTGACACAAGAGTCTACCTTACAAATAAAACAATATCATATAAATGATTATGAATATATTATTATGTTACATGCCATAACATTAACCAGCAAAGTTTATATAGATGGCAAAGATGATGTAATTTCACTCTGACAAAAGCAAGATGGCTCCAAATCTGACGTTGTGATTTGAAAGTTTCCTAAAGACACGATGTCAGGAAGACGGATGAATCTCACGGAGGATTCTGGACTCGAGCTCAGCTGCTGGATCTGAAGCAAGAACTGGCTGGAAAACATGAAAACACACACACACACTTCTATAGACACACACACACACCTCTATAGACACACACACACACACCTCTATAGACACACACACACCTCTATAGACACACACACACACACACACACTTCTATAGACACACACACACACACCTCTATAGACACACACACACACACACACACCTCTATAGACACACACACACACACCTCTATAGACACACACACACACACACACACTTCTATAGACACACACACACACCTCTATAGACACACACACACACACACCTCTATAGACACACACACACACACACACCTCTATAGACACACACACACACACACCTCTATAGACACACACACACACACACACACCTCTATAGACACACACACACACACACCTCTATAGACACACACACACACACACCTCTATAGACACACACACACACTTCTATAGACACACACACACACCTCTATAGACACACACACACACACACACCTCTATAGACACACACACACTTCTATAGACACACACACACACACTTCTATAGACACACACACACACACCTCTATAGACACACACACACACACACCTCTATAGACACACACACACACTCTATAGACACACACACACACCTCTATAGACACACACACACACACCTCTATAGACACACACACACACACCTCTATAGACACACACACACCTCTATAGACACACACACACACACCTCTATAGACACACACACACCTCTATAGACACACACACACACCTCTATAGACACACACACACCTCTATAGACACACACACACCTCTATAGACACACACACACACACACCTCTATAGACACACACACACACACTTCTATAGACACACACACACACACACCTCTATAGACACACACACACACACCTCTATAGACACACACACACACACTCTATAGACACACACACACACACCTCTATACACACACACACACACCTCTATAGACACACACACACACCTCTATAGACACACACCCCTCTATAGACACACACACACACACCTCTATAGACACACACACACACACCTCTATAGACACACACACACACACCTCTATAGACACACACACATAGACACACACACACACACACCTCTATAGACACACACACACACACACCTCTATAGACACACACACACACACCTCTATAGACACACACACACACACCTCTATAGACACACACACACACACCTCTATAGACACACACCCCTCTATAGACACACACACACACACTCTATAGACACACACACACACACACTCTATAGACACACACACACACACACACCTCTATACACACACACACACCTCTAGACACACACACACACACACCTCTATAGACACACACACACACCCCTCTATAGACACACACACACACACACCCCTCTATAGACACACACACACACACCTCTATAGACACACACACACACCCCTCTATAGACACACACACACACACACCTCTCTAGACACACACACACACTCTATAGACACACACACCCCCCTCTATAGACACACACACACACACACACATATAGACACGTGCATATGAATATGCAAAACCAAATATAAATATTCAGTATTATTTATGATCATCTTTTTTCCCTCAATATATTTGTATTATTTTGTGTTTATATAAATATCTATTAATAATACTATTTTTGTTTAAAGTATGAATGGCTGCATGCTTTTCAAAATGTTCATCATATATCAATATCGGCATATTGAATCCCATACTGCTTAAAAATAAATTTATTTGTAAATGTAAGGAAGGTTTTGAAGAATGTTTCCAGTAATAAAGTATGAAAATACGTAAAGTATTTAGCGAGTTATTATTGATTAAATGCGCTGATACTTCATCGCACAGCCAAACATGACGCTGAAGTGAGCAGGAGAGGCATCTGCTGCAGAGTGGACCTGCAGACTGTCTTCCTCTGACGTCACCGACAGGAACCTCCCATTTACACCTGAATGACGTGAGACCTAGTGGTCAGCAAAAAACGCGTTTCTTATTATGACAGTATTAAAAAAAATCAATCATGACAACAAAGTCAGAATATTACAAAACAAAATTATACAACAGTAAGTTAAAATAAGAGGAGAAAAAAGTCGTTATAAGATGAAAGACGATACATCTTATGAGAACAGGAAGCAGCGGGTGGAGCAGAGGCTCCAGTTCTGATCGCAAACCCAGAATCGACTAAGAATATTTAAATATATTCCTTCCAGGAGAAGAACCTCTCTGCAGCTAACAGGAAGGGCGACGAACTGCTGTCAGTCTCAGACCTTATATGGAAACAGGACCATTCCACTGGGGAAGTGAAGGGGGCGCTATTTCCTAGATTATCCATGTCTCTCGTTTCTATTTTCCTGTGAAATCTGATATATTTTCATCTTTAAGAAGGATTTTCACTCTCAGTATTTGAACTTCTCTCTTTATTTACTTTATCTCACAGTTTTAACAGATTCTGTAGCTTCCTGTGTTCTTCTAAATTTGCTCCTGAGTCGTATCTTTTCAGGCCTGATGCTGCCTCTAGTGGCGTGGGGAGGTAACACAACTAATATATTACAATATTATTCACTATGAATTCAGCATTACTGGCACTGTAAAAGATAAACTATAACACATCATAGTTTTTCATTTTCTTAAGGAAGTAGAGGTAATTAAATGAGATAAACTAAACCAGGAAGTGATTCCAGTTTCTCTCGATGGCCAACCTGTTGAAACTGGCAAATTTTAAATTCCTGGTGTCGTTCCTGGGACATTCAGCTCGACTTTGCAGAAAACACTTCCTGTATTTTTAAGGACTTTCTCAGACGCCATCTTTAAGAGGATCTAGTGATCTCAGGGTTACCCAACTAGAGCTTGTTGAGCTAAAATGTTAAAATGTTGTTTTAACTTGAGTTTTAACTCAAGTTAAAACAACATTTTAACTCAAGTTTGAACTTTTCATCTCCTCGGCTGGTTCCGTCTCATGAGCTGCAGATTAACAAGCTTTTAATGAAACTTTCACTGGCAGGTAAAACAGCAGGTAAATGGTGGTGAAACCAGAACCAACTTTATCTCAACTGTTGCTGAAAGATGATGGAAGATGCAGGAATATTTTAGCAGAGAGCTCCATCCTCTTTCTTCATCAGTTTGACCTCTGACCTCATGAAGCCGTCTCTGTTTTCCTCTGGTAATAACAATCTATTAGAAATCATTTATTGACAGGGCAATAATTATTCTTTACCAGCTAAATGATAACATTTACCTCCAGCTTGCTGAGTGTTTTACTATATTCACAAATTATTGATAATGTGATTCTATGAATAGGATTTATTGTTTTAGAGTCAAAGGAAAATTTCCATGTTGATAGACTAAATAGTTTCATCTTATTTGTTCCTATATATTAGACTCTACCAACAAAAGTCTCTCAGAATAATATACATGGCAGCGTAAAAACAAAAATGTTTTGGCTTGTATCTGTTTAACAACCTGGTTATTTGTCCATGAACCTTTATTTGTTATTGACTTTTGATCAATTCAATTTCTGATATATACATTGCAAATTGTATTTATATTATAGCTGATTATGTTTTTATGTCTCCTTGTATAATTGATGGATATATAGATATTATTTATAATGTATAAAAGTATTATAGCATTTAATCAGCTCTACATCCTTAAGGAAATGAAAAGGTATGGTGTTTTACACAATATTATATTTTATAGTTCCAGTAATGCTAAAATTAAGAATAAATAATAAAGACTTGTGTATTCTGACTTAGTAATGCAATTATATTAGTTGTGTTACCTCCCCACGCCACTAGAGGCAGCATCAGGCCTGAAAAGATACAACTCAGGAGCAAATTTAGAAGAACACAGGAAGCTACAGAATCTGTTAAAACTGTGAGCTAAAGTGAATAAAGAGAGAAGTTCAAATACTGAGAGTGAAAATCCTTCTTAAAGGTGAAAATATATCAGATTTCACAGGAAAATAGAAACGAGAGACATGGATAATCTAGGAAATAGCGCCCCTTCACTTCCGGAGTGGAATGGTCCTGTTTCCATATAAGGTCTGAGACTGACAGCGGTCCGTCGCCCTTCCTGTTAGCTGCAGTGAGGTGTAGTTGCGTTCTTCCTGAAACATGGGAAAAGGCAGCTCGCTGCCGGCTGACAGATTATAGGAAAGAAAATATATAGTATGAGAATAAAGTGGTAAAAACAGTAGAAATAATTTCTGATAATAGAGTTGAATGTTTTTCTAATTTCTTCCTGATTGATGATGTAATGGCGTTCTTACGCGTTGCCTTTCCCGTTGTAGACCCACTTGGTGGATCCCAGACCCTCGTAGTCGGAGCCCAGTAGAAGAGACAGGCGTTGATGTGCAGCGAGTAGAGCAGGTAGGTGGAGGTCCGGATCACCCTGGGCAACGGGTTAGAGGTCAGATGTGGTTGGATGAGGTTGGATGAGGTTGGATGTGGGTGGATGTGGTTGGATGCGGTTGGATGCTGTTGGATGCGGTTGGATGTGGTTGGATGCGGGTGGATGCAGTTGGATGCGGGTGGATGTAGACGGGTGCGGTTGGATGTAGTTGGGTCCAGTTGGATGTGGATGGATCTAGTTGGATAAAGTTGGATGCAGTTGGATGTGGTTGGATGTAGATGGATGCGGTTGGATGTAGATGGATGTAGTTGGATGCGGTTGGATGCGGGTGGATGTGGTTGGATGCGGGTGGATGCAGTTGGATGCGGTTGGATGTAGTTGGAGGTAGATGGATGTAGTTGGATCCAGTTGGATGCGGTTGAATGTAGTTGGATGTGGTTGGATCTAGTTGGATAAAGTTGGATGCAGTTGGATGTGGTTGGATGTAGATGGATGCGGTTGGATGTAAATGGATGTAGATGGATGCGGTTGGATGTAGATGGATGTAGTTGGATATCATTGGATCCAGTTGGATGCGGTTGGATGTAGTTGGATGTGGTTGGATGTAGATGGATGTAGATGGATGCAGTTGGATGTAGATGGATGTAGTTGGATGTGGTTGGATGCGGGTGGATGCGGTACCCACCGGTAGATGTAGGCCTTCTTCATCACCGCCTCCATCCGGTCGTTGAACTCGAAGAACGCCATGTACTGGGAGAGAACAACCATCAGCTGCTTCCCCTGGTCATGTGAGCAAGAGCAGGAAGAGCCTGACCTTCAGCAGCCGCGGGAAGCGCAGCAGCGAGTTCACGCCGGTGAAGTAGTAAAGTATCTCCATGGGGAACAGGCTGATGATGTCCATCTGGGAACGAAAGGAACACGGGTCAGAACCAGAAGCGCTCCAGAATCCGGATCGTTTGCTGCTCTAGCAGAACGTTCTCACCTTGAACCGTTCGGTGGTCATGTAATGCTCTCTCATGTCCTTCTTGTCACACTGTCAGTAGAACCAGTGAAACCAGTTAGAGCCGTTCCTGCCGGTTGTACGCAGAAGGTCTCCTGTGTTTACGTACCACGATGTCTCCGCCGCGGACGAACTGCAGCCGCGGCTGGAAGACCAGGATGTCTGCGATGTAGATGAAGTCACAGGTGTAGTCGGCCAGCAGCCACAGGTGGATGTTGTCGGGAGTCTGGTAGGGGAACGCCCAGCGCACCGGGATCAGCCACACGTTCCAGTTCCACGCCGCCACCACGAAGAACAGCCAGATCACATAGATGATGTCTGCAGGACGGGGAGGCAAGAATTATGGGAAATCACCGGGAGAATGTGGTCGGTTCTGGGAGGAGAGCTCACCAGTGAACGGGTCGATGCTGGACGGAAAGCGGTACTCCAGGATGGACCGTAGCCAGTCGGGCATCGGGGGAAGTTTTGGGAGCTGGACCGGATGTCCCAGGAGTTCAAACTGGAACAGATCCGCTTCCTGCGGTGGTTCCAGTTCGTCCTTCTTCTCCTCTCCAGGCGGGGGCGGTGGAGGAGCCGGTGGAGCTTTGGCAGGAGCTGCAGAGATCAGGAGAGACGGTCAGGGTTCCGGTCCACTTTCACCAGGAGACCCAACTGAAAATCGCTGAGGGATCCCACTGGATCCAGGTAGCCAACTGGATCCTGTTCTCTTTGGGCAAGCCAATTGCATCCAGTGGTTGGCTCAGTGGATCCAGGTTTCCTGGATGAGGGGACCTGGATCGGGGCGACCTACAGGCAGTGGGGCTCTCCTCCTCGGACTCGTCAGGATCCACCAGGCGGTCTTTGTGTCGTTCCGTCCGGCCCTTGAAGAGCCCGACCAGCTGGTTGAGGCGCTCCTGGACCGTGACGCTGGCCACGCTGGCGGCGGACTGCGGCCGCATCCTGCGGGGAGAACGGACACGCTGAGGACGCTGATGGGGGAGGGCCATGCTGCGTCTGGGTCGGGGTCTCACTCGTCGTCTCCCGGACTGGACCGGGCCTTCAGCAGCTCCTCGTCCTCCTCGCCTGGCGTTGGGTCAGCTCTGCAGACAGCAGCACATCCAGAACCCTGTGAGCCATAAATCATCATAAATCATCTGCTGTCAGATTTATGATGATTTATGGCCCCAGAGTTTGAACCAACAGACTGATCTGGACTCTCCGTGTGATGAAGAGCCGCCAGCAACTTTCAGGGTCAAACAGAACCAACATGTTTCCAGAGCTCAGCAGCAATATCTGCAAATATTGTAACGATGTCTTTGGAGACACGATTCGTTTGCAGGCTGACGGCTTGGTTCTGACCCGTCTCTTCTTCTTCCACTCAGTAAAACTGAAATATTTTAGATTCAGATTTTCCCGCCTCTTTCTCTTTATGAAAGCCATTAATGTTGCCACCATTCCTTCCTTGTGTTTTCCAAAATTTAATGTTTTAATGCTCCTCCTGCCGGGTGGAAAGATGAACAGCGCCCCCTGCAGGCCTGCTGTTGTTACCTGAGCTGAGGCAACATCAGCCTGCTGGTCTCCGGTTCGGGGGTCGTGATTATCTGTGGGATGCTCCGGTTGAGTCGGTGCAGCTCGTCCGGGTCTGCAGCCTGCAGCATCAGCGCCGGAGCGTCGGTGTTCCTGCAGCTTCCTGAGGATCAGAGCAGAAGACGCGGCGCCAGGATGAGAAAACTGGAGCCGGGCTCTGGAGCCGGGCTCTGGGTCGAGCATCGACAGCAATCACCCAACTGAACACTTTTTAACCTCCGACTGGACTTACAGCCTGGAGTGAAATGACTGTAGTTAGGAAAGGATGACAATCACTCCAGATTTACTCAGATCTCACAATTTAATAAAACCGAGATTGCTTTAAAATAACTGAACAGAAAATGGTTTCATCAAAAGTTCGGGACTTCTCTGTGTTTCCAGAAGAATAATGAAATTTTGTTGAATTTATGAAATATTTACTGATGGCAACAGCTATTATTCAATAAATGTCAGATTTTAATTTAAGGTTATATGGCTATAGATGTTGATTTAATGACTTTGCCAGAAGTCAAAATCTGAAGGTCTGGGAAATCCAGCTTCAGTCTGTTGAGATTTATAGAAATGGGGTTTCAGATAGCTCCTCCCCCAGATCACATAACTCCTCCCCCAGATCACATATCTCCTCCCCAGATCACATAACTCCTCCCCCAGATCACATAACTCCTCCCCCAAATCACATAACTCCTCTCCCAAATCACATAACTCCTCCCCCAGATCACATAACTCCTCTCCCAAATCACATAACTCCTCTCCCAAATCACATAACTCCTCCCCCAGATCACATAACTCCTCTCCCAAATCACATAACTCCTCCCCAGACCACATAACTCCTCCCCCAGATCACATAACTCCTCCCCCAAATCACATAACTCCTCCCCCAGACCACATAACTCCTCCCCCAGATCACATAACTCCTCCCCCAGATCACATAACTCCTCCCCCAAATTACATAACTCCTCCCCCAGATCACATAACTCCTCCCCCAGATCACATAACTCCTCCCCCAAATCACATAACTCCTCCCCCAAATCACACAGCTCTTCGATAATTTGTTTTACTTGTGAATTAGATTAGCTATCTAACCTTTTAAGTTAGAGTACAGGATTGCTAAGAAAACCTTTTAATGGCTCAGCTTCACATTTTTAACCATTGATCACTTTCTATGCAGATGATACTGATGTTATTTAAAAACTCCCTATACTTTCACTTGAATATATTTATATATTAATTTTTTTTTTTATTAATGGGATTAGCTCTATTTTCTAATTAATGAAGACCACAACAGTAACTAAGTCTTTGCCCATTTGAACATGTTTCAGATTGTGGGTAATATTCACAAACTCCTGATATCTGTTAAAATAAAAACAATGTGGTTTGTTTTTGTAGTGAGTTTTTTGCCGTTAATGTAAAAAACGTCTGATAAGGAAACTGTCTGGGATTCTTTTGAGTCAAATACTCTGGAGCTAAACTTTTTAAATTCTTTCTCGGATCCAGAGAAAATGATTTAGAAAAACTTAACCTAAGATCTTCTGTTGATTCCTGCCAACTGAATTCCGTTTCTGTCCAGAATCGCTAACAAAAATATAACATAACTTTACGTTCTAACCATTTGATCACGCTCTATGCAGATGACACTGATGTCAGTTCAAAACTCCCTACCATCTCATTTCAGGATCAAAGCAAATTTTCAAAACAAGGAATCCCGACCCGCTGAATCAGAGGAGGATGCAGAATTTGTTTTTGAGACATCAAGGTGCCTGCCGTGTTTTCCAGGAGCGTTGCTTCAGACGGCTGATCCAGATCCATCTCCTGTTGGAAATGTTTTTAGCATCATGAAGAGGAGCTGCTCTGTTCTGGTGAATCAATCCATGAGCTCACAGCTGCAGAGTGCTCTGAGGAGTTCAGCCAATTATCAGTTGATGTATTGAAATCCGTTCAGATTTGGAGAAAATATCAACAGATATTTGCTGGAAGAAGCCACTTGGAGCCCAACTTTGGATGTTCCTGTGGAGAACGTCAGCATGACAGAACCTAAACTTTGCTTCCCTACAGAAATTCTGTGAAGTGACTTCACCTTCAAGTCCAAATCTGCTGAACCTCCTGAGAGTTTTTCTGTCACCTTTTATTTGTTTCAGGAGTTGTGTTTGTATTTTTCTATCTACATCAATTAAAACCTGGATTTTCAGTTTTAGGACCGAAACATGGCAGAAGAATCCTGCTGGCTGAAGATGAGCTGATAAACTCACATCCAGTCTGATGATGAAGAAAGTTTCAAACCTCCTGGGGTCTAAAACAGCAGGAGGCGCCAGATTGAGCAGCATTTAGATTCTTTATGGTTCATCCTGAAACAGCTGCTCTGATTTACTGAGGTTTAACACAACAGAAAATAACTTTATATTGAGTTCATAAACATTCCAGAGAGAAATGAAACAAACACAGCCGACGTGACGCGTTTCTCTTCATAACAGCATCAAAGGCAGCCTGATCCCATGGGTTCAAAACTTTTATTGGTCAAACAGAAAAAGGAGCAGAAACTCTGAGGTGACAATCGGACAGCCAGGTAACAGTGAGTGTGAAACATTTCAACAGAGACCTGAAGTAGCTGTACAGGCTCCGCCCACCGGCAGTAGGCTCCGCCCTCTTCTGGGAGACGCAGCAGCAGAATGCTAACCGTTGCAGCTCCATGCAGAAGCTGCTCTGAGGTTTAGAAAACTCTGGATTTGTAGTTGAACATTTCGGACTGAACTCAGGTCATCCTTGGTGTTTCAGCTCCTTTTCTGTCTGCTTCATTGCAGGGGAAAAGCATGCGGTGACTGTGGGAATAAAAGACCGGTGGCCCATGAGCAGCAGATGGTAGCAGAGCTGGAAAAGCTGCTCTGTCTTTGTTTCCTATTAAGTAGATCAGGTTTGCTTTGTTTCCATAGCAACAGATCTGAGACACCTGCTCTATGTTTTCAGCAATCAAGGTTAACTTTATGAAGAAATTATTATTGTCTAATTTATAAGTCAGTTCCTGCAGGATTCTGTGATCAATTCTGTGATTTTTTGCAATAAAATAAAGAATAAAGGAGCAAATAATTTTTTGTGATATCTTTAATGTGATAAAACAATCTGTTCATTTACATGGAGAACAGAGACGCTACTTTTTACTCGCTGCATCAATCAAGGATGATAAACTGACATCAAGTCAGGCTGAGGCAGCAGAAGTAAGAAATACTGCCACCTGCAGGTGGGACTTGGCTTCACTTTTTGTGGAAAATTTGCAATAAATTCAGTTCTGCATTAGTGGGAAAAACGTGAGGATCTGTTGATCAAGAGTGAATGTCAGTGAAGCTGAAGGAAGTGAACTGGGTCGAGGTTTGGTCGGGTTCTGCTGCAGCCTGAAGATCCAGTTTAAATGTTGCTCTTTGCTGAGATGTTACCATGCTGGTTCTTCTGTTCAAGTGAAACCAGAACCAGAACTCTGCAGCAGATTATTGGGTCCACTAGTTTCCAGCTGTTTCTAACTTTATTTTGCAATTTTAGAAAATAATTTTTGCTGATTTTTAAAATACTTGCTGGTTTAGGTTGACATTTTAAACCTAGATTTTTAATTATTTGTGTGTTTGATGCTAATGAAGCGACAAATAATTAGGTTCTATCAGTTTCATCTCAGAGAGCCACAGGAAGCAGGAAAGAGGTCACTTCCTGTTCAGTCTGTCCACCTGAGGTTAAATGGCCACCAGAGGGAGCTGCATGCTGCAGAGGAGGAGCAGCTTTATTTGGCACTTTCCAGGCTGGAGCTACAGATGGAGGGTCTATCAGGTGTCTGGGGGGCGCCGCTGCAGGACGGAGAGCTTAAGGCTGCTCAGGAAGCCGAGGAGAGCAAAGCGACTAGCCATGCTGCTGCAGTGCTGCTGTGCCTGCTTCTGGAGCTGCGACAGGTGCTGGGCCAGCTCTGGGTGGAGTCTCGGCATGGACAGCGTGGGGGGCGTCAGGTCGTGCTCCTGCAGCAGTGTCCTGCAGCGCTCCACGCACTCTGCAGCAAGCGGGAACCGAAGCAGGAAGCTCTTTATGGGAAAACAGACGCTGGGAGCTGCATGGAGAAACATCAGTGAGAAAACTCACAACTGGAACTGATCAACATTTATCGTCCAGAGAGGAAAACCACCGGCAGCACTGGCACAGACTGAGCTAGCACCCACTGAGCTAACATCGACTGTGCTAACACAGACTGAGCTAGCACCCACTGAGCTAGCACCCACTGAGCTAACACCGACTGTGCTAACACCGACTGAGCTAACACCGACTGAGCTAACACCGACTGAGCTAACATCGACTGTGCTAACACCGACTGAGCTAACACCGACTGAGCTAACATCGACTGAGCTAACACGGACTGTTAACGCAGATGGAACTAGCCTGGAGAGAACTAGCATGTCCAAAGCTAATGAGCTAGCCTGAGTAGATTATTGGTGTTTGAGTCAAAGAGTTTCCTGTCTCTCACCTCCAGATCCTCCTGCCTCTTCTTCTGCTGCTGCTGCTTCACTCTGAGCAGAGGAAAAACATGGACACAAGAATCTGCTCAGATGGTCGAGTCAAATAATCCCAGTTTCATGGGGAAGAGATTGTGAAAATATGAAATGCTTTTCACATGCCGCATCGCAGCTCAACCAATGTAGAAATGTTACCTGAATAAACATGTCTGTGCTTCATAACAGGCTATAAAAGTTTTATGTTTTCTTGTGTGTCTCTTACAGTCCACCGTTTGGTTTGGTACGTTTAGAAAATTACTGACACATCTAAACAAACATTGTTTTTTTTTCATTCAGGGAATCTGATTGGCTCATTAGGACAAACCGTTCACCAGGTCACAGGTCAGATGTGATCCTGATGTTCGTGGAAAGTCACCTGCTCTGCATGGTGGGTAGGGGCCTCTTCAAGGTGTGGTTCTGGTTGTTGGGTTATGGGACTCTCCAGATCTCTCCTCTCTGACGCCGGCTCCACATCCGTGGACGAAGGAGTCACCTGGTCTGCTGGCTCAGGTGCAGTGGGCGGGGCCAGGGCCTCCACCTGCTTTTCTTCAGCTGCAGCTTCAGGATCGTCTTCAGCTGGGCGGAT
Source organism: Poeciliopsis prolifica (assembly GCF_027474105.1). NCBI lineage: Eukaryota > Metazoa > Chordata > Actinopteri > Cyprinodontiformes > Poeciliidae > Poeciliopsis > Poeciliopsis prolifica. Next base: position 657,870 of record NW_026562448.1, read on the forward strand.
GTCCAGCAGACACCTGAGAAGAGACGAGTGAATGAAAAGAGACGGAGGAGATGTGAGGCTGAGACCAAACTGGAACATTTAACATCTCCAGCTGCTTCCTCTCTGCTCTGAAACAAACCAGCCTGTTCCCCTCCTGGCCTGTGGGGGCGCTGCACCAAGAACCAGAGAAGGAAACAACACTAAAAACGCTGAAGACACTGAGAGCTACTTCCTGTTTCACCAGATGGAAACAAGATGGAGGCGTCAGAGTTTAGTGCTGGAGGATTTCTCTTTAGTCTTTGGCTGAAGACCAGGAGCCATTTCAGCTGCTAGCGCTAAGCTAGCATGTTAGTTTTGGTTGTTTTTACCCAGAATGCCCTGTGCTGTAGTCCACTTCCTACTTTTGGAGCAACTCAGACTGAAGTTTGGAGGAACAGAGGTCAAAGGTCAATTAGCATTCACATCAACTGGACTGGACTTTAAAGGCAAATGGACTGGAGTTGGACTAAAGCAGACTGAACAGAAGTTGGAAAACTTCCGATTCCTCCCAACACAGAACGTTTTGACCATCTAGTCGACATCTGGTTCATGACCACGCATGGCGGTTGGATGATCATGCATCCAACCACCATAGTGGCACCAGCAGGCCTGGTCTAGTCTTTGCACCCTAGGCAATGACTTGAAGGGCTTCGGTGTTCATGAGGGTCAGAATGAATAATTTTCAACTGAATCCATCAAACTAACATCTGGTCAAGTTAAAAGGTCCAACCCACCTCTTCAGCTCAGTCCTGAATGGCAGAGAAAAAGTTCCAGAAAGTAAGACAGTAGAGTTAGAGCAGGGAGAAGACCTTCAGAAAACTAAAAACTAACCACTGATCCAACCAACCAACCACTGATCCAACCAAACATCCAACCAACCAACCACTGATCCAACCAAACATCCAACCAACCAACCACTGATCCAACCAAACATCCAACCAACCACTGATCCAACCAAACATCCAACCAACCAACTACTGATCCAACCAAACATCCAACCAACCAACCAAACATCCAACCAACCACTGATCCAACCAAACATCCAACCAACCAACCACTGATCCAACCAAACATCCAACCAACCAACCAAACATCCAACCAACCACTGATCCAACCAAACATCCAACCAACCAACCACTGATCCAACCAAACATCCAACCAACCACTGATCCAACCAACCAACCAACCAAACATCCAACCAACCAACCAACCACTGATCCAACCAAACATCCAACCAACCAACCAACCAACCAACCAAACATCCAACCAACCAACCACTGATCCAACCAAACATCCAACCAACCAACCACTGATCCAACCAACCAACCAACCAACCAACCAAACATCCAACCAACCAACCAACCACTGATCCAACCAACCACTGATCCAACCAAACATCCAACCAACCAACCACTGATCCAACCAACCAACCAACCAACCAACCAAACATCCAACCAACCAACCAACCACTGATCCAACCAAACATCCAACCAACCAACCAACCAACCAACCAAACATCCAACCAACCACTGATCCAACCAAACATCCAACCAACCAACCACTGATCCAACCAACCAACCAACCAACCAACCAACCAACCAACCAACCAAACATCCAACCAACCAACCAACCACTGATCCAACCAAACATCCAACCAACCAACCACTGATCCAACCAAACATCCAACCAACCAACCACTGATCCAACCAACCAACCAACCAACCAAACATCCAACCAACCAACCAACCACTGATCCAACCAAATATCCAACAGACCAACCAACCAACCAAAACATCCAACCAACCAACCACTGATCCAACCAAACATCCAACCAACCAACCACTGATCCAACCAACCAACCAACCAACCAACCAACCAAACATCCAACCAACCAACCAACTGATCCAACCAAACATCCAACCAACCACTGATCCAACCAACCAACCAACCAACCAACCAACCAACCATCCATCCATCCAGCTGTAGTGCTAGGTCAGTATGAACCTGACGCGTTATTCAACTAAGCATTTCTTTCTATTTTTGGAACAAGCCAGGTGTGTAGTGGCGTGACTGGTGGTTAAGCTCCGCCCACAAAACGTGCTAGCTGAGCTGAAGCTAGCAGAGCCTTGCTGATCCATCATGGCTGAACTTACTGCTCTGTCTGCTTCTCCTCACTCGGTTTGCCTTTATTTTCTGTGCTGTCCTCACTGTCGTCCTGCAGGTTCTCCAGCCTGAACGGGCAGAAGAGCAGAGAGCTGCTGGGAAACCCAACATCTGGAACATCTGGAGTTTAAGGAACAGCTGGAGCCTCCAGGTGGGCCGGAGGAATCGGCTCAGAGCTTCTGAAACAAACTCAGCTCAGCAGAATTGTTCTGGTGGCTCCCAGCAGAGTCCAAACTAAATACAAACTAAATGTTCTGGTTGGAAAATGGATCGGGTTTCTGTTAGTACCCATCACAGCCCGGTCCCGACCCATTCCCTCCCTCCTTCATGTTGGAGGTTAAAGGTCACAGTATGTCCCACATCTGCCCTTTCGCCAAGTCTGCGTTTTAACAAGTACAAAGTGCATTACCCACAATTCATTGCTGCATGTGACATTCTGAGTTAAAAGGCGGATTTATGGAAATGTTCTGTTGTTTTTCCGTTTTCATAGAAAATATCGTGACAAGGCACATTAGTAATAAAAAGGTTGATTTGATAAACTAAGCAGAAAAAGAAGAAATAAAAAGAATAAATACAAACTGACTGAGAAAAAGAAAAGAAAATGTCACAAATCCAAGACAAATTTCAAATTTTAGATATGAATATGTTTGAATAAAGATTGGGCTTTTGTGATTTTATTTAAGCACTCTCTAAAATAAAATGATTTCACTTTAAAATGGAGGTGATTTTTAGAAAGCAGCAATAAATATATGATAATTTATCTCTTCATCTCCTGTTAGAAGATCAAATTTTATTATATTAAAACTTGAAGATGGAAGAGATTTACTGTGTAATATCCACTTTTTAAAATATTTCTAAAAACATTAATGAAACTGCAATTTAAAAATGTATTATTGTTTCAAATTCTCAGTCGCAAACACAGGAACTGATATTTATTTTGAATTTGTTTTTGCAGAAAGTCATTGTAGGGAAAACTTTATATAAGATGATGAAATTAATATCTTAGGTTTGTTGTGGGAGTGGACTTATTTAACTGTGTGTGTCACTTTAAGAGCTCAGGGAGCCGTCACTCTGATTGGTTCGTTTGTTATCTCAAGCTGCCATTACTTGTTGAAAGAGCCGTCCAGAGCTGTTGTTCCAGAGATTGGGAGTGTGTAAATGAATAAAAGTAAGTTAAATCATTATTTTAGCAAGATTTGTTTCCCTATGCACCTTAAATATATACAATATGGCGGTTTAAAGAGTTAAGGTTATGATAATGTGATTTGTTGTCTCTTGCTGTCATCTGCTGGACAAATTGATAATAGTCGTTTGTGGTGAGTGAAAATAATAGCTTTCATTTGTTTGTTTTCTGTATTTTTGTTTTTGTACTTTTTGTAGACCTCTCAGCTCTATTAAAGAAAACCAAGACCTGAAACTTTCTTATCATTAAATGGCTGTTCCATTTAAACAACAAGGGAGCACAACAGTCATGATTTTGTCCTGAACTTGACCTCTGACCTCTGATATTATCTTCACTTTATACGAAACTAACTTTTGTAAAACAGATGGTTTTATGGGTAAAAATTATGTCAATAGAGACATAATAAGTAGACTGATTAATTATCAGTACATTTTAATGTGTATTTTTTGCCACCTTGGAAATATGAAATAAGTTCACAGTGTGATCTGTGTGTCACAAAAATAGAATCAAATCAGTTTTCAAAAGTAAAATATTGAAATAATTGTTGTTTCTCTGAACATGAGGGACTATATTGAGTTTTAACCAAACTAATTTCCAGCAGAAATATCTTTTCTGTACATTTAAAATAATCTGTTTTGTGCTTTTTAGCAGCAGGATGCCTGAACAGGGACCTGTCCGCCATTTTGGATGTGATGTTAGGACCCAGGCCATTCTGTCCTGACCCCTGACCCCTGACCGTGTCCACGCTCTGAGGGGCAGGGCGCTGAGCTCTGGACCGGGCCTGATGGCGACGCATCGGTTCTACAGGAAACGGATCAGTGGAAGGAAACCAGCAGGTCCAGTCTGGTTCAGCAGACAGAACCGGGTTGGACCTGCTGAGCCTCAAACTGAGCCAACCAGGATTAAAGCTCCAGAACCGCCCAGAACCCGTCCAGAGCGGGTCAGCGGTGACTCACTCCGGTTCGTCCTCGTTCTCCTCCTCCAGGATGTTGGGCAGCCTGCAGACACACAGAGACTGGGGTCAGAACCGGGTTCTGCCTCTGGCCCGGTTTTGGTTCCAGACTCACTGGTCGTTGGACTCCGGCAGCGTTTCTATGACGATCTTGGCCGAACGCTCCACCTCCAGCTGCCGGACCGCCTCCGCCGCCGCCTGCCGGGCCATCTCCTCGGCAACGCGGGCCGCCTCCAGCCGCTGCAGCCTGACAGGAGAGCCGGTCAGAACCGGGACTGGACCGGTTCTGATGAGGAAGACGAGCAGCTGACCTTTCCTCCATGTGAGCGCCGTCGCCGGCTTCCTTCTTCACGCCGTCCGCCGCAGTCGGCGGCTCCGCCGCGTCCGCCTGCAACAGATCGATCGATCGGACGCGTCACGCCTGCTGGGATCACGTTTTAAATCATCGCTGTGAAATCATTCAAATGGAAAAATTTGGAAAGCGACGAAGTTTGTGACTTTTCCAAAAAGGATTCCAGTGGAGGCGAGAGGAAGCGACGCCTCCATCCTGGTGGCTCGGACCAGAGGAGCAGCCTGGTTTTCCCTCTGGCCGGATCAAACCGCCAGGCTGGATGGAAACGCCCGATTCACTTTTCTTGTTTGCCAGACTTTGAAGTTTTGCTCAAATGTTGCAGGACAGTTGGATGGAAACGTGAGTCACATGCTGAGTTTCCAAATCTTTTCTATTCTCTGCTAATGTTGGAAACTCTGTGTTGAAATTTCCGTGTTTCTGTGAATTAACTTTCATAATTTGTGAAATCGTGTGATTGATGGAAACACGGCGGCAGTCAGTGGGACGGGAAACCGACCGACTGGTTCCAGTTCAGGTGCAGAAACTCACCTCCTTCACCTCCTGCTGCTGCGCCTCCTGCTGCGGCTCCTGCTGCTGCTGCGCCTCCTCCAGATCCTCCAGCACCAAGTCACTCGTCTTCTGAGCGCCACTGACTGACAGGCAGGAAGAATCAGTCACTATGGATCCCACTGGATCAACTGGATCCCTCCCACCTGAGGATCTGCTGTGGTCTGGATGACGACACGGTCTGGCTGGATCACGCAGCCAGACTGCGATCCAGAACGTTTCTGGAAATGCTAAAGTCGTCCAGATGATCTGATCGATCAGGAAGCGTTTGACCGGATCGTCGCCAGATCCTCTGATCTGAGGTGATCCCTTCAGATCGTCTTCAATGATCTGAAGACCAAGGAGGATCTGAACTCTCAGGTGGTTTTGGTTCGAACTGAACTCGTTATGCAGATGATGTTAAAGAAGATTCATTGATCAGAATCGATTTTTGGGTTATGGCCTGGAGGAGTTTCCCATCTGACTGAAGAGGTTCGGCTCAACTGATTGATTAAACTGATCAATTGGTTTGATAATTATTTGGCTGATTGACTGAAAAACTGACCCAGTCTCTGTTTTCCAGATGAAACCTTGACGTTTCTAAAATGTCTGAAGTTACAGATTGATTGATTTGCTGATTGATCGGTTGGTTTATTGGTTGGTTAATGGACTGACTGATCTCTGTGTTGGACCAAAAACACTCAAGGCGTTCTAGTTTTTTCCAGATCAAATCTTTATTTCCTGCATCGCTTGCGGTGAATTTGCTGCTGAAGTGGAGAACTGAAGATCCAGAGCTCCCAGTATGAAGCGGTCCCAAACTGGACTGAAACCAGTTCCTCTACAGAGCCCCTGCTGCCAGTCCTAACCGATCCTGCTGAGGAACATCGGGCTGAACCTCTGTAAAGTCACACAGTCCTGGTTCTGAACACAGAGTCCTTCTCTTCAGGCAGGTGAAGCTGAAGCTCGTTAAGCTCGTTAAGCTCCAAAGCAGCGAAAGCTTCCTGTGAGCTACAGGACTGATGGCGTCAGTCTGCCAGAAGTGTGCTGCTGTCAGTGAGAGCGACTCTGTCCTGCTGCTGCTCCTTTTATTTTAGGGGCTCAGGCGACTTCCCCCCTGAAACAGAAGGAGAAGAGCAGCGCCGTTAGAGTCCGTCTCACCTCTGACAGAAGGACACTGACCGACTGACCGACCAAACAGCTGTTCTATTCATGACTTTTAACAGCCTCAGACTGACGACAGACACCTGTTCAGGTGTTCATATCAGTCCATGTGCAGGTGACAGTTTCCCTGGAAACACAGGAGTATTTCTGAGGATGGCAGGAGGTTCAGATCTCTGCGTTCCAGGATGGATCTCATGTAAACCAGACAAACAAAGTCCAACAGAAAGCAGGTCTGACACAGAGCCGTAACGCTGTGCTGTCCTGCCTGCAGGCACAACTCAGGGTTTACTTGACCCGTTTCAGCTGGTGGTTTCAGGAAACCGGACCGCATGATCAGAACTAAAGGTCCAAACGGTGGGCAGAGGGGTCAGGGAGCTAAAGGATGTACTTACTGTTCCGCATGTCATCACTTCCTGTTTCCTGCAAGAAGGAGACAATTCAGAGCCTCAGTGAAGGTCAGCTGACCCCGATTGGATGTATGGCAAGTTTAAAGAGACGGCGCGCTCACCGGCCTGGGGACGGGCTGCGGCAGCATGCGGCCGATTCCACTGACGATCCAACCCACCATGCTGCAAGGCAACAGTTCAAAGGTCAGCTGGAGTGAGTGAGTCCGTCCGTCCGTCCGTCCGATTTCTCTCCAAAGATCTTTAGGTTTAAACAACAAATCTGTAAATATTTCCACCTACTTTGGCTGCTGCTCTGCTTCCTTTGCAGATCTGAAGGAATGAAAGAAAAGCAGAAGGTAAGAAATAAAATCCTTCCCTGTTACTTTATGTCTTTAGATAAAGTAAATGTCTCAGAAACATCTACCAGCATTGTGCTTGTTGTCATCAGCAGTTCCTTCAATTTTTCACACAAAATCATCAGATCCCCACATTTTTTCTTGTCCATGCACAATTAAAAGTTTATAACAAATTGTCTACAAAAATAATCAAAAACGTTAAGCTTAAGTGATGTTAACTCCTCCTGCAGGTGGCAGCGTTTCTTACTTCATGTCAAGTTATCGTCAGTGATCCATGTGGCAAGTAAAGAAAATTTGTTATTTAAGAACAAAAATGTTTCATCTCTTATTGTTTCTCATCTTTTTTCTTGTATATGTATATTTTTGGAGGTTTAATGAGAAATAAATCTAGCAAAATAAAATAAGGGATTTTAATTGCAAGAAATTTAAAACACAATCGTGAAATCCTAGAATATGAGTTATCTGCTGAAAATACTAATCAAACATCCAGATGTAAAGCCGACTAATAGGGGGAAAACAAAAACTTTGAGAGGAAAAAAATCCTGGAAAATCTGTTTCTGGTGGTTGAATCCAACACGACTCACTCCGTCTCTGACGTGGGTCTGGTGGTCGTTGGAGGAACTGCAGGGGGCGCTGTGGCGTTCCAAAGGAAGCACAATATTTCAGTACAGCTCATCTTCCTGTGAGCAGCAGCCATCATCACAACCAGGACTAACCTTTGGATGGAGCTTCAGACTTGGTGGTTCCTTCGGTCTTTGGGAGGCTCTCCGGCTGAGGAACCACCTTCACGATGCCGTGTTTGATCCAGTCCATCATGCTGGGAGAAAAACACGTCGCACAGAACAACATTTACAGGATCAGTAGGTCAGTTCTGACATAAAGATCCACTGCTGAGAAACAGTCAGGCAACCAACCAGTGAACAACAGCAGCAGAACCAGCCAGCAACAAAATCAACCAACAAGTCAATCAAAGAATCAGCTAGCCAATAAACCAACCAACTCGAGCAATTACCAGATGAACCAATTAACCAAACTATTCAAAAGTAACTAACCAACTAACAACTTAACCAAATAATTACCAAAACCAGCCAAAAACAAGAACTCAGCCAAGCAGTTGTGATGCTGACGCTGACCTGGGTGGAGCGGTCTGGTCCCCCGCCGCCTGCTCCTTCCCGCCACTCTGAGCTTCTGCAGGTCAAACATGGCAATGTGTTGCAACATCAGCTTCCAGCTGCAGGAATACTGCCACATGTGTTGATGCTCACCTGCTGGAGCTGCTGCTTGCTGCACCTGAGCAGGAGCAAAATCAGGTGAGAAACTCACAAAACCACCAGCAGGTGAAATAACAGAAATCTGCAGCTGCTGGTTTCCTTCCCTGAAACTTCCTGGTGATTTTAGCCACAAACCACTGATAGAAATATTGTGTTTGGTTTCTCTGTCTCAGATTGCTGCGGTGATGACCTGAAGTGTTGGAGTCTCAGTTCTCTGACCAGTAAAGAGTCCAACCACCATGAAATGCATCACAGCTGGCAGTTGGTCTGGCTGGTTGGTAACGTTACCAGCCAAGAACTAACAGAATTAGAGGAAAACATGACTTTTTCAAAGTCATGTTTTCACCAAATTGTTCACTCATTTCTGAATGCCACAGGTTCAAACTAAATGTTTGGCTTCAAGATGAAGATTTAGTTCAGTTAAATCTTTCCAGCAGCAGTTAGCCAGCTGGATACTGAGACGCTAACTAAATATTTGATTATATACGTTTTGGCTTGTAAAGTAAATATGTAGGCTCAAACCTAATATTCAGTTTACAAGCTGAATATGTGTGGCTCCAAATAAAACATTTAGCTTGAGGCAAATTAAATGTTTAGTTTAAAAATGATATTTATAATTAAGGACAATGTGCTGAAATGACTGAAACATTAACCTCCATTTTCTCCTCTCATGACAGGTTCAATGAAAAACTAAATATTATTTGTTGCTGTTAATAAATAATAGTGTGCATCATGTCTCAAGTCGTGTCCGGTTCTCGGCACTGAACACGTCATCGGTGACGGCAGACAGGGAAACCTGGGCGCACCTGAAGCTGCTGCTCGGCCGCCGTAGACTCTCTGCTCCTCGGTTCGGGCTGAGGAACAACTTTCTCCAAACCCTGAGAGATCCAGGCCATCATCCCTTTCCTGTGGAGGACACCAGGGTCAAACTGGACACCAGGGGGTGCCAAAGATCCAGCTAGGTCACTATCTGGCATCCTGGCAGCTACTGACGGTTAAAGCAGCTCAGTATTTGGCAGGTTACTCACTCATCGTCGGGCTTGCTGAGGGACAGAACAGAAAACGTCATCACATCGGCATCTCCTACCTTTAATTCACTTCCTGTTTCTAACTGATTCAGAACACGTGGAGCCCAGACTAACAGCCAAACTCTCTGTGCTTTATTCTGGTTCTGTGACCCAAAACCCAACACAGTAATGTTCAGATTTATGGATCTCTGACCCGGTTCACACTGGGCTGCGTTTACCTGGCTGCTGCTGCTGCTGCTTCCTCCTGAGGAAGAGAGGAAACAGAAACATCAGGAGACGATCTGGATCAAAACACCGCCGTTCTTCAGAGATTACAGAACCTGATCCGGTTAGCATTTCCTCCAGAACCCAATCCTAGCTCTGAGTTTTATTCATAAACTGATCCCGGTTCAGCAGAACCTGAACCTGGGTCAGTGTTTTCTACAGAACCGGTCACAGGTCCAACGTCTGGTCCTCACCTTGGCGGCGGAGTTGGCCCGGCTCTGGTTGGCCGGAGGCGCCGGCAGAGGGAGAGTGCTGCTGATCCAGGTCAGCATGCCTGGACCCGGACTGAAGACGGGAAACACCAGAATCAGAACCAAGACAATAAACCACTTCGTGTCTTCAGCTATTCTTCCCCAGATGGGTTCCTCTGGGGAAGCGGACCCGTCCGGACTCACCCGTTCCCCGCAGGCGCCTCAACTTCCTGATTCAGTTTGTCAGTTTTTGCAGCTGTTGAGCAAACAGAAAAAAAGTTTAGTGGACAGAAGAAAACTGAGTCAATTTCAATGACAATCTTACCATCCTTCTTGCACTCATCTTCAAACGTGACCTTCTCCTGTTCAAAACACAAAACGGCTTTAAAAGGGAAGCCATGTTCCTCCTCCTGCTCAATGTCTGAGTTCAAAAACTCTGGAAAACCAGCGAGTTGGAAAAACAACGAGTCTGCGAAACTACTGATTCCTAGTCATTACTAAGATGCTTCAAACATTCTGGAGACAGATTATTATCATCACTAAATGCTTCATAAATGTGAAACAAATTTCCAGAGTATGGAGAGAAACATGTGATCATGGGGGGCGTGGCTTACTGGTGCAGGGGGGGGGCCACTTCTGGTTTTCCTTCCTTGGCATCTTCAGTGTTTTTGGATGGAAGTTCAGGCGGCTGGGGGACGACTTTAACCACCCAGCTCAACATCCTGGAAGAGACGGACAGCCGTCACCCGACCGATACGAGTCGATAGAAGATCTGGTAACTTGTTCATCGACACGCGGTGAACAACACGCCACAGACGAAAGTCTCGGGGTGAAACCCAGGAAGCGACAGAGATCGTTTATGTCGCTCCGCTAACACGTCTGAATGATTAGCTTGAAGTTTCACATGCATGAATTTGTCCGGTCACTTGGGTGTCGCCTGAACAAGCGAGAGTCAGAGGCAGAGACGTTGCCTCCTGTGTGGAGCTGTCGACTCTGGACCAGAGGTAATGTTCACCCGTATGGGTCTCAAACTGTGGCTGTTGAAAGACCTGGTGTCCCATATGGGTCTCAGTCTCTTGACCAGAGGAAACGTCGAGCCGTATGGCTCTCTAAATGTTGGTTGCCGTGGAGTCGGTGTCTTCAATACCTCTCTAGCTCTGGTTTTCATGGGACTCGGGGTCCTGTATGGGTCCCAGGCTCTGGCCTCAGGAGTCTTGCACGTTTTAGACATTCCTCTGAAAAGAAAGATGGTTCTGTTGTTGGTTCTGACGGGGACAGTGATGAATCCCGTTGGGATCCAGTTCAGCGAGTAACTCCACTGGAAGTGAGTCCAGATCCAGAAACAGATGGAAACTGAATAATTAGCTTGATCTCCTCCAGGCTTCTCCGTTCTGTGCTTAATGGTGTTTGGATCTCGTTCAGCTGAGTGTCAGATCCAATCAGAACTGACTGGTCTCGACCCTAATCCTCCCCAGGAGGCCACTGGACACCAATACAAACATTAAACTGGTGCCCAGTTTGTCACTTTCACTCCCCAGTGTGTTATCCGTTTAGCCGGCCGTGAAGTTGGCTGCCTTGAGTCTTTCTGTTCACTGGGTCATTGTGGGTCGACATACAACCTGTGACTCGATTCGGTTCTGAGCTGGTCCAGAACTGAACGGGGCAGTCAGAGAGAAGTGGTCAGTCGCTGTTTACCCACTCAGTCGGTAGGTTGGTCAACAAACAGCCGATTAATCGGCTCCAAGTGAGTTTTGTAAGAGGCTTGTGACTCGGTCACAAGCCTGAAACTAAACAGCCAGGAGGCAAAAGGCTGGGGAAAGGACGTTTCCAGCAGTGGTTCCCACCCTGGTTCTCTGGAAACCCATCCTGTTAACAACCATTCATTTAGTCCAGGTGTGTGGCAGCCAGGAGAACCTAAGACATGAAGTACAGTTGGTCCTGGGGACCAGGGCTGGCAACCACTTCTTCAGAGGAGAAGGTCTGGTCTTCGGAGGGTTTTCAGGAGTAGATCAGAGGGTTGGAGAGTCTAGAGGAGGACGTTTGCCCTTTGGGGGTCTAGAGGAGTAGGTCTAATGGTTGGGATGGACTTTGGGATGTGTAGGATAGGTCTGGCAGTTGGGTGAGGTCTAGAGTACGTTTGGTGGTTGGGTTGGTATTTGGGGTGCAGGTCAGATCTTTAGGGTATCCAGTCCTACCTGAACAGTTCAGTTGGGTCCCAGCAACATCCCACAGAGCCGCGGTAAGGAAAGACTTTCAGAATGTGAGCGCAGTGGGAGGATTACAGAGCTAACAGGATTACAGAGCAGCTGAAGGACAGAACCGGACAGAGCAGGGGCTCAGATTACACCTTAAGAGGCCAGGAACAGGGCACATCGCCCAGAGCTGGAGCCCCATCCAGAGAACAACAGAGTTCAGTTAAAATCAGACAGGTGTCAAATCGGTTTGCTACCCATTCAAAAACTTCAAACACTATAAATTCTCTAAAGTTTCTGACCCAGTTTCTAAAGTCTGAGTGACTCTGGAGAGGTAGGAGATTCCTTCTCTAAGACTCTGTCCTTCAGGCTGGAAACCATCCTGCCTGATAGATAGTTGCATCTATCAATAATTAAACAGAGTTTAGATTCAGATGATGCAATGAAGGTCTGGACCTGCTGGTTCTCCAGCCAGAACCTGGCCTCGGCTCTCAGAAACAAGGTTGGACTTTTGTAATTTGTTCATTTAATGATGAATCTTCTTCAGACCGTCTGTGGAGTACCACAGGGCAGTGTGCTCAGACCAGTTCTCTAATCTGCCTCCAATTGGTAAAATGACCAGGCAGCAGGGGATAAACGTTCAGTGTTATGCTGATGATGTTCAGTTGCATCTATCCATAAACCTGGTGAATCTAATCCAGCAGGTGAACCTGGATGACTCCAAACTTTCTGCTTTTAAATTCTGATAAAACAGAAGTTGTTGTTTTAGGACCAGATCCTCCTGTCTCAAACACGGTTTCACTCTAAAACTTGCCGTACGAACAAATTTAGAAAAGTGCAGCTGCTGCTCCGCCGTCGCCTCCCAAAAACATCTTAATGAGTATAAATACCCGGAGGTCTTATGGATCTAAATGTCTAAACGTTTATCCTGAACACAGGAAGCAGAGCAGAAGGTACATTTACAGGGTAGAGATGCTTTCTGTCCACAAGGCGGGCCAGCTGGACCGGAACCGGTACCTGCTTCAAGTTCTGCTCACAGCTCCAGGATGATCAGTCTGGATTCATCTAAATAAACCAGCAGATCAATACGATCTCTGATCAATGGCTCCATGTTCTCCATCAGAGCCACAGATCCTCAGGTAGCAGCTCACCTTGATGCAGCTGCTGATGCAGCTGCTGATGCAGCTACTGATGCAGCTGCTGATGCAGCTACTGATGCAGCTCACCTTGATGCAGCTACTGATGCAGCTCACCTTGATGCAGCTACTGATGTAGCTACTGATGCAGCTCACCTTGATGCAGCTACTGATGCAGCTCACCTTGATGCAGCTACTGATGCAGCTCACCTTGATGCAGCTACTGATGCAGCTACTGATGCAGCTGCTGATGCAGCTGCTGATGCAGCTACTGATGCAGCTACTGATGCAGCTGCTGATGCAGCTACTGATGCAGCTGCTGATGCAGCTGCTGATGCAGCTACTGATGCAGCTACTGATGCAGCTACTGATGCAGCTACTGATGTAGCTACTGATGCAGCTGCTGATGCAGCTACTGATGTAGCTACTGATGCAGTTGCTGATGCAGCTACTGATGCAGCTGCTGATGCAGCTACTGATGCAGCTGCTGATGCAGCTGCTGATGCAGCTACTGATGCAGCTACTGATGCAGCTGCTGATGCAGCTACTGATGCAGCTGCATCATAACAGCTGTAAAGCTCTATAGTTTCTCTTCAGTGAGAATAAATGAGCCATGGATTCATTCAGACGAATCGTTTCGTCTGAATGAGACAAACTGAGCTCAATTATTCATATTTTGAAGTTTTCACATTTTTTATTTCTATTTTCTTTATTTTGTTAGTTTATTGTCTGAGGATAAATCGGTTCAGTTTCATCGTTTAAACACTAAATGAAATCATGAAAAACATCTGGTTTGATGCTTCCTGGTCTCAATAACTGGATGAGGTCAGAGTTCAGTGGATGCAGGTTTGTAGTTGGTCATCATGCCTCGTTCACTTTGATACATGTTGACTTGTGTTGTTGCTGCTTTATGACATCCTGAACCGGTGAAAAGATCCTGCTCAGTCAATCACTGACAATAAATTATCGTCTGATCACTACAGATAAGGAAAATAATAACTGGCTCAGGCTTTTGCCTCCCATCCTTCAACAATGGCAAGAAAGACTGAAGAATCTGTCTATAATGGAAGACAACAGCAGAACCACATGGACGTCTTTCTGAGCAAACAGATAGAGATGCTGTTAGTCTCCTGTGTTTGACGTTTCTAAGACATGTTAATTGCCAAAATGGATATAAACATTTGCTGAGTCTTTTTTCTTCTTTCTCTCTCTTTACTGTTGCATTATGTAAGTTCAAATAGAAATATGCATTCGATTCATAATATTTCTAAATAAAGAATGTTAAAAAAAATCATCGTCCAATCAGAAAGTTAGGAATCTCTTATTTGAAGTCCCAGACTCAGAAGGTTTGTGGGGTTTTCGTATCCCTCCGATTGGAACTGGTTGTTTGTTTCCTCATCCTGTTTGCAGCTCTGAGCTGCAGGATGATATCCGTGTCTCCACACTAAAGCTGTTAATGTGGCCCTGACCAGGATTAGCTGCTAACCAGGCTAAGCTCAGCGTCAGCAGAACGTGGGATTGGCGCCTCCTGACCCCGATCGGCTCCACGCAGCTGCTGCAGGACTCCTCGCCCCCTGCTGAGCATGCAGGCCACTGCTGCAGGGTCAGAGGTCACAGAGTGGCACAAGCCGCTGCCGCCCTCTGCTGGACGCAAATAGGATGAACCTGTTCATGCTGCTGTTCCATCATGAAGGATGCAGAATCGTTCATGAACTGAAGTTCCCAAACATTTTGGCACAAGCGTAACAAGCTACATATCCAATAATTCAACATAAAGTAATCAAATGTATTGGAAAAGGGTCATGGATTCCAAAAAACAGGGATTTGCAGCTTTGCCCCACTAGCAGAAATGTTGGCACTTCTTAAGAAAGTGATTGGAAAAAATGAACAAAATGTTGATTCTGAAAATCAGGATTTAGTTCAACTGTTTGAAAATGTTCAAGTTTTATCATTTTAACCAGAAACAGGGTTGGGAGCAAAATCGTCTGTGGACAGAAGTGAGGAACCAGGACTGGATTCTCGCCCGGCAGCTCCACCTGCGACACACCTGGAGGCGTTACCATGGAAACAGGCAACACCAAGCGCCGCTGCTGTGTGACAGAGGGAATGTTTGAACATTCATAACCCTTGAACTTTGCTCCTTCAGCCGCCGCCCTGCGTCAGTGACATCACCTCCTGCTGTGACTCACCTGAGGCTGGATCACCTGGTGAGCCTCGATGGAGATCAGAGCGGCTGCTGCTCTCTGCCAGGAGGAACACCTGGTCGCCACGGAGACCCGGTCGCCATGTCCACCAGAGGACGGTCCATCGGGGAACTGATGGAAACTCAGAATCGGTTAAACCTTCAGGTGTTTTCCTGCAGCGCTGATCAAACATCCAGTCAAAGTTCACAGAAACTTCCACACTGCAGGAAACCCACTCCCACTGCAGCTGTAGCAGTCAGTGTTCAGGCGTTTTTGTTTTCCTAGATCCTTCAGAGTTGTGGCGTCTGAAACGTACAGAAAGCAGATCCAGGCTGTGTGTGTGTGTGTGTGTGTGTGTGTGTGTGTGTGTGTGTGTGTGTGTGTGTGTATAAAATTAAATCTCTATTTCAAACCAAACCAGCAACGAAAAGAACAAATGTTGACTTTCCCTCTGTTTTTACTCAGACTTACAGATCAGATCCTACAGGAAGTTTGATTTGCTGCACCAGAAGTAAAATGTCTTCAAGTGTTTGGTTTTGATCATTACAACATCTAGAACATTTATATTTTTAAATGTTATAAAAGTTATACAATATGCTGAGGATACTTCATTTGTCACTGCATCTTAATAAACTCAAGTTCTCCTACCTGGTTCCACGTTTTTCTGTCTGGGTCTTCCAGGGTTGGAACCGGCCAATCAGAGGAGAAACTCCCAAACAACCCCAGCCAATCAAGAGCCAGCGTTTCCTCTGACCCGTCGGAACCTCAGAGAGCAATTGCTGTTGATGCTGATGTGGAAAAGTCTGCTCACTGAGTCATGCAGCCTGAGTGTGTGTGTGTGTGTGTGTGTGTGTGTGTGTGTGTGTGTGTGTGTGTGTGTGTGTGTGTGTGTGTGTGTGTGTGTGTGTGTGTGTGTGTGGCTGGGTGTGTGTGTGTGTGGGTGTGTGTGTGTGTGTGTGTGTGAGTGAGTGTGTGTGTGTGTGAGTCAGCTGGTCTATAAACACCACACCCTGCCCAGTCCTGGACCATAACGGAGCTGCTGCGAGTCTGAAGGTAAGAACTCGTCTCTTCACGTCGTTTCGGGTTTTAAATTTCGGTCTGAAGGAACCAGACTTTCCTTCTGAAGCTCTCGGCTGCAGAGAGAAACGGCTTTATGAACTTGTTGACTTTTAACTCTGAAAATCTAAGCTTCTGCTGAAAACCTTCAAAAAAGCGTGAGCCATGTCTTCTCACCAAGGATCTGAAGCTAAATGAATCCATCTCTCTTATTACCTCATGCATCAGAGGCTGACAGAGAGGAAACTCCTGAAGTGTGCGCCTCCAGCCCGTGAACTCTGACCTCACCATGCGTCCAGATAAAGACAGCAGTTAAAAATGTGGACTGGCTCTTTAACAGCCTGGTTACTAAGTGATGAAGTTTGTAGTTACCTGGTCAAAGGTAAATGAAGCTCTTCTAATGCGGACATAATGAGGCTTCAACGCTGCTCAGATCGCCGAACGACGCTGCCGTTACGCAACTAGCCGCACATTCCTGCAGCTCTGAGTGCATCTCCTTATCTGCAGACGCACCTTCAGGAAGGCCCAGCCGGTCAATAAATCAAACACACCTCGCTGGTTCAGGGTTCGCTGGCCGGACTCTGGAACCGACTGTTCTCCTGTCTCAGATTAATCTGATTCCTCTGGAAGAGCACAATGAGCCAGACTCTTCCTCCTGCTCATCATCTCCTCCATCACGAGTTTTCATTTAAACATAACATGGAAAATGTGCAAAATATGACCAGGAAAAGTAAGTACAAACATCTGACCAACTTCAGTGAACCAAAACCACTAGTGATGGATCCGGAAACACTGATGCGCCAAACCCGCAGACCAAACCGGCAGACCAAACCCGGCAGACCGAACCCGCAGACCAAACCGGCAGACCAAACCGGCAGACCGCAGACCAAACCGGCAGACCGAACCCGCAGACCGCAGACCGAACCTGCAGACCAAACCGGCAGACCGAACCCGCAGACCGAAACCCGCAGACCGAACCCGCAGACCAAACCGGCAGACCGAACCCGCAGACCAAACCGGCAGACCGAACCCGCAGACCGAAACCCGGCAGACCAAACCGGCAGACTGCAGACCAAACCGGCAGACCGAACCCGCAGACCGAAACCCGGCAGACCAAACCCGCAGACCGAAACCCGGCAGACTGAACCCGGCAGACCGAAACCCGCAGACCGAACCCCGCATCGAAACGCGTTGCTTTCAATGAGTCACATGACCGATACAGGAAGTGTCTGGAAATGTCACTGAGGCGCCAAACTGTGTTTATAAGGAAGCAAATCTGTAACAGGATGCATTTGCCAAAAGGATTCTTGATCTTTTACAGAGTCAATATGGAGCCTGAAGCCAAACGAAAGGTTTGGTTGTTTGGGGCCATTTTGATCCACATCAGAAAATAAGCTCTTGGTTTTCACTTGGTTGTTTCATCCGGTTCTTTCCAGTTTCTACTGGATCTATCTGAATCCTAATTCAGCTGAAATTGACTCTTAGTTTATATTCATATCATGTCCTGCAGGTTAAGCTGCATATGTTTGACAGAACTGTTGATTTAATAAATCCACCTCCTCAGTGCTGAGGCATCATAGAGCATCAGGAGGAATCCCAGATACACCTGGATAAACTCAGGTATTCTGCAAATTACTCTGTTGCTTCTTATAAATTATTTCATATAAATGTGTTGTTTACTTCATTTTTTTCTGCAGCTTTTATGACAAGTTGTGTCATAAAAGCGTAACAGACAAATTTCAAAATGTCCTCATTCCAAACATTTTCACTTAAATTTTCACTTTATGATCCATGTTCACATGAACCATAAAGTTATGAAAAATCATAACTGGAGGTGGTTTGAGTTGCTCAAAGCTTTCCAGCAAATCCAACTTCAGAAACTATTCCTGCTGATTTTTAGGACTGGAATGTCAGAATTTCCCAGTTTCCCAGCTAAAGCTGGAAAACATCTAAAGGTCGGGGAAATATCAACGGAACATCAAGTGGCTACGGTGGAGACCGGTCCGAGGTCCAAAACACAGAACCAGAGAAAATCTGGTGGAAGGAAAATAAATGAAGATCAGAAAGTAGAAAACTGAACATGAAATGAACTTTCTGACAGAAAACAGGCAGACAACAAGAAGTATGAGGCTTACCAAAATAAAACAGGAAACTAAAAGCTATGACTCAAAGTTTGAGACTTTGCAAAAAAAGTCCAACATGTGAGGACACAGCGTCCCCCAGGAAGGACTCCGTCTCTGGGTCAGGACGCGAGTCCAGAGCCGCTGGGTTCTGCCGACACGAAGTTCTTCTGCTAATGAGTACCTGTTGTGTCCTGCAGGTGGATCCATCATGGCACTGGTGTCGGAGTTCCTGGGTCAGCTGACCTTGTCTTATGGGGGGTGAGTCTCATGGTCCAGCAGGGGGCGTCCTACTCCATCACTCTGCAATTATTAATCATTGGTGACCATTTCTGTTTATCAGACACTTTAACAACGAATGATAATGAATTCTGATTTTATCATTGATAAAAACTGAAACTTAAATAAAATGTGAACGAGACAGGGAGTTTAAAATGGTCTCTAACAAAAACAAACATTAATGCAAAATCAGAAAGGAAAAACTAAACAGATCCAATAAACACAAAGCATAACTGATGCTCCACTTGCTGACAAAGACATCAATATTCATTGTTATCTCAAAAAACTAAAACTCCAGACGAATTTGAGTAACTTTGGAGTCATAAACCATCAACTGGTTCTGACCAGTTATGGTTATCACTGGTAATACAACCATATTGCCAGTTTTGCAGACTAAGAAATAAAATTTAAAAGAACGTGAATAAATTTCTTTCTTGTACAAAACCATGGAGCATAAATATAAATATAGTTAGAAAACTGTTCAGCAAACCCACCAAACAAATGACCTGAAAGAGCAAAAAGAGGATTCAGTCTTGAACATCCAGTAACTAAATGAGACAAAGTTTCATCCTGAGAACAATAACAACAGGAAACACTAAAGCCAGGATGAAGGTGTGCCTTCCAGTTTTCCCAGAACCTTTGGGAACATTAGCTCCAGTTTTCCCAGTCTCCTCCCATACAGGGTGTTCATTCAGATCACGCTTCGCTCCCGCCATCAGAGCTGTCGCCGATGGAGGAGAGACCCCGCCCTCCAACCGTCGGCGACCCCTCTGCACTTTGACTCACCTCCACCTGCGTTTCTGGATTTTTGAGCCGTCGAGAATCCCATTAATGTCCAACATCCCCACACTAAAAACGTTTCATGTTCCCAGCGTGAGCCATGTGAGGTCCTCTGAGAGAAAGAGAGAGAGAGGTTTGGGTTGGTCAGTGAACAGGTTGTGGTCAGGTCAGAGGCATGGAGGTGGAAGCATTATGCTCAGGGCTGAAAGTCTGTCTATGGGAAGGGCCATGGCTTCACATCTGAGGGGGCGTGACCCACCTGTACAGGTACATCCAGTCAGAGCAGCGTTTTCTACTAAATCAGACAGGAAAGACAGAAGACCTGCAGAAAGCACAGGTACCGGTCCGGTCCGGTCCGACTCCTCTGAATGCAGCAGCTGCTGCCTATTACAGTCCAGCTGAGACTCGGTTCTGACCCGTTTTAACTCAGGAAGTGTCTGCAGCTGGTTCCATCCCACCGGGTGGTTCTGAAGGTTTCCAGACCTACTCCAGAACCCGATTCAGGTTCTGAAGGTTCTGATTCCTCTGTCTGCAGGAGGAAGAGCCCAAATTCCCCACCGTGGTTCCGGTCCGAGACTTTGACCCGGACCGGGACGCTGCCCGGATAGAGACGGCCATCAAGACCAAAGGTGAGACTTCAGATCCCGACGAACCCAGGAGCCAGGCAGCAGGAGCCAGTCTGACCTCTGACCTTTCCTCCCAGGCGTGGATGAACAGACCATCATCGACATCCTGACCCGGCGGAGCGCCGAGCAGCGCCGAGAGATCGCCTTCGAGTACGAGCGCATCGCCAAGAAGGTCAGAACCCGGTTCCTCCGGTCCAGTTCTGTAGAACAGAACCATGGTGGCTGTGGACCGAGCCTCGGAGGAAACGGCCTTTAATGATCCACGTCAGATAGATGTTACAGCTTGATTTCATTGGTTTTATTCGCTCTGTGAGAAACTCAAAGCATGGCGGAAAATAAATGGTGGAAACATTTCTGAGACGGAACCATGGAGCCGGAAAGCGAAGAGTGTTAAATTTAAGACTTTAAAAGAGAAATGGAGCCGTTACTGTAGGATTAACATCCAGCCGAAAATGATCATCAACGGAATAAAGATGAAACGTCGTGCTGTCAGTAAGTCCTCATGTTCAAATTCAATCATCAATTTAGATCAACTAACCGGTAAACATAATATGCTGATAAATAACTAAACCAGCATCCTAACGTCTGTATTTCATAGGAAAACTTGTTCATTTAACTGCGCAGTTCCGTTCAAAAGGGCTACTTCCGGTTAGCATAGCCGCCTCAAATGAGTCAGACATCCTGTAAATAGAAATAAATCCTGTTGGCAACAGAATTCAAGAGCTCATATTTTCAAGTCACTCAGACTTCATGTTGTCCAGGAGCAGCTAAATTATAAAGATTCAATTAGACTCCAAATCTGAAAACAGCCTTTAAAGCATGGAGTGACGATAACAGCATCACAAAACTGATTTAAACAGGTAAACTAAGTCAAATATAGCTATAAGTGAACATCATAGCAAGCTTACCGCTCAGTAAAGCCATGGTTCGATGCTTGAAGAGATTTTGAACAGCAATCGGTGCTAATTCAGCAAAGGCCCTGATTGGTCTTTGAGCCGTGACGACCAATCAGGGAAGGACTTACTGATCATGTGAAGTTGCTCATGTCTCCCCCTGGTGGTTGCGGAAGGAACTGAAAATGTCAGCATGAACGTGTCTCGTGTGCAGGACCTGAGTGTGGCCCTGAAGGGGGCGCTGTCCGGCGCTCTGGAGGCTCTGCTGCTGGGTCTGATGAAGACCACCGCCCAGTATGACGCCTCGGAGCTCAAAGCCTCCATGAAGGTCAGAGCTGACTGCCAGCAGCGGCAGCGCCGCCTGCTGGTCACTGCAGGAAGCTCAGCCTGGTGCAGAAGGCTCTCCAGCCTGACCCGGTTCTGTTGGTTCTGGTTGTGTGCAGGGCCTGGGGACCGACGAGGAGACGCTGATCGAACTGGTCTGCTCCAGGAACAACGGAGAGCTGGCGGAGATCAAGAAGGCTTACAGAGAGAGTGAGTGACAGAGCCGGACATGAAGAAGGTTCCTGGACTGCCAGAACCTTCTGGACCAGGTTCTGATCGGGTTCTGCCGTTCAGTCCTCTTTATTTGGTCTCTGCAGTGTTTAAGAAGGAGCTGGAGAAGGACATCTCAGGAGACACATCGGGAAATTTTGCCAAGCTGTTACTGGCTTTGGTCCAGGTACCACAGAACCAGAACCGGGTCTCTGCAGACCTGACTGGACCAAAATGCACTGGACTGGACCAGACTGAGTAGAATACTCTGATCTTTTTCAAGTCAGCTGGAAGACCAGACTGTTGGTTCTGATCCGGTTACTGTAAACCAGCAGAACCTGTACCAAGTACTGAGATTAGTTACCATGACAACGCAGGTGATACACACCCCGGTGTCATGGCGATGTCACCGGGTGTCATGGCGATGTCACCGGGTGTCATGGCGATGTCACCGGGTGTCATGGCGATGTCACCGGGTGTCATGGCGATGTCACCGGGTGTCATGGCGATGTCACTGGGTGTCATGGCGATGTCACCCGTTGTCATGGCGATGTCACCGGGTGTCATGGCGATGTCACCCGGTGTCATGGCGATGTCACCGGGTGTCATGGCGATGTCTGGGTTCAGACAGTTTTGCCAGTTATGCTTCAATAATTGGCAAAACTTTCTCCATCTGAACAGAACTGAGAGGATCCTGACCTCAGCTTTAGAGGTCAGGATGACCTTTGACCCGAACCTTCAGAGCAGTATAAAATTCCACAGTGGGCCTTCTGGCAGCTGCAGAACATTTCCAGGGCCAGAGACTAAAGTCTCAGATCAGAGAAACTCATCCAGGCTTTGACTCCTGCAGCAGGTCGGACTGACAAACCGACGGTCCAGAGCTGCTGCAGTTCTGACCAGAACCAGGAGGACAGAGAACTTTGACCTTTCTTCTGGCTGAAATGTCCCCAGAACGAGTGAATCTCTGAATGTTTCCTCCAGACCAAAAGAGACGAGCCGAGCAACGTGGTGGACTACCAGAAGATTGACGACGACGCCAGAGTGAGTACGCTTCGGAACCGCCGGGCTCCTCTGCGGGTCAGAACTTGTTAGCTCTGGTGCCCGACTACCCATGTTGTCTTTTTATTCTTCTCTCCAAGTCCGACTCGTTTGGACTCTGGGTCCGGCTCATTCCGGACTTTTGTTCTGACTCGAGCTCCAAGTCATTATCATAATTTCTGTTGTTCATTTAAAAAGCGACTCAGCTCATATTGTTTAGGTTCTGACGGGCCGGGCTTGGTGTTCTGACCCGGTTTTCCTGCGGTTCTGTGCTCAGGCTCTGTACGAGGCCGGGGTGAAGAGGAAGGGGACGGACGTGGGCTGCTGGATCTCCATCATGTCCGAGAGGAGCATCCCTCACCTGCAGAAAGGTACCGATGAGTTCACAGTCAGAGTGAAGAGTTCTGGCCCGGTTGGGCCCGCTGCAGGTCCGGGCCGGTCCTGTTGGGTCACCGTGGTAACTGTCCTCCCTCCTGCGTGCCAGTGTTTGAGCGCTATAAGAGCTACAGTCCGTACGACATGAAGGAGCATCAGGAAGGAGGTGAAGGGAGAACTGGAGAAGTCCTTCCTCACTCTGGGTACATTCCATCCTCAGGTCCAATCAGAACCCTCCCGAACCAGAACCCTCCAGAACCAGAACCCTCCAGAACCTCCTAACTGACTCTGCTTTCCTTTCAGTGGAGTGTTTCGAGAACCGGCAGCTGTACTTTGCCAACAAACTCTATGAAGCCATGAAGGTAACCAGAACCACCGGGTGCCTCTGGTTGGGTTTCTGGGCCCTGGTTCTGATCCGTGGTGGGGTTTTGACCCGCTGTCTGTCCCTTCAGAGTAAAGGAGCCAAGGAGAAGGTGGTGACCCGGATCCTGGTGTCTCGCTGCGAAGTGGACCTGATGAGGATCAGAACCGAGTTCAAGAGGCAGCACAAGAAGTCTCTGTACCAGACCATCGCTGTGAGTCACTGCAGTGTCCCACGCTGGCCGAGACCCTGAACGCACCACCAGCTTCAGGGTCTGACCCCCAAACCAGCGCCAGGAAAACAGGCTGCATCTGTTTCCACTGTAACGGATATCGGATCTGCATGTCGGACCACAGGAAGCAGTAACTCTGCTCTCTGGTTCAGATCTGTGTCGGTTCTGATCCGTTCAAGCCTCAGGAAAACGGTTCTTCTGTTTCATCTTTATGAAACCTAAAAATGACTAAATTGATTACGCTTTTTCACTCCCAGAGTTCCCAGTGGCCACAGTGTGATGACTCCCAGCAGATTCAATCCCATGTGGATGAAATCTGGATGCTGGTTCTGATTCTGACTGAGACCCGGTTCTGTTGCAGGAACACACCAAAGGAGACTACCAGAAGGCTCTGCTGAGTCTGTGTGGAGGAGACGACTGAAAGGACCGCGTTTCCCAGCAGGCACCGGGGCGCAGCCGCTCATCTGAACTGTTGACCTTTGATTAGGTTTCTGCAATAAAAAAGTGTGAAAAGCTGTTGAGGAGAGTCTGGTTTCTGACCGGCAGGGGCAGCAGAGGCACAGCAGGCAGGCATACCTGAAACCAAACATCTTTGTTTTTATTCTGACATTTTAATGTTTAAATTTAGGATAAACTATAAACGTTGGAACCATCTGATGCAGAAAACAGCAAGTCAGACAAACATTTAACAGTTAGAAATCTTTTTCTCTTCAGTATTAATCTAGAAAACAACAGACTGATTTTCCAAACTCATGTTTTCACCTGATAGTGACGAATATCACAGCTAACTGCTTCTACACTAAGTATTTAGGTTACATATGTGCAACTAGACATATCCAAGTATTTCGATGAAGCTGAATATTTAGCATGCTAAAAGTTTAGCTTGCTAACTAAATGTTTAGTTTATCTCTAAATATGGAGCTTATACTTAATAATACACCAAATTATTGATGTTAATGTTTGATAAAAACCCAGAATCCTCTCGGAACCGGGAGTCCTGCAGGTGGTGGCAGGAGTTGGATGTGGGCCCGCCCAGACCGCGCCCCCTTCAGGAGGGATAAGGAAACGCACCACCTGATGCAGCGCTTCTGTCTCGCAGCTCAAGCAGCTCCAGACCGGCAGGTGACCCGGTCGGTGCCGAGGCGGCCCGCGGTCGGCTCCACGACCAGCAGAAGCAGGAAACTCAACAAATATTTCCCGCTGGAAGCTGCAGCGAGTTGAATCATCTTTCCTGTGAAGTTTGTGCGCAGCGCCGCTTGTGCGCAGCGCCGCTTGTGCAGCTTTGAAGCTGGGATTCACGGCCGCCGACTGAGCCGCCGCGTCTCATGTTCGTTCCGGGAGCATCCGGAGCTTCCGCAGCTGCATCCGGCTTTCATGTGTGTCAGCCTCGGCGGTGACGGAGCGGCTGACAGAGATGGAGGAGTCGCTGCCTGCAGGGCTGAGTGACGGCCGTCTGCGCTAATGCAGCCTGACGGGCTCCTGATGGCGGCGCGTCGCTACAGAACCTGAAAGAGCTGCGGCCTTTGATTCCCGCTCCTCATCCTGACAGCTCCGCTCCGCAGCCTCTTGCCTCTTTTGTGGGAAGTTTTGCAACAATTAGCATAAATGTTTCATGTCCCGCCGCCCCGCGCCGCCCCTCCGCCCCGCGCCGCCCCGCCGCCCCTCCGCCCGCGCCGCACACCGGGATTCGGCTTGGAAAGCGGCGCGGCGCGGCGCAGCCAAACATATGTTCCCTTTGTGGAATCTTTTATTGAACATATTTGGGAGCAAAGAGTGCGGCGTTTGGTTCAGAGACTGTAAATCTCCGCACTTGTTCCCATTATTTATTTCACAGCAACTTATTTACATTTCAGATGGCGCGGTTTCCGCGGCAACGCAGCTCCCTGCTGACGCACCAACTTTCAGTCGAGCAGAAAAGTCAGCAGCAACTTTTCCTTCTGCAGCGCGACGCTTCATCTGTCCGAACCGGTTCCGGTTCAAAACCCAAATAACTAACAAACATGGAGACCGACTAACCGCTGCTGTCTGGAACAAAAGCGATTTGTTCATCTGTGATAAAAAAAAATTAAATAAAATGTTGGAGGAAACAGGAGGAACTGGATCCTGAGAATCAGGTCAGGATTCTGGGCGCCAGAGCAAATATTCATATTAAAACCAATATTTTCCCACCAAGCAAAAATTTAGCTAAATTAATTCATAATTTATTGCCAAGACACTCAGTGAGGCTAAAGATATAATGTGAAATATTTTGTTTACAAACTAAAACTTACTAAACTTAATTTCCAAATAAAATTTTATCTCCAAATAATATTAAGCTTGAAACTGAATATTTAGCTTCAAATGATATAAAATGTTTTATTTGTGAATGAATGAAAAAAAATCTTTTTCTGGCTGAATAAAACAATGATTGCCTTTACAAACGGCTCCAACAGAACCCGGTCCGGACCGGAGCAGAACCCGGTCCGGACCGGAGCAGAACCCGGTCCGGACCGGAGCAGAACCCGGTCCGGACCGGAGCAGAACCCGGTCCGGACCGGAGGCTCTTGGATCGTTGGTCTCATTAAACATGTTAACACGGCGCCACACCTGCAGGTGCTAAAAGGTGAGCGCAGGCTCCGCCCACCTCCAGGTGCCGCTTCAGCAGAGGAATTTATGATCCGAATCGTTCAGAACGTTCTTCTTACAGCCGGCTCCCCTGGACGGGTCCATCAGAACCAGAATAAACTCTGTTGCCGATGGACCTGGTTTGGTTCTGGAGGCTCTGCTGGTTCTTGTTTGGATCGGAACTCGTGTTTGTTACGTCACCAGGCTGGAAAAACATCCAAGAACAAACCAGAATTTTCTGACAATTGAATTTATTAAATGATACAAAAATAAAACCAAAATGAGAAAATAAAATAGATCAATGTGAAACCCGAACACACAAACCGAACCGAACGGGGTTCGGGGGGAAAAATCTCCTGTCTGTTGCAATCAGGGCAGGAGGACAGAACCAGAACCAGAACCAGAACCAGAACCAGAACCCTGCAGCCGCAACACTCTGGATCTCAGAATAATCCGACAGAACCGAATTTCACTTTTCAGCAGGAAATCCAGAACTGCGTGTCAGAACAGAACCGGGTTCGGTCCGTATCCGGTCGGGAAGATCCGGCATGTAGGAACTCTGATGTTTCAGAGGTCTAGAGAGGGAGTTCGGTTCCTGGACGGGAAGGCCCGGTTCGCTCTGCGAGATGCTCTCTTGGTTCTGATCCAGACCGGATCGATCGATTGATTGATTTATTGATTGATTGATCAGATCATATTAAGAGAAACCATCGATCCAGGGCGGCTGCAGGTGGAGGAGCCCAGCTTGTCCTGCTGCAGGAACAGGGAGAGTGACGTCACGGTTCCATAAGAGAAGCGTGACGTCACCGAGCCTCCGCTGGGTGACGTCATGCTAACATGATCATTACAGGATAATAAGGAGCAGGAACAGGTTTTACCTTCGGTTGCTTTGCTAAAGATGGATGTAGATGGAGCAGGGACCAGCTGGGAACGCTGGGAACGTCGGGAACGCTGGGAACGTCGGGAACTCCATGAGCTTCAGGAACGTCTCCAGTTTCCTCCTGAAGGTAAAACTGAGCCTTCAGAGTGATGACCTCCATTCATTATGACCCGCTTGAGTTTCATTTAGTGCCAGATCCGACAATTAACGGGAGCAGCTGAGGAGGGGGGTGGGGGCGGGGGCGGGGGGTAGACAGGAGGGGGACGGGGTAGACGGGGGGGGAGCGGGACGCCCAGAGGTCGCCCTCCCTCCACCTTCAGTGATAAATTAACTTCCTTAACCAGCCTTCCTCTCTTCCTCCTGAATGTTTCTGTCATTTCCGGTCTTCCTTCTCTCCTGATGTCTCAAAGTGTCTACGTCCATCAGCGGTTTGTCCAGGTGAGTCTGATGGACGCTGCGCACGCGGAAGCCCTGCGCGTGCGCGGCGTCCTGAGCTAAACACATATTAGCTTTGGGATCCGGACGCGGCGCGTCGGGCCGCCGCATCGCTCATCCTGCGGGGGACAAACACAATTACAGAGAAACTCCTGACCTCTGCATCTCCCTCCATTTAAATGTTTTGATGTCTCATTGAATTAGTATCACAGTGTGAAAGACAAAGCTAATGGAAATGAGCCAGAGACAGCGCGCTCTGCTGATTGGGCCGATATAATTAGAATAATATCACGTCCGGCGTTAATAAGAAGGAAAGGAAATAAATAACCGGCCGTCCGTTAATAGCTGAAATGTGCCGAGGCCAGCGCTTCTCCTGTTTGCTCATGGGCCGCTGATGCGTCGCAGCGATCCTCCGCTTCTCCCTCCTGATTATTCATCGTGATAAATACATAAGGACGGACTAAATTATGGCTGTTTTTCAGCCGCCGCGGCTCCCTGAGAATTAGTTCCGCTGATGGATGGGACAAGCCACCGCAGTCTTTGGCTTTTCTCCACAAATATTTTTTCCCGTTGACAGCCGTGAAGATGTGCTTCTCTTCTTTCACGGCTCTAATTGTTTTTCCTCCGGTGGACATTATTATTTGTCATTTTTAGGAAATTACCAGGAAACGAAGCTGCGGAGAGGGAACTCAGATGATGCAGCTTTAAGAGAATTTAAAGGTCATAATTCATATTAACTCTATATTTCATCCTCACAAAAGCCTCAATAATTTATTCAAACGCTATTATATGCAGAACAATTAATTGTTATCTGGATTCAGTTTAATTTATATCTTTGGTTTATTTAGAACTTTTAAAGGTTCAGCCGTCGGGAATTGCTGCCATCTAGTGGTGGCTGACAAAATGAAACGAGTCAGTTTGTATTGAAGGCGGAAGTGAGAAATCCTTTCATCCATCATCACTGGACATGTAACCATGGAGGCGGTACCAGACCAGCAGTGAGAGAGACAAAACACGTTAAAGTCCAAAAGATCCTGCAGAAGCTTCGTGTCATTGTTACCTATTATAATCAGTTATTATTATTCTTGTTATCATTATTATAACGGGAATAAAAAATATCAAGTTCATTTCTGTAATTAATCTAATTTTAATCTAAAAGTCTAAAGTGTCAGATTTCCGGTGTTAGTTTTATTCCAGAGTTAAACTTAAGCAGCTGTCTGAAACTGACGTCAGACAGAGCTCCTCCCATAATGCTGATGTAACTGTGACATCACAGGTTTTGCCAAGGAGAGGGCAGCAATATGGCGTCTTGTCTGGAGATGACAAGGGAAGCTCCATGTTAACATTATTATGTTTTTGATTAATTTTTATGGACACATTAATTTTCTGTTTGCGTATCGATTCATGTACATAGTTTGCTTAATGTCAGTTTATTTGTCATACAATGTCTAGTATTTCTGTTAGCAGCTAAAGCTAGCCAAGCAGGTGTAGCAGGAGGTGTTGGGTTCAAAACCAAACATTGAAACTGTCAGAAAAAATCCATTTGAGTTAAAATGATTTAGCTGCAGAGTCGTTTTCTGAAGGTTTTGGCTTTAGACGCCATAATGGGCAGAGTGGCTGTGCTGGATCAGTGGCACCAGTTTTGCTCACACTTGTCTTTTAAATATTTATTTATTATCCAGGCCTTCTTCTGTTGGTTTATGTGATTCTACCTTCATCCAAAGGTCACAAGAAAAATCCAAACGGCTCCTGTCAAACTGTGGACCATGTTGTCAGGAATGTGGTTATTCTAACGATGCTACTTGTGTAGAAGAACTTTCTCATTGGCTTAGTTTGCTATTTGAATGTAGCTGCGCTGTATGTAGTGAATAATTATTATTTGTCTTCTTAGCATTTTGTCAAAGATGGAAGCCAGAGTTTAAGCCTTGCTCCTGTATGTTGGTGTGAACAAGAGCAGCATGAAGACACTTCACCATCCCTGACCATCCCTGGCCATCCCTGGCCGTCCCTGGCCATCCCTGACCATCCCTGGCCATCCCTGGCCGTCCCTGGCCATCCCTGACCATCCCTGGGTATCCCTGGCCATCCCTGACCATCCCTGGCCATCCCTGACCATCCCTGGCAATCCCTGACCATCCCTGACCATCCCTGGCCATCCCTGGGTATCCCTGACCATCCCTGGGTATCCCTGGCCATCCCTGACCATCCCTGGCCATCCCTGACCATCCCTGGCCATCCCTGACCATCCCTGGGTATCCCTGGCCATCCCTGGCCATCCCTGACCATCCCTGACCATCCCTGGCTATCCTGACCATCCCTGGCCGTCCCTGGCCATCCCTGACCATCCCTGGCCATCCCTGACCATCCCTGGCCGTCCCTGGCCATCCCTGACCATCCCTGACCATCCCTGGCCATCCTGGGTATCCCTGACCATCCCTGACCATCCCTGACCGTCCCTGACCATCCCTGGCCGTCCCTGACCATCCCTGGCCATCCCTGGCCATCCTGGGTATCCCTGGCCATCCCTGACCATCCCTGACCGTCCCTGACCATCCCTGACCATCCCTGGCCATCCTGGGTATCCCTGGCCATCCCTGACCATCCCTGACCGTCCCTGACCATCCCTGGCCGTCCCTGACCATCCCTGGCAGCTTTTTAATCTTTCACAGCTTCGGTTCAGTGCAAATACTATAAATTCCTTTACAACTTCTGTACATTAATCCAACCTACAGTTTTCAACATTAATGGAATTTTGCGCGACACTTGAGTGATGATTATTCCTACTTTTATTTTTCCTGGCAGAGTGGACACTCTTCATTATGATTATCATTTAAATGCTTTATGCATCAGTAACAGGATTTGTTTATGTTCTTCCAATGAAGGATTTGGTTTATTACAGTTTCTATGTCAAGCAATTTTCTGAAATGTGTGGGAAAGAAGTCAGCGGACTGCCATACTGTCTGACCTCTGCTGTGTATTTCTGTCAGTGGAGTTTGATTTTGTTCTTGTTTTGAATAAAAGTAGATTCAAACTGCAACTTGTGTTTTTAGAGATTCATGTGACATCCACTGTTTTAAAGTGAATTTGTGGATTATTGACTGCTAGTAGGACTTTAAATTCAGGTTTCTATGTTGTTCTATGTTTAACACTACACTGTGGCACATCAACACATTCAATGTGTTAACTTTTGACACAACACACTAGTCATCACTGATGTGTGTTAAATTTCAACTACTGAGTGTTGATTCAACTCTATCACAAATAAGACTTTAAAAGTGTTTTAACGCAATCAAGAGTGGACCAATATGGACATGTCCAATTCTACCGTGTCTTCACAGAATAACAAGAATTTTCAGTTCAAAAACACTTTTTGCTGCTAGATTATGAATTTGACAGACAGACATCAGAGAAGAACAACAAAAACTTTTATGGTTTTTAATATTCAGCCATCAGGTTGGAGCAAAATTCATCTTTACAGTTGATTTGATTTTTCATTTTTTATACATGTGGATGCTAACAATAGCTTCTACCTGTTATCATTCAGATGCTATTTTGGGCTAGCATACCTTCTGCTAGGCTAAATGCTTTTAACCCATCAATTCCATCGTCCAATCAAATCGCTGGAAGCAGAAATGAACTCAGAGCTTCGTCGCTGCTGTTAGCGATGTAGCTGTGCGTCAGGTTTACGGCCATAACAGAAACGCATAAAGACAAAAAAATGTGAAATCATTTAATCAAAATTAACGTGTTAAAGTGTCTCTAATGATAAAGTCCATGTGAAGCTGACTCTGCTGAAGGACCTGAACATCCTGCAGTGATTCTACAGAATCAAGTGGAGATCAGTTTCACATCAAATCATTTAAATTTATTCAAACTGAGCGCTCACTTCTATTTCTATTTTCCTCTGAAGGCCAGAGAAAAGTTCAAATTTCCACCTCCATTTAAACCTAAAACGTCATCAAATTTTCCGTGAATGAAATAAGCAAAAGCTTGTCGCAGTTCTCCAGAACCATCAGTGCTCTAACCAGGAAAACCAGTTTGTGTCCATCTTGTCAAGGCGTCTTGTGATCTGAGGACAGGATGTCAAACTGAACGGTCCTACCTGCGACACGGACGCTGTCCAGCACTGAGGGGACAAACACTGAAGTTAAATGGACTATTTTAACCGACAGAAATGAACTAAATGAAGGTCTAAATACAATCAGAGCAAACAGGTGAGGCCTGCCGGGTTAACGAGTTCACCAGGTCCAGCACCTGGGCGGTCCCCACAAAGCTGCAAGTTTCCTGCTGAACATGGAGAGGAGGAGGAGGGATGAAGAGCAGAGCTGTTTACCGCCTGAGGAAAGCCTGAAGCATTAAAGCGGAGCTGCTCAGTTCATCTCAGCGAAACAAGGCGGCGAATAAACACGGCGCTCTGAAGCTTCACAGGTGAGCCGCCGCCGCTGCAGGTGAACATGGATTATTATTATTATCATCGTCTGGCAGCGAAACACAAGAGGAGGAAACTGGAGACTGTTTACCACAAACAGCAGAACATTTGTTCTGTCTGGCTTTCATCTGCTGCCGTTCTTTAAATACATTTATAGACTCTAGTTATATTTTAAACTGCTCCTCATTCTGTGTTCATTTATTTTTTTATTTAGCTAAAATCATCTCCTGTTTTCCATTTTCAGCAGACGGCTTCTTCTGCTCCATTTGATTCAAATAAGAAGTGACGGTTTCTGCAGATTTAACATTTAGTTCCTCAGGTGAGGCTGAAGCTGCAGCCTGATTTTGGAGTTACTCAGAAATTAACAGCAATAATTTATTCCGTCAAGAAAAACTGGCTTCATTTCTCAAAGTTACATTTTCTGTTATTCACAATATTACAGATGAAACTGAGCCAAAACAATATTTAGTTTACAACCTCAAAATGGAGCTTCAAACAAAAAATTCAGTTTTAATCAGTTTGAGACTAAATGTTTGGCTTACTAACTAGATAAGCCAAATTTTAGCCAGCTTACAAATCGCTAAGAAATATTTATCTAGCAAACTAAATGTTTAGTTCCAAGCAAAGCATTTAGTTTCAAAATATTGAACTCACTGACTACATATCTAGCTTCAAATTAAACAATTTCCTTGGAGCTAACTAAATATTTAGTCAGCTCAGAGCGAGCCATTTACTTTCAAACAAAGTAGTTAGCAAACTAAATATTTAGTTTGTAAGTTACATATTCAACTAAGTACATATGAATGTCATTTCAAAAATAAATATAATTAGCAAGCTAAATATTTGGTTTTATGCTAAAAATTTAGCTTTCTAAATCAAGATCTCACTTCAAACTAAATGTTTCGGTTTGATGAAAAGATAGTTAATCGCATTGATAAATTATACTTTTTCTAAATAATCCAAAATAATCTGTTCAGTTTCACTTTGTGACTTCAGCGGGCCGAGTGGGTTCCGCAGTGGCAAGGTCCCTGAACGCACCGTGACCCTGAAGGCACCATGGCCCTGAACGCACCGTGGCCCTGAATGCACCATGGCCCTGGTGTCACCTGAAGGCACCGTGGCCCTGAACGCAACGTGGCCCTGAAGGCACCGTGGCCCTGAACGCAACGTGGCCCTGAACGCACCGTGGCCCTGAACGCAACGTGGCCCTGAAGGCACCGTGGCCCTGAACGCAACGTGGCCCTGAACGCAACGTGGCCCTGAACGCAACGTGGCCCTGAACGCAACATGGGCCTGAAGGCACCGTGGCCCTGAACGCAACGTGGCCCTGAAGGCACCGTGGCCCTGAACGCAACGTGGCCCTGAACGCACCGTGGCCCTGAACGCAACGTGGCCCTGAAGGCACCGTGGCCCTGAAGGCACCGTGGCCCTGAAGGCAACGTGGCCCTGAACGCACCGTGGCCCTGAACGCACCGTGGCCCTGAACGCAACGTGGCCCTGAACGCAACGTGGCCCTGAAGGCACCGTGGCCCTGAAGGCACCGTGGCCCTGAAGGCAACGTGGCCCTGAAGGCACCGCGGCCCTGAATGCACCGTGGCCCTGAATGCACCGTGGCCCTGAACGCAACATGGCCCTGAAGGCACCGCGGCCCTGAATGCACTGGGGCCCTGAACGCACCGTGGCCCTGAACGCAACATGGCCCTGAAGGCACCGCGGCCCTGAACGCACCGTGGCTGTCATCAGACCCTCCCACGTGGCCCTGAATGCATCGTGGCCCTGAACGCACCGTGGCCCTGGTGCCACCTGAACACACCACGGCCCTGAACGCACCGTGGCCCTGAATGCACCATGGCCCTGGTGTCACCTGAAGGCACCGTGGCCCTGAACGCAACGTGGCCCTGAAGGCACCGTGGCCCTGAACGCAACGTGGCCCTGAAGGCACCGTGGCCCTGAACGCAACGTGGCCCTGAAGGCAACGTGGCCCTGAACGCAACGTGGCCCTGAACGCACCGTGGCCCTGAACGCAACCGTGGCCCTGAACGCAACGTGGCCCTGAACGCAACGTGGCCCTGAACGCAACATGGCCCTGAAGGCACCGCGGCCCTGAATGCACCGGGGCCCTGAATGCACCGGGGCCCTGAATGCACCGGGGCCCTGAAGGCACCGTGGCCCTGAATGCAACGTGGCCCTGAATGCAACGTGGCCCTGAAGGCACCGCGGCCCTGAATGCACCGGGGCCCTGAATGCACCGCGGCCCTGAATGCACCGGGGCCCTGAATGCAACGTGGCCCTGAAGGCACCGCGGCCCTGAATGCACCGGGGCCCTGGTGTCACCTGAACGCAACATGGCCCTGAATGCACCGTGGCCCTGAATGCATCGTGGCCCTGGTGCCACCTGAATGTACCGTGGCCCTGAATTCACCGTGGCCCTGAACGCACCGTGGCCCTGGTGCCACCTGAACACACCACGGCCCTGAACGCACCGTGGCCCTGGTGCCACCTGAACACACCACGGCCCTGAACGCACCGTGGCTGTCATCAGACCCTCCCACGTGGCGCTGCAGGAAAGTGACAGCCTGGCTAATTGGGATTAATCCGGCTGTGGTTCGCGGCATTGACCCAAACTCAGAGGTGGATCTGGCCCGAGGAGAGCATCATTATTCCCAGATCCACCACAGAAGAAGATGAAGCCGCCTCCCTGGGACTCCTGGGTCAGGAACAAAAAGCCAGACGGAGGAAGAATGAGAGATAATCAAAGAAGCAGAAAGAGGAAAGAGAAGCTCAACCAGAATAAGAAGCAGCAGCTTCAGTCTGGATCCTGCAGCCATTGCTTTGAATTACTGAACAAATCTTTCTGCTGAGAGTTAAAGGCAGCAGAAAATGAAAAATTCATTTGAGAGAGGAAGAGGAGGAGGATGAAGGCTTCCATCTGGAACAACATTTACAAAACCTTCCAGAACCAGAACCTGATCCAAATCCAGATCCTGATCCAGATCCAGATCCAGAACCTGATCCAGGATCAGGATCCTGATCCAGAACCTGATCCTGATTCTGGATCCAAATCCAGATCCTGATCCAGAACCTGATCCAGATCCAGAACCTGATCCAGATCCTGATCCAAATCCCGATCCAGATCCATGTCCTGATCCAGATCCTGATGATCCAACTTTCGGGTCAGAGCTGGTGAAGCACTCCTGGTTCTGAACAGAACCTATGGGTCGGTCTGCCAGCAGAACCATCGCCGGTACCGACCCGGTTCATCAACGTTTGTCTCCCATATCGTCCCGCCCTGCTCCAGGCCAGGAGCGCTTCTTTAAAGCATCATGGCGTCCCAGCAGGGCGGGGTTAATGCCGCCGCAGAGCATCATTAACAGGAAGTTACCATCCGCTCCCCATCACAATCAGAACCGCCACCAGAACCGGCTCCGGCAGAACCAAGCGTGCCAGGATGTGAAGCTCTGCAGGACGCGAGACGAATAAAGAAAAATGAAAACAAGCCAACAGGAAGAAGTTCCAACTTCCTCTTTGAAAACCATCAGGCTGCCATGATTACAGGAAGCAGGAATCAGACACGGAAATGATCTCAAACGCAATTATTCCTCGTTTACAAATTAAAACTAAAGTCATTTAAGTGAGTAGTTTTGCTCATCGGATCATTCAGGGCTCCTTTAACGCCTCCTCTCTCATCAGCAAGACGGAATAACTCAGCAAAACGTCTGGAAAAGTTCCTCTAATTGCTGCAACAGCCATAAATAAATCCCTTGGAAAGGCGGAGACGCCGGGGCGGCTGATCCATGAAGAGTCCGTCTGGATTTAATGAAGAAATTAAGGACAGTTAATGTGGAAAGTAGCAGGTTTTGGTTCATTCAGGGCCATGAGGGGGCGAGGAGCGTCCTGATCAGGAAAAAGGCACATTAGAGAGGAAACGGAGGAGGAAACGGCGGCCAGCATGGTGCCAATTAGCGCGGAGCCGCCAACACTCGGCCTCCGCCGCCTCTGATTAACGCGCCCGCTCCCGTCTAAATCATCTCCCGCTACAATACATATCCAAGCATCTGTATGTAAATGTTTAATTAACCCGCAGCTGAATCGCCGCGCCGCTCCAGAGAGGAGCTTATTTATCTGATGATGGCGGCCATAACGGCGGCCGGAATGAGGCCGCAGGACGACGCGGCCGATTCATCAGAGACGGCGGCTCGTTTCCTAAAGAGCTGTTTGCTCTCAGAGGCCATTCCCAACAGAGGAGTTCAAAAGTTCTGCAGCAAACACCGTTTAGAGCCGCAGGAGCCACACACACATCCTCATGAAGAACCAGACTGGACCGGTTCCGGTCCGGTCCTGCACGAGAAACTCAGAAAGGTCAACACGGAACCAGCTGACAGCAGGGACCGCTGCTAACTGAAAAGCTAGCTGCGCCAACACTGAACCCCTAATCAGAAACATTAGCTCTGTTAACGCTAAAGCGCTAACACAGCATTTAACAGAAGCTAATGCTAAAGCGCTATAACAACACAGCATTTAACATAAGCTAATGCTAAAGTGCTATAACAACACAGCATTTAACAGAAGCTAACGCTAAAGTGCTATAACACAGCATTTAACAGAAGCTAATGCTAAAGCGCCACATTCCACCATATTGATTGAGAAATGAACAGAATCAACAGAGACTCTTAAGAAATGTGTGTATGATAAATTTAGCATGTGTTAAATTATCCCTGGTTGTTTGTTCAGCCATGTTGGTTTTCTTCTTGTTTGTTTATAGACCACTGGCTCAATAAAGTTTCTTTTAAAAAAGAATCTGGGATCATGTGAGGACAGGAAACAGAACTGCTTGCAGTCTTCACTCTTTTCAAAGTTAAAGCATGAAAATAAACGTCTTCTTGAAGAACTCTTGGCCAAAATGCAGAAGCATGAAAGAAAATATTAGCCCTGCTATGAGCAGAGAAACAAAACGACACAAAAACTTCTGAAGGCGCTGAGAGCTACTTCCTGTTTCACCAAATACAAACAAAATGGAGGCGTCACATTTTAGCAGTTGGGGGATTTCTCTTTACTCTTTGGTTAAAAAACAGAAGCCATTTTGCTGCTAGCATGAGGCTAGCACGTTAGCTTTAGGTGTATTTACCCAGAATGCCCTGTGCTGTTGTCCACTTCCTGCTCTTGGAGCGGTCTCCAGTCTGCTTGGTGTTCACTAGTGATGTCACGTGACGTGCCGAGGCTTCGGAGCGCGTGTCGAGTAAAGGAGGGGGCGTTTCCGTAAAGCGCGTGTCGAAGCTTGCTTCATTTAGGGGGGAGGAGCCGAAAACGATGACGTCCGAAGCCTCGCTGCCCGGCTGGACCACGTGACTGGTTCAGGAAGTGGTTCAGATTTTGGCGCGGGATTTGACTGCTTTATAAAACCCACCATCTGCATTCAAACTGTGGGTTGTTGTAGGCGAGTTGCGGTCAGTTGAGAGAGTGGATAGAGGTTGGATAGCAGAGTTTGGAGAGTGGTTATTTAGTTTGAGACAGTTAGTTTGTGTTTGGAGAGTTTAGGAGAGAGAGAGAGAGATAGGAGATTTAGGAGCGTGTCTTTTCAAAGGCTGGAGAAGTAGTGTCAAAAAAGAGGAATCGTTTGAAACCAAAAACTGTGGAGAAATTGTATATACATAATTTATGTAGACAAATGATTTTGTCCTACACCTTTAGTGACGTCATTCCCAAGAGCAATAGCAGACAAAAAAATCAATGCATCACACATGTTAAGATACAGCTGGGTGTGATTCTACACCTGGCCAGTAGGGGGTTTCATGAGCACATGAAGCTTCAAGAAATGAACCCTTTCTCAAACCAGTTGGCTCAAGTCAAGTGGTTCAATGCCTCATGAGGCTTCATCTCACCATCACTAGTGTTCACATTCAAACCGAATCCAGACTGAGGTCTGGAGGACCAGAGGTCAGAGGTCAATTGGCATTCACACCTCTTCTTCTTCTTCTTTTCTATTATGGCTGATCGCAAGCAACTTTAAGGTGCATACCGCCACCTACTGTACACGAGTCTGTAGCAACAGTATTTTACATCAGTCAGATTCTGTTTTTTAATTTTGTATTTTGAAGATAAATAAATAATGCTTTCCTTAATATGCAAATATCCATTATATTTCCATCATTTCCCAGTATTCCTTTCAAACTCCATTCTTGATCTGAACATATGATGATATGTTCATCAATACATGTTCTACGTTTTCTGTCTCCCCACATTCTTCACACATATCATTATTTTTCTTCCCTATTAAATATAAAGTATGATTTAAACATGTATGCCCTACTCTTAATCTAATCATTATTATTTCTTCCCTTCTATTTCTCTCATTAATATTTCTACTTAATATTGACTTCTGTATTTTATATAATTTCCTTCCTTTCTTATCTTCATTCCATCTTTTTTGCCATATTTCCATTTCTTTATTCTTACTAATTGATTTTACTTCCCCTTTCCCAATAGGTATTTTAATTGTTATTGCCTGATCTAAAGCCCTTTTTGCTGATTTATCTGCCCTTTCATTGCCTTTTACACCTTCATGTGCTGCAACCAACAGAACCAAATATCAATGCCACCTCTGTATAATCTAAATAAGCTATGTTGAATTTCTAGTACCAGATGTTTTCTGTTGTTTCTTTCTCCTTGAATACTTTCTATTGCTGCTTTGGAATCTGTGCAAATTACTGTTCATCTGCCTGGACGAACCTCCTCTACTCACTGTAAGCTGATAATAACTGCCACCATTTCTGCTGTGAATACAGATAGTTGATCAGATAATCTTTTAGAAATGTCAATTTTAAACTCAGAAATATATATTTCTCTTCCCACACGTCCTTTTAAATTCTTACAACCATCTGAATATATTTTAATATAATTATAATGTGAGTTTCTTAAATATATGTCAGTCTTTACCCCTATTTCATTCAAATTCCAATCATTTTACATTTTCAGGAGTTTCATGTCAACATTTACCTCCAGAAAAATCCATGGATTTCTAACACTAATGGGATTAAATTGAGCTATTTCTTTATCTTCTAATCCATATATTTTAATCAATTTCTTTATGATCCATCCAAATCCATTACTCTGGAACTTTGAATATTCCCAACAATATTTTAATATTGTTGAATTTACATTTCCATCCTTTACTACTTCATCCAATATTTTCATCCAATATCTCAGAGCTAATTTTATTCTTCTTCTTAACATACCAGCAATAATCAAATTCTATTAAATAACTTAGTTTTCTTTAAAAATCAAATAACTATTTGTATATGTTAACTCTTGTGAAGTACATAACTCAGAGACTGAGGTCCAGACAAAAGTCAGGGAGCAAAAACATCTTTAATACGTCTGCAGACAGAGAGCAAAAATCCACTGCATTAAAAATCAAAACCTGCTAACAGAGACTCAACCTGCTAACAGAGACTCAACCTGCTAACAGAGACTCAACCTGCTAACAGAGACTCAACCTGCTAACAGAGACTCAACCTGCTAACAGAGACTCAACCTGCTAAGACCAAACAAAAGAAACAAAGGAAAACACACGGAACAGTTGAACCGCACACGCTCATTCACTATCATGTCTACGAGAACTAAACACTCGATCTCCATGCAGGGAAAAACAGCAAGTTCCCAGATAACCCGTCTGAAACTTCAACAGACACATCTTGTTCAGTTAGTTAGTACACCCTCTGCAGCTGCATGAAAAAACATCTTCACATTGCTACTGTATGATGCAAATAAAAGATTTTCTCTTTAAAGAAAAATCTACTTCACACTCTCCAAATTCTTCCTCAAAATATCTTCTAAATCAATTTTTTCTTTATACTTTCAAACTCTTTCCTCATATAACTTCTTTCTCTTTCATATTTATTACATTCTAATATAACATGTTCTATTGTTTCATATTTTACCTGTATCATGCTTTTGTATTCTAAAAAGCGTATAGTTAAATCCTGTATGCCCAAATCTTATCCTTGTTACCACTCTTTCCTCTTTTCTATTTCTTCTTCCCTTTCTTATTTCTCCTACCATCTTCTGAATTTTATAAAACCATCTTCCTGTTATTTCTTCATCCCAACTTTTCTGCCATTTTTCCATCA
This sequence comes from Poeciliopsis prolifica, assembly GCF_027474105.1. Lineage (NCBI taxonomy): Eukaryota > Metazoa > Chordata > Actinopteri > Cyprinodontiformes > Poeciliidae > Poeciliopsis > Poeciliopsis prolifica. Next base: position 697,999 of record NW_026562448.1, read on the forward strand.
GTTTTTCCTTAATCATACTCTTTCCTTCAGCTTTACTTGTTTTAACTATGATGCTAATAGGATTTTAAATTTCCCCCTTTGCTATTTTATCTGCCCTCTTGTTTCCCTCTATTCCAATATGTGCTGGAACCCAAACAGAATTAACTATCAAACCCATATTTTGCATTCTATATAATGAAATATTTCTAATAAAATGTCCATCCTACTATCCGATTGATTATTTTTTACACTTAATAATGCAGAGCTTGAATCTGAACAAATTATTGTTTTTAATGGTTTTATTTCTTATGCCCATTGTAAAGATAATAATATTGCCATCATTTCTCCTGTGTACACTGATAATCCGCCTGTAATTCGTTTTCCTATTTTTATAATATAAAAGTCGGAATACAAAAGCTATTCCGACTGGAGAGTTGGGTCGGACTCTCCGGTTCGGTGCTCGACTGGTTTGAATCTTACTTAAAGAACAGGAATTTCTTTGTTTCAATTGGAAACTTCTCATCAAAGAGGTCAAAGGTCACATGTGGGGTATCCCAAGGTTCAATCTTAGGACCCCTCTTATTTAATATTTATATTCTCCCACTAGCTCAGGTTATAACAGGAAATAATATTGGCTACCATAACTATGACACACAGCTCTACATTATGATGTCACTAGGTGACCTTTGACGCCATCCAATCACTGCATAAATGCTTAGAACAGATAAATGTGTGGATGTGCCAAAACTTTCTCCAGCTGAACGAAAACAAAACTGAAGTCATTATTTTTGGACCTAAAGAGGAACGATCTAGAGCTCTAGATCTAGAGCTATAGATCTAGAGCTATAGATCTAGAGCTATAGATCTAGAGCTATAGATCTAGAGCTATAGATCTAGAGTTATAGATCTAGAGCTATAGATCTAAAGCTATAGATCTAGAGCTATAGATCTAGAGTTATAGATCTAGAGTTATAGATCTAGAGCTATAGATCTAGAGTTATAGATCTAGAGCATAGATCTAGAGCTATAGATCTAGAGTCAATGCACAGCTCCAGTTATTACAACTAAAAACTAGCGATCAGCCCGAAACCTGGGAGTAGTGATGGACTCGGACCTGAACCTCTAGAGCCACATAAAGACAGTAACAAAGTCGGCCTTCTATCACCTGAAGAACATCTCCAGGATTAGAGGACTAATGTCTCAGCCAGATCTAGAGAAACTCATCATGCGTTTATCTTTAGTCTCATTGATTATTGTAACAGCGTCTTCACAGGCCTGTCCAACAAATCAATCCTCCAGCTGCAGCTGATCCAGAAGCTGCTGCTCCTGTTCTCACTAAAACCAGGAAGATAGAGACATAACAGCAGTCTTAAAGTCCCTCCACTGGCTCCTTGTAGCTCAAAGAATAGACTTTAAAATACTGTTGTTAGTTTATAAATCACTGAACGGTTTAGCACCACAATACATCAAAGATCTGCTGTTGTTGTATCAACCTTCCAGACTCTCAGGTTCTGGTTCTGGTTCTGGTCTGCATCCAGAACCAGAACCAAGAGAGGAGAAGCAGCTTTCAGCATCTATGCACCAAAACTTTGGAACAAACTTCCAGAAAACTGTAAAACAGCGGAAACCCTGACTTCTTTTAAATCTCAATTAAAACACATTCTGTTTAGAATTGTTTTTGAAATGTAATATGTAACAATGTATTGTTTACTATATGACTTTGTGTTTATGATGTAAAGCACTTTGAAATGCCTTGCTGCTGAAATGTGCTATACACATAAAATTTGATTGATTGATTCCTACTTTTCCAGTTATTTTTTATGCATCTGTATAGATTTGAATATAATGATAATAATTGTTTAAATGTACCTGTACTGAACTACTATCAATGTTGAAAGATTTATCCAGTTTCTTTTCCATTATTGTCATATCTACTATTGCTTCTGGTAGAATCCATGGTGGTTTTACTGATATTGGTCTAATTTCCAAACTACTCAAGTTAAAATCTTTTATTTTATTTTCAATTGTCCACCCAAGACTCCTCATTTCTTTTGTTTATTTTTCCCAACATGGTTTTAAAATTTTCCTAGTTGGATGATCCAAATTATTGCTTTGTAAATTTAACCAGTAATTTATTACCAATCTTATTCTTCTTAAATCTAACGGCATTTCTCCCATCTCTACTTCTATTGCTGCTCTTGGTGTGGTTTTAAATGCTCCTGTATATAATCTTAATGCCTGATGTTGTATTATGTCTAATTTAACCAAATGTATTTTAGCTGCCGAACCGTAAACAATACATGCAAAATCTATGTTAGCTCTTATCATACCTACTGTATATAAAACTGTTTTAAGGATTTATCCGCTCCCCAGTCACTGCCAGCCAAGCATCTGAAAATATGCTTGGCTGGCAGTGACTGGCCAAGCTAAAGATAAATGTAAGATTTTCTTACATTTATCTACAACTTTTTGAATCTGTACATTCCATTTTAGTTTTTCATCAAACCATAATCCTAAAAAAATAATATACTAGTCTATTGTACTTGCTCTAATTTTAATTTTACTTCTTTGTTTATTTTTTTCTGAGTAAATATCATTACTTTTGTTTTTTCAACTGAAAACATAAATCCTCATTGCAATGCCCATCTCTCTATTTCAATGATCACATCTTGTCGTTTTTTAACAATGAAACCTAAATTTTTCCCTCTTTTCCAAACCGCTCCATCATCCACAAAAAGTGAACATCCCATTTCTTTTCCAATACCTTTAAAAATATCATTTATTATAATTGAGAACAATAACGGACATATTATTCTCCCTTATGGAGTTTCATTTTCTGCTGTAAATTCTCCTGATATTACTTCACCGATTCTAACTTGTATTTTTCTATTTATTATAAAGTCTTTAATCCATTGAAATATCTTTCCTCTAATGCCCAACTTATATAATTTCATTAATAATCCCTCTGCCCACATCATATCATATGCTTTTTCTACCGCCACTACACTTGCTTTATTTTGATATTTGATATTTTGCTATATATCCCTGACTATTTAAATAATATACTAGTCTATTGTTAATCATTTTTTCCATTATTTTACATAAGTTTGATGTTAAAGCTATTGGCCTATAATTTTCAGGTTTTGATTTATCTTTCCCTGGTTTAGCTATTGGTATTATAATTGATTCTTTCCAGTTCATCTGTAATTTTCCCTCCTCCCAAATTTATTATATAATTTCAATATTATATCTTTAGATTTTTCACTGATCTCACTTATCATTCTGTACCATATTTTATCTTTCCTGGTGCTGTATTTTTAAGTTTTGTAAATGTAAAATTCAATTCAGCTTTTGTAAACTCAACATTTAACAAGTTATTTGTTTCTTCATCATTTTGCAACACATCTTTAAATTTGAATGTAATATTTTCTCTTCCTTTTCTTCCTCCTCACTAATATTATTTGAACTGTGAATTTTACTGAATGTTCTTGCCAATACTTCAACTTTATCTTCATCTTTAATTATATTTATATTATCTACTTTTAATATAGAATATTCAAATTCTCTTTTAATGCCATACCATACCAACTTTATTTATAAAGCACTTTAAAACAACCACAGCTGAAACAAAGTGCTGCACATAAAATAGATAAAAACTCTTACAGTTTAAAACAAACAAACACAATATGAAACTAGATCTCGCTGGAGTTGAAGGCCAAGTAAAATAGAAGGGTTTTAAGACGAGCTTTAAAAGTGGACAGTGAAGGGGCCTCTGACCTGCAGGTCATCCATAACTTAGGACCCCGACAGAGAAAGCTCTGTCCCCTCTGAGCTTCCTTCTAGATCTCGGTTCCTCCAAGAGCAACTGATCTGCAGACCTGAGAGATCGATAAGGTATGTCAGGGTGAAGAAGCTCAGAAAGGTAAGTCGGGGCAAGATCATGCAGCGATTTAAAAACAAACATAAGAATTTTAAAACGGATCCTAAAATAAACAGGCAGCCAGTGAAGTGAAGCCAAGACAGGGTTACATGCTCTCTCTTTCCAGTTCCTGTCAAAAGTCTTGCAGCCGCATTCTGAAGCAGTTGCAGACATGAGAGCAGTGACTGACTGACTCCCAGATATAGAGAGTTACAATAATCCAGTCGAGTCGAAATAAAAGCGTGGATCACTGTTTCAAAATGCTGCCTGGAAAGAAAAGATTTTACTGATGCCAATCGCCTTAAATGATAAAAACTGGACTTAACCACGGCTCTAATGTGGCTGTCCAATTTAAAATCACTGTCCACCTTAAAACCAAGATCTGTAATAACAGGTTTAAAATACACCTCCAAGGGTCAAAGGTCAACAGAGGAGGACTCACAGGAGCCACTGGGTCCGAACACCATCACCTCTGTTTTCTTTTCATTAAAATTTAAAAAGTTCAAAGCCAACCAAGCTTTAACATCATCTAGACATGCCTGGAGATGTTTGATTGACTGGACATCTTTCTGCCATTCATTCTTCTAATTATTTTCCAAATTTTTTCCATTTTTGTTTCCTTCCCTATTGTACAACAGCTTTTCACCTCGCACACAGGACTGGAGTCGGGTGAAAGCGGACTGGAGTCGGGTGAAAGCGGACTGAGCTACTTCAAGTTTTTCTGATTTATTGAAAATCCCACCAGAGGTTTTTTTCTGTTCCTCTTTGCGTTTTCTTCAGACTGAGATGTTTTAAAATCTTGAAAAGTCCAATAAAGTTGAGGAAAGATGGCAGAACCAAGCGGTCTGAGGGTCGGTTCCGGGCTGGTGGTGAGTTGCACACTCAGGCTTTGTTTGCTGCTGCAGGTTAATTCAGCCGTTAATGCAGCTGTCATGCTGCTGCAGCTTTTACTGCGCTGCTAATTGGTTTTTCGTCCCGTTTTGTTTTGGGAGCGGAAGCGACCAGCAGCTGGAGGACAGACGGTTCTTCGTTTCTATCTGAATTTTTAGGCATTAGGTCCGTGTTTTACCATGAGCTCAACTTAAATCTGAAGGTTTGGAGAAACTTTCCTCTTCTGATGGGATTCTGTGATTGGTCGGACCACCTGAGCAGGTGACGTCAGATAAGTTGAAGTAGAGAAATAAATTAACTGCATCATATTTTTCAGTTTCCAGCAGCTTTAATGAAGGCAGAAACGTCGTCCTGGTTCTGATGTCTCCAGCTGTTCTGTCTGGACTTCAGAGGCTGGTTCTGATCCGGACTGGACCCGCCCGCCTCTCTGAGTCTCGGCCTGCTTTAATTTAGATGATTTATGGAGCTGCTGATCCAGGCGGAAACCAAACGTCAGCTGGAGATTTATTCTGACCCGATCTGTCACTGGGTTCCCATCAGAACCGACTCCATTACAGCAGCAGGAAAAAACTAAAACAGTTTTATGTCAACATGAACTGGAAAATGGAATTCAAAATGATTCAATTCAGAGAAAAACACTGGATTTATAATAACACTTATAAATAAAATTGATTTTATTTATTAAATAATTGATTAATCAAAGTTTTTGTTCTATAAAATTTTCTATTTTTGTTTTTTTAAAATAATAAATTAATAAAAATAAATATTACTGGTATTATTATTTTATAATTTGTAATTTCTTGTCTATATTTTTTAACTGCAGAAACAGTAAAAATTAAATATTTCAGCTTCCAACATGTTTTTAACTTTTCATTCCTGCAACAGGAAAACTTCTTTCCGTTTCCCGGTGGGAATACCGGAGCGGCGGCGCGTTTCCCAGGAGGCCGTCTGTCTGTCACTGAGGGGGGGCAGTGGGGGGGGGGGGGGGGGCATCTTAATCTGTTCTGCATGCTAAGCAGCCCCCCCTCACCCCCCCAGGATCACATTGTTATAAATGCTGTTTATGGTCCTGCTATGACAACTGTGAAGGGCAGAGAGAGAGATTCATCCTGGAGGAAATCCTCAGCCAATCAGAGCGCAGGACGGCTTGTAAACGAGCGGCGGGGCAATAAAAGGAGGCGCAGCACCGTGGAGGGGGAGGAGCAGGGCAGTTATTAATATTAATAATCATATCACAGGCTGACTTTAAGTCGGCAGTGTTTGTTTTGCTGCTGACGTCTGATTTTATTTATTTGAACAGCAGAAGCAGAGCCGTTTGTTCCAGAGGCTCATCGGGTCGAATTGACCGAAACTAAATCAGAGAAACAATCAAAAGGTCAACGACCTTCCTGGAGGTCATCCTCAGACCAAGACACGTCACAAACTGAACGGGTCGGTTCCAGATTCACAGATTAAACAGCAGGAAACTGGGCCTCCTGAGGACTGGAGGTGGTTCTGACCCGTTTGGTTCTGCAGAGCCTGAAAGTGGGTCAGGACGACTCGGCGTTCTGATTGGTCAGGTTGTGTCTGAAGGAGCAGATGGAGGCCGGGAGGCGAGGCCCGGCAGAACCCGGGCAGAACCCCAGCACCGGCCCCCCGGGGGGCCCTCGAGGGCCCGGGCCCCAGGCTGTCAGTTTTTAGAGCTGTGCCACTACAAAGACAGCTGAGCGGTTCTGCTGAACCGGGTTCAGAACCGCTCATCTAAACACAGAACCTGCCAACAACAAGGACCGGATCCGACTCCAGGACCCCTCTTCATCATCTTCATCATCTTCAGCCTGACCTTCATCGTGGTTCTGGATCATCAGAACCTCCAGAATTCCTCAAACCGGCTGGAAAAATCCAGAACCAGCATGAATCTCAAATACCTGATGTGTCAGAGGTTCATGGGCCTGGTTCTGGACCGTTTTGTGCCGGTCCAGAACCAGCAGAATTTCAGCAGTCCTTTAGGATGCATTCAGGGTCGGTGGGAGAGTTGGACCCGGCTGGTTAACCAGAATCAGAACCACAGCTTAAACCTCCATTAAATATTCAATGAGCTCAAAGATCAGACACAGAACCGGGGAAGTAATCTGATCACTCTGGTTTCATCCTGACGGAACGGGTCTGAGTTGATTTCTACTGGGACCAGTACCAGACTGGAGCTGAAAGATCCAATAGAACCAGAACTCAAAGAGCAGAACAGAAAAACTTTAGACACTTTTAAGTGTTTTTCACAAACAGAAACATTTTATTCGTCGTCAAGATCCAAACAGGCTCCGCCGGAGCAGAAATGGACCCAGCAGCGGCCCGGTTCTGACGCAGCAGCCCTGAGGAACACCAGGCTGGCTCCTGATGGACGCGCCGTCTCCGTCATAGTCAAGCAGCCAGAAAGAGGCAGCAGGAACTCTGACCTTCATGATGTAATGGAGCAGCGAAAGCCAATGAAGGTGAACAAGGCCGCGCCCGGCTTCTGATTATGATAAAATATGTCTGAGCGCCACCAAAGACAAACGCATGTCTCCCGTGACAGATATGGCTCCATATTTTAATAACGGCCCAATTTCTGCAGCACTAACGTGTTTTACTGCAACCCATAAAACATGGAGGCCGACACAAGAAGCCAACGCCAACGAGCCAAAGGAGCAGGAGGAACCGGAAAACACGGCGTAACCAAAGAGCCACGGGAAAATCCACAAGACGGTTTTCAAAATGAAAATTCCCCATCACACTAAAACTGGGTTTAGTGTGATGTGTGTCAGGCCCGTACAGTCCGCTTGAACCCGACCCCGGTCCGTTTGCAATAAAGTCCGGTTCAGTTGGTGAGGTGTGGATGCTAACCGACCTCTGACCTCTGACCTCTGGCCCTCCAAACCTCAGTCTGGGTTTGCTTTGAATGTGAACGTCCAGCAACCAGAGGCTTCAGAAGCAGGAAGTGGACTACAGTGCAGAGCATTCTGGGTAAATACAACCAAAACAAACGTGCTAGTTTAGCGCTAGCGGCAGAAATGGCTCCTGGTCTTCAGCCAGAAACAAGAGAAACTGGAGGAAAGCGAATTTTAACAGTGTGAAAAACGACAATACGTTCCTGTTTTTAGTGGACGGAGATCGTAACTTTATTAGCAATGTCTCATGAAAGATACTAAATAAATACTAATAAAGTCCTACCACTCTTTAATAGCTTAGCTGCTCAATAATATTTTATTTTACAATAAAAATAATTGAACTATTACTAAAATAGTTATAAGCTATGAAGGAAAAACTTCATAGCTTGTCCCACCAAATCCAAGGAATAGAGACACTGAACTGGACCCCAAATAATCTACCAGCTTAATATACTCCACAGTAAAGAATATCATTTACAATTACAGTCTTAACAAATGCAAATAAAATCAACATTTATAAAAAGGAAGTTACCTGTTGTTTTGCAGTGGATCTGGTGTCTTTTCAAAATAAAAGGTATCGGTGCATATTTTATTTCCTGCCACAAAAAACTTAAAGTTTTACAATCTGCAGTAACAATATCTGATATAATAAAGGACAGATGAGTCACTGCACCGCTGGCTCATTTCCACATGCGCTGAAGAAATTCTTCTGGATTCTTAAAACGTACATCAATAAAGTGTAAAATATTAATTTATTGAAATACTACTTGTCATAAAACACATTCTAGACACTTTTATAGTTGTCTGAATGAGCGACTATCATCATTTAGCTAATAGATGATTAGATTAGATCATTCACCAGCCTGTTAGCCAGTAGCTTCCATCAAGGCTCATCAGAGACCAAAAAACGTTTCTTTTTTTACCATAATTACAGTACGTATTTTATGAGATTAACTAAATGTGTTATTGGACAAAAGCACAAACTGTGTTTACTCATTTATTATTCTGTTTCCTCATTTACTTGATTTTTTGTAGAAGCTGTCTTGCTAAGTTGTTTTTATCTCTATTTCTTGTTTTTCTGTTTCTCTCTTTCAATCATGTACTATTTTGAAGATTTTATTACTTGACGAATTAAAGAGAAACAAACAGCTTTCTGCCGTTAATAATCAGGTTGAGGGATTTTTCCTTATGTTGGCAAATATTTTATTTAATTTTTCTACATTCTGCATTTGTTCTGTCTAATCAACAGCTTGGTGCTGTGTTCTGATGATACTTCATCCGTTGGTTTGTTGTCATTTATTTAAAGGTAAATGAATAAATAAACTTCCTCCTGCTCCTCAGAAAAGGAGGGAAACGCCAGCAGCCGCTTTCTCTCCCTGATGACATTAAATCAGATTTTCTAATGTGTGTGGTCCTGATGACGTCACTAATCTGGACGGAGGGCCCCCGGGGCCCGTGGCCCCCGTAGCCCCCCTGGCCCCCGGGCCCCTGGAGCCGGCAGAGAGGCGGGATCGTCCCGCCGCCATGGACAGCTTCAACGCCAGGCTTGAAATTAGTTTGGAAGTGTGCGGGGTGAAAAGCTGAGCGCCTCCGCTCTGGAAAAGCCAAGAAGAAAAATTAGGAGGACTGGGAGGACTGGGAGGACTGGGAGCGTGTGTGGTCCCTTCAGCCGGAGTGGAGGGAAGCTGTCAGCTGGAGGAGGATGAAGAGGAGGAGGAGAGGAGAGGCATTGTTCCTCCTGAGTGTCGGGCGGCCGCTGAAAGGCTCCGGTAGTTGATTTAATCCGGACAAAGCTTGGCTCTCCCTGAGGAAAGTGATTGAGCGCCGCTTTGTTTGGGCCTGAAAGGCTGCGCGCCAACAGGGCTGGAAGGGAACTGTTAGCTTAGCGCATGAAGCCGCCATGCAGCTGCAGGAAACTTTACCTCAGATTCAGCTCCGCGTCAGAAAACAGAAAGATCTCCTTCATCCAGTTATTTATTCACCTGCCGACAGGATCAATTCACTCCTGAGGTGACGAGTTCATCACATTTCTACAAAACCAAACATCAGCAAAATAAGCAACATTTAGAGTGGATCAAACAAACTATAGTTCCTTCATAAACCAGGAGTTCCAGTTCTCTCAGTGAACTGGTTTCCCTGAGAGCTGAGGAGGAATCGGGTTATTGGAGCAGAATGGACCGGGTCGGTGCTGCAGCAGGAGAACCGGCTCTCGCTCCACATGAGGCCTGACTGCTGCAGCCTGCATGGCCTAGTTAAAGGCTGCATGTGAAATCCCGATGAAGAGAATGGATCTTTTTCTTCCATCGGGTTTTACAGATTCAACTCAAATTGTTTGTCTTGTTTTAATCTCTGGAACCGATCTGTGGTGATCAGCAGGGGGCAGGGCGTTCACACCGACATCAGAACCACATCAGAACCACATCAGAACCACATCAGGACCACATCAGAACCACATCAGAACCACATCAGGACCACATCAGAACCACATCAGAACCACATCAGGACCACATCAGAACCACTTCAGAACCACATCAGGACCACATCAGAACCACATCAGGACCACATCAGAACCACTTCAGAACCACATCAGGACCACATCAGAACCACATCAGGACCACATCAGGACCACATCAGGACCACATCAGAATCACATCAGAACCACATCAGGACCACATCAGGACCACTTCAGAACCACATCAGGACCACATCAGAACCACATCAGGACCACATCAGGACCACTTCAGAACCACATCAGAACCACTTCAGAACCACTTCAGAACCACATCAGAATCACATCAGGACCACATCAGGACCACATCAGGACCACATCAGGACCACATCAGAACCACATCAGGACCACATCAGAACCACATCAGGACCACATCAGAACCACATCAGAACCACATCAGAACCACTTCAGAACCACATCAGGACCACATCAGGACCACATCAGGACCACATCAGAACCACATCAGGACCACATCAGAACCACATCAGAACCACATCAGAACCACATCAGGACCACATCAGGACCACATCAGAACCACATCAGGACCACATCAGGACCACATCAGAACCACATCAGGACCACATCAGGACCACATCAGAACCACATCAGAACCACATCAGGACCACATCAGGACCACATCAGAACCACATCAGAACCACATCAGAACCACAGTTCAGGACCAGAACCAGTTCAAAGATGTTTATGAAGAGAAGAAATGCTATTACATGTTGCAACTGATGGAGCTCCTGTAGCAGTCTGTGTTAGAGCACCTCTGAAAACCATCTGACTGAAGACTTTAGGTGTGATACTTTCATGGAGAGAATGTCAGTATCTGTTCTTGATTTGATAAAGAATCGTTCTTTTCATCAGAACCAGAACCAGAGACTGAGCCGCTCCAACATGGAGACACCAGAAGAGTTCAAGTTTGAGTCACAATCCGTGAAAATGAGACTAGAAAACCAAAACTTTGCTTGAAACTGGTTCCAGTAACTGGGACTAAACCAGACCTGATGGAAGATGACTGGTTCTGCGCCCTCTCAGTCCAGAACCGGTTCAGAACCGGTTCAGAACCAGTTTTGGACTCCTTTCCATTCTCATTCTGTAGCGTTTTGTTTGGATTCTTGGTTTCTGAACCTTAAAATACATTCTGTGCAAAAGTATTCACACAGGCACAGGAAGTCTGATGGAAAGGAATCAGAACAATCCTGGATGGGTCGGAATGGTCTAGTCAAAGGCCAGACCTGAATCCAACTGAGAATCAATGGGAGACAATAAAAACTGATCCAACCTGGAGGAGAAAAACTGCAGACAGCCTGCAGCCACAGGGGCTGAAAATAGAAGCACTCCACACTTTTCAGAATTATTTCCTGCCCCTGATGCAGCCTCTGTCGGTCCGTCCCAGTAAGTCCCAGTAAGTCCCAGTAAGTCCCAGTAAGTCCCAGTAAGTCAAACTGGAGCTGAAGGTGTGAATACTTCAGGATAAACATTTGTTCCCTGTGATCCAGCGAAGTGACCTCTGACCCTTGGTCCTCCTGGTTCCACCTGGCTTCCCTTTGCCGCCTGGCGCAGATTGCATCATCCGCCATGGCAACAAGGCTTCATGTGCTGCCCAATCAGAACCCGTCCTTACACAGAACGTATCCAGGACCAGAACCAGGACCAGGACCAGAACCATGGACCAGAACCAGAACCAGGACCAGAACCATAGACCTTAACCAGGACCAGAACCAGGACCAGGACCATAGACCTTAACCAGGACCAAAACCAGGACCAGAACCAGAACCAGAACCAGGACCAGGACCAGAACCAGAACCAGGACCAGGACCAGGACCAGGACCAGGACCAGGACCAGAACCAGGACCAGAACCAGGACCATAGACCTTAACCAGGACCAAAACCAGGACCAGAACCAGGACCAGGACCAGGACCAGAACCATGGACCAGAACCAGAACCAGGACCAGAACCATAGACCTTAACCAGGACCAGAACCAGAACCAGGACCATAGACCTTAACCAGGACCAAAACCAGGACCAGAACCAGAACCAGAACCAGAACCAGGACCAGGACCAGAACCAGAACCAGGACCAGGACCAGGACCAGGACCAGGACCAGGACCATAGACCTTAACCAGGACCAAAACCAGGACCAGAACCAGGACCAGGACCAGGACCAGAACCAGGACCAGGACCAGGACCATAGACCTTAACCAGGACCAAAACCAGGACCAGAACCAGAACCAGAACCAGAACCAGGACCAGAACCAGAACCAGAACCAGAACCAGAACCAGGACCAGAACCAGAACCAGGACCAGAACCAGAACCATGGACCAGAACCAGAACCAGGACCAGGACCAGGACCAGAACCATAGACCTTAACCAGGACCAGAACCAGGACCAGGACCAGAACCAGGACCAGAACCAGGACCAGGACCAGGACCAGAACCAGGACCAGAACCAGAACCAGAACCAGAACCAGAACCAGGACCAGAACCAGAACCAGGACCAGAACCAGAACCAGAACCAGAACCAGGACCAGAACCAGGACCAGGACCAGGACCAGGACCAGGACCATAGACCTTAACCAGGACCAAAACCAGGACCAGAACCAGAACCAGAACCAGAACCAGAACCAGAACCAGGACCAGAACCAGAACCAGCACCAGAACCAGAACCAGAACCAGAACCAGGACCAGAACCAGAACCAGGACCAGAACCAGAACCAGGACCAGGACCAGGACCAGAACCATAGACCTTAACCAGGACCAGAACCAGGACCAGAACCATAGACCTTAACCAGGACCAGAACCAGGACCAGGACCAGAACCAGGACCAGAACCATGGACCAGAACCAGGACCAGAACCAGGACCATGGACCAGGACCAGAACCAGGACCAGAACCAGAACCAGAACCAGAACCAGAACCAGGACCAGAACCAGAACCAGGACCAGAACCAGAACCAGAACCAGAACCAGAACCAGGACCAGAACCAGAACCAGGACCAGAACCATGGACCAGAACCAGAACCAGGACCAGGACCAGGACCAGAACCATAGACCTTAACCAGGACCAGGACCAGAACCAGGACCAGAACCATAGACCTTAACCAGGACCAGAACCAGGACCAGGACCAGAACCAGGACCAGAACCATGGACCAGAACCAGGACCAGAACCAGGACCATGGACCAGAACCAGAACCATGGACCAGAACCATGGACCAGAACCATAGACCTTAACCAGGACCAAAACCAGGACCAGAACCATGGACCAGAACCAGAACCAGGACCAGAACCAGAACCAGGACCAGAACCAGAACCATGGACCAGAACCATGGACCAGAACCAGAACCAGGACCAGAACCAGAACCAGAACCAGAACCAGGACCAGAACCATGGACCAGAACCAGAACCAGAACCAGAACCAGGACCAGAACCAGAACCAGAACCAGGACCAGAACCATGGACCAGGACCAGAACCAGAACCAGAACCAGAACCAGAACCAGGACCAGAACCATGGACCAGAACCAGAACCAGAACCAGGACCAGGACCAGAACCAGGACCAGGACCAGAACCAGGACCAGAACCAGGACCAGGACCAGAACCAGGACCAGGACCAGAACCAGGACCAGGACCAGGACCAGAACCATGGACCAGAACCAGAACCAGAACCATGGACCAGGACCAGAACCAGGACCAGAACCAGAACCAGGACCAGAACCATGGACCAGAACCAGAACCAGGACCAGGACCAGAACCAGGACCAGAACCAGGACCAGGACCAGAACCATGGACCAGAACCAGAACCAGGACCAGAACAAGAACCAGAACCAGAACTAGGACCAGAACCAGAACCATGGACCAGGACCAGGACCAGAACCAGGACCAGAACCAGGACCAGGACCAGAACCAGAACCAGAACCAGGACCAGAACCAGAACCAGGACCAGAACCAGAACCAGAACCAGGACCAGGACCAGAACCAGAACCAGAACCAGGACCAGAACCAGAACCAGGACCAGAACCATGGACCAGAACCAGAACCAGGACCAGGACCAGGACCAGAACCAGGACCAGAACCAGAACCAGAACCAGAACCAGGACCAGACCAGAACCAGGACCAGAACCATGGACCAGAACCAGAACCAGGACCAGAACCAGAACCAGGACCAAACCACCAGAACCAGGACCAGACCAGAACCACCAGACCATAGACCTTAACCAGGACCAGAACCAGGACCAGAACCAGATCCAGGACCAGAACCATGGACCAGAACCAGAACCAGGACCAGGACCAGAACCATAGACCTTAACCAGGACCAGAACCAGGACCAGGACCAGAACCAGGACCAGAACCAGGACCAGGACCAGAACCAGGACCAGAACCAGGATTAGAACCATGAACCAGAACCAGGACCAGAACCATGGGCCAGAACCATGGACCAGAACCAGAACCAAAACCAGGACCAGAACCAGGACCAGAACCAGAACCAGAACCAGGACCAGAACCAGAACCAGGACCAGAACCATGGACCAGAACCAGAACCAGGACCAGGACCAGAACCATAGACCTTAACCAGGACCAGAACCAGGACCAGGACCAGAACCAGGACCAGAACCAGGACCAGGACCAGAACCAGGACCAGGACCAGGATTAGAACCATGAACCAGAACCAGGACCAGAACCATGGGCCAGAACCATGGACCAGAACCAGAACCAGAACCAGGACCAGAACCATGGACCAGAACCAGGACCAGAACCATGGACCAGAACCAGGACCTGAACCATGGACCAGAACCAGAACCAGAACCAGGACCAGAACCATGGACCAGAACCATGGACCAGAACCAGAACCAGGACCAGAACCAGAACCAGGACCAGAACCATGGACCAGAACCAGAACCAGAACCAGGACCAGAACCATGGACCAGAACCAGGATTAGAACCAGAACCAGGACCAGAACCAGAACCAGGACCAGGACCAGAACCAGAGCCATGGACCAGAACCATGGACCAGAACCATGGACCAGAACCAGAACCAGAACCAGGACCAGAACCAGAACCAGGACCAGGACCAGAACCAAACCAGAACAAGGACCAGAACCAGAACCAGAACAAGGACCAGAACCAGAACCAGGACCAGAACCATCGACCAGAACCATGGACCAGAACCATGGACCATGGACCAGGACCAGAACCATGGACCAGAACCATGGACCAGAACCAGAACCAGAACCAGGACCAGGACCAGAACCAGAACCAGGACCAGGACCAGAACCAGAACCAGAACAAGGACCAGAACCAGAACCAGGACCAGAACCATCGACCAGAACCAGAACCAGAACCAGGACCAGAACCAGGACAGACCCACCGAACCAGGACCAGACCAAACCATGGACCAGAACCAGAACCAGGACCAGAACACGAACCAGGACCAGAACAATGGACCAGAACCAGAACCAGAACCAGGACCAGACCAGAACCAGGACCAGAACCAGGACCAGGACCAGAACCAGGACCAGAACAATGGACCAGAACCAGAACCAGAACCAGGACCAGAACCAGAACCAGAACCAGGACCAGAACCAGAACCAGAACCAGAACCAGGACCAGGACCAGAACCAGGACCAGAACAAGAACCAGGACCAGAACCATGGACCAGAACCAGAACCAGAACCAGGACCAGGACCAGAACCAGGACCAGAACCAGGACCAGGACCAGAACCATGGACCAGAACCAGAACCAGGACCAGAACAAGAACCAGAACCAGAACCAGAACTAGGACCAGAACCAGAACCAGGACCAGAACCATGGACCAGAACCAGAACCATGGACCAGAACCAGAACCATGGACCAGAACCAGGACCATGGACCAGAACCGTGGACCGGAACCATGGACCACAACCAGAACCAGAACCAGAACCAGGACCAGAACCATGGACCAGAACCATGGACCAGAACCATGGACCAGAACCAGAACCATGGACCAGAACCAGGACCATGGACCAGAACCGTGGACCGGAACCATGGACCACAACCAAAACCAGAACCAGAACCAGGACCAGAACCTGAACCATGGACCAATCTTTAATCATAAACAAAACAAAGGAGATGACTGTAGATTTGAAAAGGAACGGGGTCAAAGGTCATTATTCCCACCATGGGAGAAGATGTGGAGGAATGTACGCAGCACAGACTGCTACAGGAGCCTCTGACATCACAGCTGATTAAATCACATGAACTGTGAATGAAAGAAACATGAACAGCACTAATTTATTCAGGAACCTGGAGGTTCATTTCTCAGGTTTTATTCAGTTATAAAAATTATTGGGGCCTGCCTAGCAATGCATAAGGAGAGCAGTTACTGACTTGCAAAGCAAGTCAGTAACTGACTCCATGCATTGCATGGCAGGCACCTATTAATCTTCACCCAATAGAATGTCTCTTTATTATTATTATTATTGGGGCCTGCCCATAGCAATGCATAAGGAGAGCAGTGACTGACTTGCAAAGCAATCTACACCCATAGAATGTCTCTTTATTGGGGCCTGCCCATAGCAATGCATAAGGAGAGCAGTGACTGACTTGCGAAGCAAGTCAGTCACTGCCTCCATGCATTGCATGGCAGGCACCTATTAATCTACCCAATAGAATGTCTCTTTATTATTATTATTATTGGGGCCTGCCCATAGCAATGCATAAGGAGAGCAGTGACTGACTTGCAAAGCAATCTACACCCATAGAATGTCTCTTTATTGGGGCCTGCCCATAGCAATGCATAAGGAGAGCAGTGACTGACTTGCGAAGCAAGTCAGTCACTGCCTCCATGCATTGCATGGCAGGCACCTATTAATCTACACCCAATAGAATGTCTCTTTATTATTATTGGGGCCTGCCCATAGCAATGCATAAGGAGAGCAGTGACTGACTTGCGAAGCAAGTCAGTCACTGCCTCCATGCATTGCATGGCAGGCACCTATTATTCTACACCCAATAGAATATCCTGCCTAGCAATGCATAAGGAGAGCAGTGACTGACTTGCGAAGCAAGTCAGTCACTGCCTCCATGCATTGCATGGCAGGCACCTATTAATCTACACCTAATAGAACGCCTCTTTATTATTATTATTGGGGCCTGCCCATAGCAATGCATAAGGAGAGCAGTTACTGACTTGCGAAGCAAGTCAGTAACTGCCTCCATGCATTGCATGGCAGGCACCTATTATTCTACACCCAATAGAATATCTCTTTATTATAATTTCTTCTTCCGTAGACCGGAATGCGGCTCGTACCGCTGCGAGCCCACCCACAAAAGTGGTATCAAAACGTGCGGCTTGTTCCCGGCATTGGAGCTATTACTTTTATGGGAAATCGGCGTTACGACGGCGACGTAAAAAGCGAAAAAAAACGAGCAAAATTTCCAACTGCCGAACCGCAGAGCATAACTGCCACCAACTGCCGCTCCGCTAGAGTGAAAAATGAAGTGGATTTCTGACCCCAAATAAATTTTGAAATCGCCGCCACGCCCACAAATATCGTGCAATCGGTCTCAAACTCGGACATGACATCGATACGTATGTCTGCTCCGGTAAAATGTTTTCAAAATTTTTCTAGGGCTTACGGTTTTCTGTCAAGGTGCTTCAGAGCAAAATCAAGTTCCAGCCTAACTGACGCTCTCCACCATGTATTTTAATACTTTTATGGAAAATTTCAGACCTCAGTGCACACCATTTTTATATCATCGCTGCAATTACTGTGAATGAGCTACAGATTTGATTTGCAGGACTATCGGAGACAAAAAATAGCTCTCTCATACGCTTCAAACGGTTTTCCGATACGTATGACGGTTCCCGAACGGCAAGGAGTTGTTCGGGCTGCTTTTCCATTATAACTGACTGAGCTGTCTCACAAGATAGAAATCTGTCTCTGCCTCACACACATGACAGTTGACCTCTTTAGAACTACAATTCCTGAAGGTTAGAACTACAACATGGCGGAACACTCAGTGCCTACAAAAGAGGTCAGAGCTGATTGTCAGAACTACAACATGGCGGAACTGTCAGTTACTACTGAGGAGGAATGAGCTGGCCTTTAGAATTACATTGTGTTTGGGCTTTTTATAACTGATTTTAAGCAACCATTGTTACACACAGGATTAGTGTGGCAATTTTAAATTAAGCTTAAAGAAAATTCAATATGAAAGCTTGAATATTTCTCTCAGGCCTTTCAGAAAAACTAACTTCTTCAAGCACTTAGAATTAAGTCTCTTTTGTGTGTCACACTGACATGACAGTTGACCTCCTCTTTAGAACTACAATTCCTGAAGGTCGGAACTACAACATGGCTGAACACTCAGTGCCTACAGAAGAGGTCATAGGTGAATATAAAAACTACAACATGGTGGAATTGTCAGTTACTACTGAGGAGGACTGAGCTGCTCTTTAAAACTACAATTCCTGAAGGTTAGAACTACAACATGGCGGAACACTCAGTGCCTACAAAAGAGGTCAGAGCTGATTGTCAGAACTACAACATGGCGGAACTGTCAGTTACTGCTGAGGAGGAATGAGCTGGCCTTTAGAATTACATTGTGTTTGGGCTTTTATAACTGATTGTATACAACCACTGTTACAGACAGGATTAGTTTGGCAATTTTAAATTAAGCTTAATAAAAATTTAGAAATAAACCTTGAATATTTCTCACAGGCCTGTTAGAAAAACTAACTTCTTCAAGCATTTAGAATTAAGTCTCTCCTTGTGTGTCACACTGACATGACAGTTGACCTCCTCTTTAGAACTACAATTCCTGAAGGTTAGAACTACAACATGGCAGAACACTCAGTGCCTACAGAAGAGGTCATAGGTGAATATAAAAACTACAACATGGTGGAATTGTCAGTTACTACTGAGGAGTAATCAACTGGCCATGACAAGTACTTGGTTTTGGGAATTTTAGAACTGATTTCAAAACTCCATAGTTACACATGGGATTAGTGTTACCATTAAAATTAAGCTTAATGTAAATTTCAAAATAAAAGCCTTGACAATTTTTCCATCAAGTAATTGCTCTTTTGACCACTATATAACTGATTTAACCCAATCAGTGTTAAACATGGGATGAGATTGGCCATTTAAAATTAATCTCAATGAAAATTTCAAAATAAAAGCCTTAAGATTCCTTTCTGGCTCATGCCTATCTTAGGGAAAATGGCTGCCTCAAACTGATAGAATTAAGTCTCCACCTGTCTGACTCACAGCTGGCAGAGGATCCATTACCATGGCAACGGAACACAAAGGGGCCAGCTGATTAGGACTACAAAAACGCATCACTGTAGTTCTAACTATGGCAGAACTCAGAGAAAAAAGCTGGACTTTAGAGCTGCTTGTGTTTTGGGCCTTTTATAACTATTTTTAAGCAACCATTGTTACACATGGAATTAGTGTGGAAATTTTAAATTAAGCTTTAAAAAAAATTCAAAATAAAAGCCTTGAGAATTTTTAGATTAAATAAGTGCTCTTTTGACCATTATATGTCTGATTTAACCAAATCACTGTTATACATGGGATAACATTGACTATTTAAAATGAAACATTCTGAACATTTCAAAATAAAAGCCTTAAGATTCGGCCTTGGCTAATGCAGCGCCGCAGGCGCTGCAATGATATTAGCTTGCATTATCTTTTCCTCTCAAGTTAGGACACTGTCTTGCACAGCAAGACAGTGCATTAGCATTAGCACAAACATTAGCATTTCTCTGTTCCCCACCAGTGCACTGCCATAGGCAGTGCAATAAGATTATCCTGCATGGTCTTTTCCACTCAGGTTAGATTAGCATTAGCCTTTTACCTTGCATGAGGTATTAGCTATTTCCCTTACTTATTACCCATATTTAGTATACTGAATGCAGTCAGTCATGCTTGTGACTCTCCACATTGTATTGGTGACATTGCAGCTTTTTTTAGCATGGATGCTAATGTTTAGCATCAGAACGCTGGGTCCAACCGACGGGCACACTTTGGCAGGCCCCGGTTAAATTTCTTCAGGAATTTTCTAGTTATTGGGGCCTGCCTAGCAATGCATAAGGAGAGCAGTGACTGACTTGCGAAGCAAGTCAGTCACTGCCTCCATGCATTGCATGGCAGGCACCTATTAATCTACACCTAATAGAACGCCTCTTTATTGGGGCCTGCCCATAGCAATGCATAAGGAGAGCAGTGACTGACTTGCGAAGCAAGTCAGTCACTGCCTCCATGCATTGCATGGCAGGCACCTATTAATCTACACCCAATAGAACGCCTCTTTATTATTATTATTATAACTTCTTCTTCCGCTACCGTTAATGCGGCTCGCACCGCTGCGAGCCCACCCACAAAAGTGGTATCAAAACGTGCGGCTCGATCCCGGCATTGGAGCTATTACTTTTATGGGGAATCGGCGTTAAGACGGCGACGTAAAAAGCGAAAAACGAGCGAAATTTCCAACTGCCGAAACGCAGAGCATAACTGCCACCAACTGCCGCTCCGCTAGAGTGAAAAATGAAGTGGATTTCTGACCCCAAATAAAATTTTGAAATCGCCGCCACGCCCACAAATATCGTGCTATTGGTATCAAACTCGGTCATGACATAGATACGAATGTTTGCTCCGGTAAAATGTTTTCAAAATTTTTCTAGGGCTTACGGTTTTCTGTCAAGGTGCTTTAGAGCAAAATTAAGTTCCAGCCTAACTGACGCTCTCCACCATGTATTTTCATACTTTTCTGGAAAATTTCAGACCTCAGCGCACACCATTTTTCTCTCATCGCTGCAATTACTATGAATGAGCTACAGATTTGATTTGCAGGACTATCGGAGACAAAAATAGCTCTCTCATATGCTTCAAACGGTTTTCCGATACGTATCACGGTTTCCGAACGGCAAGGAGTTGTTCGGGCTGCTTTTTCCATTATAACTGACTGAGCTGTCTCACAAAGATAGAAATCTGTCTCTGCCTCACACACATGACAGTTGACCTCTTTAGAACTACAATTCCTGAAGGTTAGAACTACAACATGGCGGAACACTCAGTGCCTACAAAAGAGGTCAGAGCTGATTGTCAGAACTACAACATGGCGGAACTGTGAGTTACTACTGAGGAGGAATGAGCTGGCCTTTAGAATTACATTGTGTTTGGGCTTTTTATAACTGATTTTAAGCAACCATTGTTACACACAGGATTAGTGTGGCAATTTTAAATTAAGCTTAATGAAAATTTCAAAATAAAAGCCCTGAGATTCTTTTATATCACGTAATTGCTCTCTTGGGCATTATGTGACTTTTTTAACAAAACCACTGTTAAACTTTGGATTATTTTGGACATTTAAAATTAAGCTGAATGAAATTTCAAAATAAAACCTTGAATATTTCTCTCAGGCCTGTCAGAAAAACTAACTTCTTCAAGCATTTAGAATTAAGTCTCTCCTTGTGTGTCACACTGACATGACAGTTGACCTCTTTAGAACTACAATTCCTGAAGGTTAGAACTACAACATGGCGGAACACTCAGTGCCTACAAAAGAGGTCAGAGCTGATTGTCAGAACTACAACATGGTGGAACTGTCAGTTACTACTGAGGAGGAATGAGCTGGCCTTTAGAATTACATTGTGTTTGGGCTTTTATAACTGATTGTAAGCAACCTCTGTTACAGACAGGATTAGTTTGGCAATTTTAAATTAAGCTTAATAAAAATTTGGAAATAAAACCTTGAATATTTCTCTCAGGCCTGTCAGAAAAACTAACTTCTTCAAGCACTTAGAATTAAGCCTCTCCTTGTGTGTCACACTGACATGACAGTTAACCTCCTCTTTAGAACTACAATTCCTGAAGGTTAGAACTACAACATGGCAGAACACTCAGTGCCTACAAAAGAGTCAGAGCTGATTGTCAGAACTACAACATGGCGGAACACTCAGTGCCTACAGAAGGGGTCATAGGTGAATATAAAAACTACAACATGGTGGAACTGTCAGTTACTACTGAGGAGGAATGAGCTGGCCTTTAGAATTACATTGTGTTTGGGCTTTTTATAACTGATTTTAAGCAACCATTGTTACACACAGTATTTGTGTGGAAACTTTAAATTAAGTTGAATAAAAATTTCAAAATAAAACCTTGAATATTTCTCTCAGGCCTGTCAGAAAAACTAACTTCTTCAAGCATTTATAATTAAGTCTCCTTGTGTGTCACACTGACATGACAGTTGACCTCTTCTTTAGAACTACAATTCCTGAAGGTTAGAACTACAACATGGCGGAACACTCAGTGCCTACAGAAGAGGTCATAGGTGAATATAAAAACTACAACATGGTGGAACTGTCAGTTACTACTGAGGAGGACTGAGCTGCTCTTTAGAACTACAACATGGCGGAACACTCAGTGCCTAGAAAAGAGTGAGAGCTGATTGGCAGAACTGTCAGTTACTACTGATGAGTAATCAGCTGGCCATGACAAGTACTTGGTTTTTGGGAATTTTAGAACTGATTTCAAAACTCCATAGTTACACATGGGATTAGTGTTACCATTAAAATTAAGCTTAATGTAAATTTCAAATAAAAGCCTTGACAATTTTTCCATCAAGTAATTGCTCTTTTGACCACTATATAACTGATTTAACCCAATCAGTGTTAAACATGGGATGAGATTGGCCATTTAAAATTAATCTCAATGAAAATTTCAAAATAAAAGCCTTAAGATTCCTTTCTGGCTCATGCCTATTTTAGGCAAAATGGCTGCCTCAAACTGATAGAATTAAGTCTCCCCCTGTCTGACTCACAGCTGGCAGAGGATCCATTACCATGGCAACGGAACACAAAGGGGCCAGCTGATTAGGACTACAAAAACGCATCACTGTAGTTCTAACATGGCAGAACTCAGAGAAAAAAGCTGGACTTTAGAGCTGCTTGTGTTTTGGGCCTTTATAACTATTTTAACCAACCATTGTTACACATGGAATTAGTGTGGAAATTTTAAATTAAGCTTGAAAAAATTTCAAAATAAAAGCCTTGAGAATTTTTAGATTAAATAAGTGCTCTTTTGACCATTATATGTCTGATTTAACCAAATCACTGTTATACATGGGATTACATTGACCATTTAAAATTAAACATTCTGAACATTTCAAAATAAAAGCCTTAAGATTCGGCCGTGGCTAATGCAGCGCCGCAGGCGCTTCAATGATATTAGCTTGCATTATCTTTTCCTCTCAAGTTAGGGCACTATCTTGCGCAGCAAGACAGTGCATTAGCATTAGCACAAACATTAGCATTTCTCTGTTCCCCACCAGTGCACTGCCGTAGGCAGTGCAATAAGATTATCCTGCATGATCTTTTCCACTCAGGTTAGGGCTCTGCCTTGCTCCGCAAGGCAGAGCATTAGCCTTTTACCTTGCATTAGCTATTTCCCTTACTTATTACCCATATTTAGTGTCCTGAATGCAGTAAGTCATGCTTGTGAAGCTCCATATGCTATTGATGACATTGCAGCTTTCTTTAGCATGGATGCTAATGTTTAGCATCAGAACGCTGGGTCCAAACCGACGGGCACACTTTGGCAGGCCCCGGTTAAATTTCTTCAGGAATTTTCTAGTTATTATTATTATAACTTATTCTTCCGTAGACCGGAATGCGGCTCGCACCGCTGCGAGCCCACCCACAAAAGTGGTATCAAAACGTGCGGCTTGTTCCCGGCATTGGAGCTATTACTTTTATGGGAAATCGGCGTTACGACGGCGACGTAAAAAGCGAAAAACGAGCAAAATTTCCAACTGCCGAACCGCAGAGCATAACTGCCACCAACTGCCGCTCCGCTAGAGTGAAAAATGAAGTGGATTTCTGACCCCAAATAAATTTTGAAATCGCCGCCACGCCCACAAATATCGTGCAATCGGTCTCAAACTCGGACATGACATCGATACGTATGTCTGCTCCGGTAAAATGTTTTCAAAATTTTTCTAGGGCTTACGGTTTTCTGTCAAGGTGCTTCAGAGCAAAATCAAGTTCCAGCCTAACTGACGCTCTCCACCATGTATTTTAATACTTTTATGGAAAATTTCAGACCTCAGTGCACACCATTTTTATATCATCGCTGCAATTACTGTGAATGAGCTACAGATTTGATTTGCAGGACTATCGGAGACAAAAAATAGCTCTCTCATACGCTTCAAACGGTTTTCCGATACGTATGACGGTTCCCGAACGGCAAGGAGTTGTTCGGCTGCTTTTTCCATTATAACTGACTGAGCTGTCTCACAAAGATAGAAATCTGTCTCTGCCTCACACACATGACAGTTGACCTCCTCTTTAGAACTACAATTCCTGAAGGTTAGAACTACAACATGGCGGAACACTCAGTGCCTACAAAAGAGGTCAGAGCTGATTGTCAGAACTACAACATGGCGGAACTGTCAGTTACTACTGAGGAGGAATGAGCTGGCCTTTAGAATTACATTGTGTTTGGGCTTTTTATAACTGATTTTAAGCAACCATTGTTACACACAGGATTAGTGTGGCAATTTTAAATTAAGCTTAAAGAAAATTTCAATATGAAAGCTTGAATATTTCTCTCAGGCCTTTCAGAAAAACTAACTTCTTCAAGCACTTAGAATTAAGTCTCTTTTTGTGTGTCACACTGACATGACAGTTGACCTCCTCTTTAGAACTACAATTCCTGAAGGTCGGAACTACAACATGGCTGAACACTCAGTGCCTACAGAAGAGGTCATAGGTGAATATAAAAACTACAACATGGTGGAATTGTCAGTACTACTGAGGAGGACTGAGCTGCTCTTTAAAACTACAATTCCTGAAGGTTAGAACTACAACATGGCGGAACACTCAGTGCCTACAAAAGAGGTCAGAGCTGATTGTCAGAACTACAACATGGCGGAACTGTCAGTTACTGCTGAGGAGGAATGAGCTGGCCTTTAGAATTACATTGTGTTTGGGCTTTTATAACTGATTGTATACAACCACTGTTACAGACAGGATTAGTTTGGCAATTTTAAATTAAGCTTAATAAAAATTTAGAAATAAAACCTTGAATATTTCTCACAGGCCTGTTAGAAAAACTAACTTCTTCAAGCATTTAGAATTAAGTCTCTCCTTGTGTGTCACACTGACATGACAGTTGACCTCCTCTTTAGAACTACAATTCCTGAAGGTTAGAACTACAACATGGCAGAACACTCAGTGCCTACAGAAGAGGTCATAGGTGAATATAAAAACTACAACATGGTGGAATTGTCAGTTACTACTGAGGAGTAATCAACTGGCCATGACAAGTACTTGGTTTTTGGGAATTTTAGAACTGATTTCAAAACTCCATAGTTACACATGGGATTAGTGTTACCATTAAAATTAAGCTTAATGTAAATTTCAAAATAAAAGCCTTGACAATTTTTCCATCAAGTAATTGCTCTTTTGACCACTATATAACTGATTTAACCCAATCAGTGTTAAACATGGGATGAGATTGGCCATTTAAAATTAATCTCAATGAAAATTTCAAAATAAAAGCCTTAAGATTCCTTTCTGGCTCATGCCTATCTTAGGGAAAATGGCTGCCTCAAACTGATAGAATTAAGTCTCCACCTGTCTGACTCACAGCTGGCAGAGGATCCATTACCATGGCAACGGAACACAAAGGGGCCAGCTGATTAGGACTACAAAAACGCATCACTGTAGTTCTAACTATGGCAGAACTCAGAGAAAAAAGCTGGACTTTAGAGCTGCTTGTGTTTTGGGCCTTTTATAACTATTTTTAAGCAACCATTGTTACACATGGAATTAGTGTGGAAATTTTAAATTAAGCTTTAAAAAAAATTCAAAATAAAAGCCTTGAGAATTTTTAGATTAAATAAGTGCTCTTTTGACCATTATATGTCTGATTTAACCAAATCACTGTTATACATGGGATAACATTGACTATTTAAAATGAAACATTCTGAACATTTCAAAATAAAAGCCTTAAGATTCGGCCTTGGCTAATGCAGCGCCGCAGGCGCTGCAATGATATTAGCTTGCATTATCTTTTCCTCTCAAGTTAGGACACTGTCTTGCACAGCAAGACAGTGCATTAGCATTAGCACAAACATTAGCATTTCTCTGTTCCCCACCAGTGCACTGCCATAGGCAGTGCAATAAGATTATCCTGCATGGTCTTTTCCACTCAGGTTAGATTAGCATTAGCCTTTTACCTTGCATGAGGTATTAGCTATTTCCCTTACTTATTACCCATATTTAGTATACTGAATGCAGTCAGTCATGCTTGTGACTCTCCACATTGTATTGGTGACATTGCAGCTTTTTTTAGCATGGATGCTAATGTTTAGCATCAGAACGCTGGGTCCAAACCGACGGGCACACTTTGGCAGGCCCCGGTTAAATTTCTTCAGGAATTTTCTAGTTATTGGGGCCTGCCTAGCAATGCATAAGGAGAGCAGTGACTGACTTGCGAAGCAAGTCAGTCACTGCCTCCATGCATTGCATGGCAGGCACCTATTAATCTACACCTAATAGAACGCCTCTTTATTATTATTATTATAACTTATTCTTCCGTAGACCGGAATGCGGCTCGCACCGCTGCGAGCCCACCCACAAAAGTGGTATCAAACGTGCGGCTTGTTCCCGGCATTGGAGCTATTACTTTTATGGGAAATCGGCGTTACGACGGCGACGTAAAAAGCGAAAAACGAGCAAAATTTCCAACTGCCGAACCGCAGAGCATAACTGCCACCAACTGCCGCTCCGCTAGAGTGAAAAATGAAGTGGATTTCTGACCCCAAATAAATTTTGAAATCGCCGCCACGCCCACAAATATCGTGCAATCGGTCTCAAACTCGGACATGACATCGATACGTATGTCTGCTCCGGTAAAATGTTTTCAAAATTTTTCTAGGGCTTACGGTTTTCTGTCAAGGTGCTTCAGAGCAAAATCAAGTTCCAGCCTAACTGACGCTCTCCACCATGTATTTTAATACTTTTATGGAAAATTTCAGACCTCAGTGCACACCATTTTTATATCATCGCTGCAATTACTGTGAATGAGCTACAGATTTGATTTGCAGGACTATCGGAGACAAAAAATAGCTCTCTCATACGCTTCAAACGGTTTTCCGATACGTATGACGGTTCCCGAACGGCAAGGAGTTGTTCGGGCTGCTTTTTCCATTATAACTGACTGAGCTGTCTCACAAAGATAGAAATCTGTCTCTGCCTCACACACATGACAGTTGACCTCCTCTTTAGAACTACAATTCCTGAAGGTTAGAACTACAACATGGCGGAACACTCAGTGCCTACAAAAGAGGTCAGAGCTGATTGTCAGAACTACAACATGGCGGAACTGTCAGTTACTACTGAGGAGGAATGAGCTGGCCTTTAGAATTACATTGTGTTTGGGCTTTTTATAACTGATTTTAAGCAACCATTGTTACACACAGGATTAGTGTGGCAATTTTAAATTAAGCTTAAAGAAAATTTCAATATGAAAGCTTGAATATTTCTCTCAGGCCTTTCAGAAAAACTAACTTCTTCAAGCACTTAGAATTAAGTCTCTTTTTGTGTGTCACACTGACATGACAGTTGACCTCCTCTTTAGAACTACAATTCCTGAAGGTCGGAACTACAACATGGCTGAACACTCAGTGCCTACAGAAGAGGTCATAGGTGAATATAAAAACTACAACATGGTGGAATTGTCAGTTACTACTGAGGAGGACTGAGCTGCTCTTTAAAACTACAATTCCTGAAGGTTAGAACTACAACATGGCGGAACACTCAGTGCCTACAAAAGAGGTCAGAGCTGATTGTCAGAACTACAACATGGCGGAACTGTCAGTTACTGCTGAGGAGGAATGAGCTGGCCTTTAGAATTACATTGTGTTTGGGCTTTTATAACTGATTGTATACAACCACTGTTACAGACAGGATTAGTTTGGCAATTTTAAATTAAGCTTAATAAAAATTTAGAAATAAAACCTTGAATATTTCTCACAGGCCTGTTAGAAAAACTAACTTCTTCAAGCATTTAGAATTAAGTCTCTCCTTGTGTGTCACACTGACATGACAGTTGACCTCCTCTTTAGAACTACAATTCCTGAAGGTTAGAACTACAACATGGCAGAACACTCAGTGCCTACAGAAGAGGTCATAGGTGAATATAAAAACTACAACATGGTGGAATTGTCAGTTACTACTGAGGAGTAATCAACTGGCCATGACAAGTACTTGGTTTTTGGGAATTTTAGAACTGATTTCAAAACTCCATAGTTACACATGGGATTAGTGTTACCATTAAAATTAAGCTTAATGTAAATTTCAAAATAAAAGCCTTGACAATTTTTCCATCAAGTAATTGCTCTTTTGACCACTATATAACTGATTTAACCCAATCAGTGTTAAACATGGGATGAGATTGGCCATTTAAAATTAATCTCAATGAAAATTTCAAAATAAAAGCCTTAAGATTCCTTTCTGGCTCATGCCTATCTTAGGGAAAATGGCTGCCTCAAACTGATAGAATTAAGTCTCCACCTGTCTGACTCACAGCTGGCAGAGGATCCATTACCATGGCAACGGAACACAAAGGGGCCAGCTGATTAGGACTACAAAAACGCATCACTGTAGTTCTAACTATGGCAGAACTCAGAGAAAAAAGCTGGACTTTAGAGCTGCTTGTGTTTTGGGCCTTTTATAACTATTTTTAAGCAACCATTGTTACACATGGAATTAGTGTGGAAATTTTAAATTAAGCTTTAAAAAAAATTCAAAATAAAAGCCTTGAGAATTTTTAGATTAAATAAGTGCTCTTTTGACCATTATATGTCTGATTTAACCAAATCACTGTTATACATGGGATAACATTGACTATTTAAAATGAAACATTCTGAACATTTCAAAATAAAAGCCTTAAGATTCGGCCTTGGCTAATGCAGCGCCGCAGGCGCTGCAATGATATTAGCTTGCATTATCTTTTCCTCTCAAGTTAGGACACTGTCTTGCACAGCAAGACAGTGCATTAGCATTAGCACAAACATTAGCATTTCTCTGTTCCCCACCAGTGCACTGCCATAGGCAGTGCAATAAGATTATCCTGCATGGTCTTTTCCACTCAGGTTAGATTAGCATTAGCCTTTTACCTTGCATGAGGTATTAGCTATTTCCCTTACTTATTACCCATATTTAGTATACTGAATGCAGTCAGTCATGCTTGTGACTCTCCACATTGTATTGGTGACATTGCAGCTTTTTTTAGCATGGATGCTAATGTTTAGCATCAGAACGCTGGGTCCAAACCGACGGGCACACTTTGGCAGGCCCCGGTTAAATTTCTTCAGGAATTTTCTAGTTATAACTTATTCTTCCGTAGACCGGAATGCGGCTCGCACCGCTGCGAGCCCACCCACAAAAGTGGTATCAAAACGTGCGGCTTGTTCCCGGCATTGGAGCTATTACTTTTATGGGGAATCGGCGTTACGACGGCGACGTAAAAAGCGAAAAACGAGCAAAATTTCCAACTGCCGAAACGCAGAGCATAACTGCCACCAACTGCCGCTCCGCTAGAGTGAAAAATGAAGTGCGATTCTGACCCCAAATAAATTTTGAAATCGCCGCCACGCCCACAAATATCGTGCAATCGGTATGAAACTCGGACATGACATCGATACGTATGTCTGCTCCGGTAAAATGTTTTCAAATTTTTCTAGGGCTTACGGTTTTCTGTCAAGGTGCTTTAGAGCAAAATCAAGTTCCAGCCTAACTGACGCTCTCCACCATATATTTTCATACTTTTCTGGAAAATTTCAGACCTCAACGCACACCATTTTTCTCTCATCACTGTAATTACTGTGAATGAGCTACAGATTTGATTTGCAGGACTATCGGAGACAAAAAATAGCTCTCATATGCTTCAAACGGTTTTCTGATACGTATTACGGTTTCCGAACGGCAAGGAGTTGTTCGGGCTGCTTTTTCCATTATAACTGACTGAGCTGTCTCACAAAGATAGAAATCTGTCTCTGCCTCACACACATGACTGTTGACCTCTTTAGAACTACAATTACTGCAGGTTAGAACTACAACATGGCGGAACACTCAGTGCCTACAAAAGAGTCAGAGCTGATTGTCAGAACTACAACATGGTGGAACTGTCAGTTACTACTGAGGAATGAGCTGGCCTTTAGAATTACATTGTGTTTGGGCTTTTTATCACTGATTTTATGCAACCATTGTTACACACAGTATTAGTGTGGCAATTTTAAATTAAGCTTAATGAAAATTTCAAAATAAAAGCCCTGAGATTCTTTTATATCACGTAATTGCTCTCTTGGGCATTATGTGACTTTTTTAACATAACCACTGTTAAACTTTGGATTATTTTGGACATTTAAAATGAAGCTTAATGAAAATTTCAAAATAAAACCTTGAATATTTCTCTCAGGCCTGTCAGAAAAACTAACTTCTTCAAGCATTTAGAATTAAGTCTCTCCTTGTGTGTCACACTGACATGACAGTTGACCTCCTCTTTAGAACTACAATTCCTGAAGGTTAGAACTACAACATGGCGGAACACTCAGTGCCTACAAAAGAGATCAGAGCTGATTGTCAGAACTACAACATGGCGGAACTGTCAGTTACTACTGAGGAGGAATGAGCTGGCCTTTAGAATTACATTGTGTTTGGGCTTTTATAACTGATTGTAAGCAACTACTGTTACAGACAGGATTAGTTTGGCAATTTTAAATTAAGCTTAATAAAAAATTCGAAATAAAATCTTGAATATTTCTCTCAGGCCTGTCAGAAAAACTAACTTCTTCAAGCACTTAGAATTAAGTCTCTCCTTGTGTGTCACACTGACATGACAGTTGACCTCCTCTTTAGAACTACAATTCCTGAAGGTTAGAACTACAACATGGCAGAACACTCAGTGCCTACAGAAGAGGTCATAGGTGAATATAAAAACTACAACATGGTGGAACTGTCAGTTACTGCTGAGGAGGACTGAGCTGCTCTTTAGAACTACAATGACTGCAGGTTAGAACTACAACATGGCGGAACTGTCAGTTACTACTGAGGAGTAATCAGCTGGCCATGACAAGTACTTGGTTTTTGGGAATTTTTTGAACTGATTTCAAAACTCCATAGTTACACATGGGATTAGTGTTACCATTAAAATTAAGCTTAATGTAAATTTCAAAATAAAAGCCTTGACAATTTTTCCATCAAGTAATTGCTCTTTTGACCACTATATAACTGATTTAACCCAATCAGTGTTAAACATGGGATGAGATTGGCCATTTAAAATTAATCTCAATGAAAATTTCAAAATAAAAGCCTTAAGATTCCTTTCTGGCTCATGCCTATCTTAGGGAAAATGGCTGCCTCAAACTGATAGAATTAAGTCTCCCCCTGTCTGACTCACAGCTGGCAGAGGATCCATTACCATGGCAACGGAACACAAAGGGGCCAGCTGATTAGGACTACAAAAACGCATCACTGTAGTTCTAACTATGGCAGAACTCAGAGAAAAAAGCTGGACTTTAGAACTGCTTGTGTTTTGGGCCTTTTAGAACTATTTTTAACCAACCATTGTTACACATGGAATTAGTGTGGAAATTTTAAATTAAGCTTTAAAAAAATTTCAAAATAAAAGCCTTGAGAATTTTTAGATTAAATCAGTGCTCTTTTGACCATTATATGTCTGATTTAACCAAATCACTGTTATACATGGGATTACATTGACCATTTAAAATTAAACATTCTGAACATTTCAAAATAAAAGCCTTAAGATTCGGCCTTGGCTAATGCAGCGCCATAGGCGCTGCAATGATATTAGCTTGCATTATCTTTTCCTCTCAAGTTAGGGCACTGTCTTGCGCAGCAAGACAGTGCATTAGCATTAGCACAAACATTAGCATTTCTCTGTTGCCCACCAGTGCACTGCCATAGGCAGTGCAATAAGATTATCCTGCATGATCTTATCCACTCAGGTTAGGGCTCTGCCTTGCGCAGCAAGGCAGAGCATTAGCATTAGCCTTTTACCTTGCATGAGGTATTAGCTATTTCCCTTACTTATTACCCATATTTAGTATACTGAATGCAGTAAGTCATGCTTGTGACTCTCCACATTGTATTGATGACCATGCAGCTTACTTTAGCATGGATGCTAATGTTTAGCATCAGAACAATGGGTCAAAATCGACGGGCACACTTTGGCAGGCCCGGTTAAATTTCTTCAGGAATTTTCTAGTTTATTTATTTTTCTTCCGTCAACCGGAATGCGGCTCGTACCGCTGCGAGCCCACCCACAAAAGTGGTATCAAATTGTGCGGCTCGGCGCCGGGAGGGGTGCTATTACTTTTGGTGGGATTCGGAGTTACGATAAAAAAGTAAAAAGCGAAAAACCATCAAAAATTCTTGTCAGTTAGAAACTGCCCAAACTAGAGTGTAATCAACGATTCGTTAGAGTGTGGGAAGCAGTGAGATTCTGACCCCAAATAAATTTTGAAATCGCCGTCACGCCCACAAATATCGCCCTATCGGTATGAAACTTGGTCATAAAATAGATACGCATGCCTGCTCCGGTAAAATGTTTTCAAAATTTTTCTAGGGCTTACGGTTTTCTGTCTAGGGGCTTCAGAGCAAAGTGATGCGACAGGATTTCGACTCGCTCAGCCAGGATCACTTCCATGTATTTCTGAAAAATGTCAGACCTCAGCGCACACCATTTTTATCTTGTCGCTGTTATTACTGTGAGTGATGTACAGATATGAATAGCGGGACTATCGGAGACGAAAGATAGCGCTCTCATACGCTTCAAACGGTTTTCCGATACGTATCACGGTTTCCGAATGGGAAGCAGTTGTTCGGACCGCTTTTTTCAGTCAAAACTGACTGGGTGTCTCACAAAGATAGAATTCTTTCTGTCTCACACACATGACAGTTGCAGAGGATTAATTACCATAGCAACGAAGCACAGCAGGGCCGAGCAGCTAATTAGAACTACAAAAACGCATCACTGTAGTTTTTACTGTGGCAGAGCTCTGAGGAAGGAGCTGGCCTTTAGAATTATAAATTAGAACTACAAATACGCATCACTGTAGTTTTTACTATGGCAGAGCTCTGAGGAAGGAGCTGGCCTTTAGAATTATAAATTAGAACTACAAAACGCATCACTGTAGTTTTTACTATGGCAGAGCTCTGAGGAAGGAGCTGGCCTTTAGAATTATAAATTAGAACTACAAAAACGCATCACTGTAGTTTTTACTATGGCAGAGCTCTGAGGAAGGAGCTGGCCTTTAGAATTATAAATTAGAACTACAAAAACGCATCACTGTAGTTTTTACTATGGCAGAGCTCTGAGGAAGGAGCTGGCCTTTAGAATTATAAATTAGAACTACAAAAACGCATCACTGTAGTTTTTACTATGGCAGAGCTCTGAGGAAGGAGCTGGCCTTTAGAATTATAAATTAGAACTACAAAAACGCATCACTGTAGTTTTTACTGTGGCAGAGCTCTGAGGAAGGAGCTGGCCTTTAGAATTATAAATTAGAACTACAAAAACGCATCACTGTAGTTTTTACTGTGGCAGAGCTCTGAGGAAGGAGCTGGCCTTTAGAATTATAAATTAGAACTACAAAAACGCATCACTGTAGTTTTTACTGTGGCAGAGCTCTGAGGAAGGAGCTGGCCTTTAGAATTATAAATTAGAACTACAAAAACGCATCACTGTAGTTTTTACTGTGGCAGAGCTCTGAGGAAGGAGCTGGCCTTTAGAATTATAAATTAGAACTACAAAAACGCATCATTGTAGTTTTTATTATGGCAGAGCTCTGAGGAAGGTGTTGGCCTTTAGAACTACTTGTGTTTTGGGCATTTTATAACTGATTTTATCCAACCATTGTTACACACAGGATTAGTGTGGTAATTTTAAATTAAGTTGAATTAAAATTTCAAAATAAAAGCCCTGACATTCTTTTATATTATGGAATTGCTCTCTTGGGGATTATGTGACTTTTTTTTAACAAAACCACTGTTACACTTTGGATTATTTTGGACAGTTAAAATGAAGCTTACTGAAAATGTCAAAATAAAAGCCTTAAGACTCCTTTCTGGCTCATGCCTATTTTAGTGAAAATGGCTGCCTCAAACTTATAGAATTATGTCTCCCCCTGTCTGACTCACAGCCTGCAGAGGATGCATTACCATAGCAATGGAACACAGCAGGGCCAGATGATTAGGACTACAAAAACGCATCAATGTAGTTCTAACTATTGCAGAACTCGGAGGAAAAAGCTGGACTTTAGAACTGCTTGTGTTTTGGGCCTTCTATAACTCTTTTTGACCAACCATTGTTACACATGGAATTAGTGTGGAAATTTTAAATTAATCTTTAAAAAATTTTCAAAATAAAAGCCTTGACAATTTTTCCATCAAGTAAGTGCTCTTTTGACCATTTTATGTCTGATTTCACCCAAAAATCATTACACATGGGATTAGATTGGCCATTTAAAATGAAGTTCAATGAAAATTTCAAAATAAAAGTCTTAAGAGACGTCTGTGGCTAATGCAGTGCCGCAGGCGCTGCAATGATATTAGCTTGCTTTATCTTTTCGTCTCAAGTTAAGGCACTAGTGGTCTTGCATTTCACTGTTCCCCAGTAGTGCACTGCCATAGGCCATAGGCCTATGGCAGTGCATAGGCTCTGCCATGTTAGTGCACTGCCATAGGCAGTGCACTAACATTATCCTGCATGATGTCTTCCAATCAGGATAGGGCTCTGCCTTGCGCAGCAAGGCAGAGCATTAGCATTAGCCTTTTACCTTAAATGAGGTATTAGCTGTTTCCTTTACTTATTACCCATGTTCAATAATTCATGCTTGTGACTGTCCACGTGCTATTGATGACATTGCAGCTTTCTTTAGCATGGATGCTAATGTTTAGCATCAGAACGCTGGGTCCAAACCGACGGGCACACTTTGGCAGGCCCCGGTTAAATTTCTTCAGGAATTTTCTAGTTTTAAAATAATATTTTCTGATCTAAATCTTTAGATAATATGCTAATTAGCTCGCCGAAAATTGCGTCCATAGTTCTTCTGATTTGGAGTTTCAAAGGAACCAGAACTGGACCGGGTTCTGTGTGTCCTCATCTGAGAGGAACCGGATGAGCTTGACCGGGTCGGAACCGAACCGCTGTCACTGAGCCGTTTCTTTTCTGGACCGGTTCCTCCTCCTCTGGTCCGAGGAACGGTTCAGAACATTTCTGCTTCCTAACATTTAGCAGATCTGACTGGTTCTGGTTGTGGACTGGTTCTGATCCAGACTGTGTTCTGAAGGAGATGGTTGTTTTGCAGAACCTGAACGAATCTGTTGGGTTCCTGTGGGAGAAGGTTGACTGATGGATCCGGACGGAACCGGTTCCAGGCCCCCGGGTCGGGTCTGGTTGGGTTTGTCATTTTGACTTGTGAAGTGCTGCAGCTCTGCTGATCCAGTTGGTTCTGGTTCTGCGTGTTGCTGAGGAATGACGATAACAGACTGCCGGCCGCAACAACCTGCCGCCTGCGGCACTTTGTGGCGCTTTGCGGTTATTTACGAGCTGCTCAGGAATCCGGCCGTAAACTCACACCTTCAGCCGCGCTTCAAAGCCGCAGGAGAGGACTGACTGCGGGCCCCCAGTAGCCCCCAATGGTCCCCAGGGGCCCCCAGTGGCCCCCCGTGGTCCCCCAGTGGCCCCCAATGGCCCCCAGTCGCCCCCAGTGGCCCACCAATGGCCCCCAGTGTCCCCCCAGTGGTCCCCAGTGGCCCCCCAATGGCCCCCAATGGCCCGCAGTGGCCCCCCCAATGGCCCCCCAGTCGCCCCCAGTGGCCCCCCAATGGCCCCCAGTGTCCCACCAGTGGTCCCCAGTGGCCCCCCAGTCGCCCCCAGTGGCCCCCAGTGGCCCCCCAATGGCCCCCAGTATCCTCCCAGTGGTCCCCAGTGGCCCCCCAATGGCCCCCAATGGCCCGCAGTGGACCCCCCAATGGCCCCCCAGTCGCCCCCAGGGGCCCCTCAATGGCCCTCAGTGTCCCCAAATTGACCCCCAGTGGCCCCCCAATGGCCCCCAGTGTCCCCCCAGTGGTCCCCAGTGGCCCCCAGTGGCCTCCTGTGTCCTTCCAGTGGTCCCCAGTGGCCCCCCAATGGCCCCCAATGGCCCGCAGTGGCCCCCCCAATGGCCCCCAGTGTCCCCCAGTGGTCCCTGGTGCCCCCAGTGCCCTCCAATGGCCCCCAATGGCCCCCCAGTGGTCCCCAGTGTCCCCCCAGTGGCCCCCAGTGTCCCCCACTGTCCCCCAAGTGTCCCCCCCACTGGCCCCCAGTGTCCCCCAGTGGTCCCTGGTGCCCCCAGTGCCTTCCAATGGCCCCCCAGTGGTCCCCAGTGTCCCCCCAGTGGTCCCCAGTAGCCCCCAGTGGCCCCCATGGGCTCCACCGTCAGGCTGCAGAGGACAACAGGACTCATTGTGTTCATCAGAATAACGTCCAGTTCTTATCAAGGCCAGAACATTTCAGCCACCTGATGCTTCGCCAGATGAAAACACCAGAAACAAACAAGAAACTTTATTTTGCAGCAGCAAAGAAAAAAAAAAAAAACGCTGAAACATCAAATCCAGACAGGAATGAATCTATTTCACTGATTCATCAAAGGTTTGGTGTCGCCTCCTGGTCCGCGGATTAACGAGCAGCGGATTCATTACAGCAGCACATCTTCCTCATCCTCATCATCCTCAGCTGGAACTGAGCCGGCAGCTGAAGAACGTTCTGTCAGTTTGGATCTGTTTCTGATCTAGAGCAGTTCCTCTTCCTCCTCTTCTCCTCTTCCTCAGCAGCTCAGATTTAAACCTTTATTCTTCCCTAATATTCACACCAGACCTTAACAGCCGTAATTGTGCAGTGTCTCTTTAAGATACTAAATATTAACATTAAGCCTGACGCCAACTATTGCAACAGACTCAAAGTTCTGCTCTGGGTGGAAAATATTTCAGTGTTAATTTTTTTGTTTCGTTGTTGTCAGTTGCTATGGTTTCAAGTCTTTTCGTTGCTGCGGTGATACGGAGACAGAAATGGTCCTGAGTTGGACTTGAACGGTTTTTCTCTAATATCTGCAGCGGCTGATATGGAGGACATGGAAAACAATTGTCGTTTTCCCCTCCAGCTGGTCCGCATGCGCGAGATTTCCTTATGCAAACAATAACATGAACAGGAAGTGGTTTTCTCAGCAGTTTGTAGTTTTTTGTTATTTATATATTTATTTGCCTGGACAACAGGAAGTCATTCCAACATGTTGAATCCATTGCTGCTCTATAAAATGACCGACTCCTGCATATGTAGTCGCCCCAAGTGGGCGGGGCTTGGCGCTGCAACGCCTCCTCTGATTGGTAATTGAGGAGCGGAACCGGCTGTTATTTGAATTTCATTTGGTATTTAATAGAAGATGGACTGAAATTTGTCACATTTGTCATGAAAACGCAGAAAATTTTTTCCCACATGAGAGGAAGAAGATTCAGATCAAGATCCTCATCCAGGTCCAGATCCAGATCCAGATCAAGATCCAGATCAAGATCCAGATGCAGATCCAGATCAAGATCCAGATCAAGATCCAGATCCAAATCCAGATCCGGGTCCGGGTCCAGGTCTAGATCCAGATTCAGGTCCAGGTCCAGATCCAGATTCAGGTCCAGGTCCAGGTCCAGATCCAGATCCAGATCCAGATCCAGATCCGGGTCCAGGTCCAGATCCAGATTCAGGTCCAGGTCCAGATCCAGATCCAGATCCAGGTCCAGGTCCAGATCCAGATCCTGATCCAGATCCAGATTCAGGTCCAGATCCAGGTCCAGGTCTAGGTCCAGATCCAGATCCTGATCCAGATCCAGATCCAGATCCTGATCCTGATCCTGATCCTGATCCTGATCCTGATCCAGATCCAGATCCAGATCCAGATCCAGATCCAGATCCAGATCCTGATCCTGATCCAGATCCTGATCCAGATTAACCAACCAGCTAACTCTGTTAACTAAACTGTTTAGCCTGTTGCTATAGTTACGCTGTCCAAAAACCTTCGGGTTCTGGTTCCGTTTGAAATGACCCGACATGGAACCTGAGATGGAAAGTTCTGGTTCGGACCTAACAGAACCGGGTCAGAAGTCTGGTCAGTAGCTGGTTGATTTGGAGGTTCTGGTTCCGGTCGGGTCTTATCAGGTTAGAGTGAGACCTCCTGTTTCTCTACCAGCTTCGTTTCTGTGGGAAACTTTATCATCTTCTGTCAGTTTTAACATTAGTAAATATTCTGCTTAAGTTTGTGATATTATGGTTTTATTCATTTCTATTATTTTTCTCATTTAGTCTTTAAAATAATATTTGCGCATAATGTTATATATTTTCTTTTTAAAATATTAAATACGTTCAGATCAGAACTCGCTTTATTTTATTTTCTCTTGTTTGACAAACTTCTTGGACGAACTTTTAGTTTTATTGTGGGAAAAATATTTTCTCTTATTGCGATGAGTTTATGGACCATCTCCATCTCTGTATAGAAATTAAGCAAAATCTGCCGCATTTCCTATTTTAATTTACATTTATTAAATTCGGGCTACAGATGAATTTAGTTAGAATCAGTTGCGCGCGCCTGAAAATGAACACATTTATCGCAAAAAGACGTTTTTGATTTATTTATGGAAACAATTATTCTGCTGTTATGAAAACAAATTTGAAAAAAAAAAAACATTGAGGGATCAAATCAAACGAAAATAACTTTAAAAGAGACATTTACTATTTTTTCACATAAAATATGACACGAAAAAAAGAATAAATTAATCAAATTAAGGAGATGAACATCCAGAACATCAAATAAAGTTTCTGATTCACAGAAATATTAAATCTTCTGACTTTCTTCATCGGTAGAAAATGAAAAACTTTCAACCTGCATCTGCAGAAGCATCAAGAAAAATCAGTTTTCATCTGAATTACAGAGAATTTCAGCGGAATGTGAATGAAAACACGGAAGCTTCAGCTGAATCACTCATTATTATTATTATTATTATTATTATTATTATTATTATTATTATTATTATTATTAGTCATTTCATGATAAAATCATTTTTAGCTTCTGTTTGTTGGTTTCAGCTTCAAACTTGATTTTGTTTCTGGCTCAAAACCAGAGAAATTAAAATAAAATGATTATTGTAGATTTTCAACATTTGCAACAATTATAAAACAACGTGCAAAACGTGGGATTTTTTTTTTAAAGAGCCAGAAATAAATTAAACATTTTTTAAACATGTCCTTTAAATTTTTCCACCAACAACGAGAGAATAAAGCAAACAGAGGAGCTGCAGACGATTCATGCTTCTGATGCTGAGTGACATTTTTACAGCAACACACGCACGTGCGCGCGCGCACACACACACACACACACACACACACACAGCGAGGCCTCGGTCTCTCTCTCTTTCTCTCTCAGTTTCCAGTTTTAGAAACAAAATGATATTTTTCCGGGACTTAACTCTGAAGTTCTGATAAAGTTCGGTTTCACTCATGAGTTTCCTTCAGCTTCATGTCTCTGCTCGACCCACCGAACCTCCATCTCCGAACCGAGCTCCGTGGAAGGTCAGAGGTCGCATTGGCAGACACGAACCCGCAGTTTGCCCCGCGTTCATGCGGTCTTGCGCGGCGCTCAGTGCACCGCCACCGCGGACTGCAGCGGCTCTGCGGGCCCGGCCGGGCTGCTCTGGCCGGCGGCGGTCTGCGGAGACGTCGGGCTCAGGGAGCGCGGGGAATGGGCCAGGAAGGCCGGGATGTGTGCGGGCAGGCCGGGTGCGGGTTTGATGGGCACCGGGATGGCGGGCAGAGTCTGTCCGCCGTGGCAGAGCGTCTTCAGCGGCATACCATAGGCCGAGTAGTCGGCGGGCGCCACGGAGAGGGGCGCCGCGGGGTCCAGGACGCCCGAGCCGTACATGTGCGGCCAGGCCGGGCTCAGCTGGTTGTGCAGCGGGTAGCCGGCGGCCGGGAAGGCGGCCAGTCCGCCGGGAACCTTGTACTCTCTGGCGATTATGTTCTCGATGGCGAACGGGTGCTTGAAGCCGGACGGCTGCGTGGAGCCCAGGCCGTACCCCGCAGGGACCTGCGGGAGATGCGCGGCGGCGTGCAGCGCGCTCAGCCGCAGCTTGGCCTGCTGCTGCAGGTAGTGCGCGGCGTCCTGTGGCTTGCTGGGGCCCAACGGGTCCGGCACCGGCACGCCGCCCACCTTGAAGCGCTTCCGGCGCCGCAGGAAGCTTCCGTTCTCGAACATGTCTCCACAGTTGGGATGCAGCGCCCAGAAGCTGCCCTTTCCGGGCTGGTCCGGCCGGCGCGGGATCTTGATGAAGCAGTCGTTGAAGGAGAGGTTGTGGCGCAGGGAGTTCTGCCAGCGCTGCGTGTTCTCCCGGTAGTAGGGGAAGCGCTCCATGATGAACTTGTAGATGTCGCTGAGCGGCAGCATTTTGTCCGGGCAGCTCTGGATGGCCATGGCCGTCAGGGAGATGTAGGAGTAGGGCGGCTTCTGGTCGCTGTACGTGTTCCTGCCGGGCCGCGGCATGGTTCCGAACGGCCCGAATCACTCCAGTCCGAGTCTCTCCAAACTTTCAGCTCCTCACTGCGTCTTTACGCAGCGACTGGCATTGTTCCGTCTGGCTGGGAGGGAAACTCTGAGTCAAAGTTCAGGAAAAGTTGGATGAGGAGCAGCGGATGGTTCTCCGGTCCTCCGGTCCTCCGGTCCTCCGGTCCTCCGGCAGGCAGCGGGGCTCCGTGCTGGCTGTGGCCGATGCTGCGCTGCGCTAGGCGGCCCTGTCCTGCTCCATGTCCCGCTCTGCTCCGCTCGGCTCCCTGCGCGGCTGTCAGCGCCGGCAGCTGAGCGGCTTCATTAATGGGACACTTTTCCACAGTCACGTGACGGCCACACGCAGGAAGGGGGGTAGGTGTGTGGGAGCCGCGCACGCTCACGTGGACGCCCTCAGGTTGAATGGTGGAGCAGCTGGCGGAGCTGCGGCCGGGCAGAGGAGGCTGATGACGGGGAGGATCCGCGCTGCGGGTCGCTGCGGAGCCTCTCACGCACGGTGTGAGCGTGGGAGTGACGGGTTCGTGTTTCTAAGTGGGCTGTGGGGCCCCTCCAATTTGCTGTGACAAATCGGTCCACTGAGAGCCGCTTTCATTTCTTTATCCTCTTCATGGCTGCTGAGGAAGAGGAGGATGAGGAGGAAGGCTCAGGTAAACAAGCTATAAAAAATTGTAAATATGAATAATAAAAAAAATGAATGGAGCAAAATTTATGTTTGTTGTTTTTACACTTAAACAAATATCAAAAGTTAACGGCTCGTTTTTTCTGCTGCTTCTGGATTCATATTTTCTTTATTTAATCTCATTTAATGTCGCGGACAGAGAGGAAAATGAATCTTACAAAGGTCATTTAATTTTAATAAAATTTGTCAGGTTTTGGTTTTAAAATTCAAAAATTACTGTTATTAATATCACTACTATTACTAGCAATAATAATAATAATAATAATAATAATAATAATAATAATAATGTTATTTGTATTAAACGTTTTTTGTCATAAACATTGAAACGTCTCATCTCTTCTACTTATTTGTCACTTTTGGTTCTAATGATTTAATTAAAGTTTAATTTCACTGAACAGTTTAAAGAATTTATTTTAGCTTCATGTCGTGATGGAGCAGATGGAGGATTAAACACGAAGAGCTGGTGGAGTGTGCGTGTGTGTGTATGCGTGTGTGCGTTTGTGTGCGTGTGTTTGGTGGGGGTCGGTTACCACTTCAACACGTCTGACCTTTGACCCCACACTGCTGAAGCGACAGAAGGGATAAAAGTCTCATTAATTTATATTTATTGTGAAATAATTTGGTAATTTTCCTTTTTTCTCAGATTCTGTTTATTTTATTATATTTATGTTGCTCATTTAATTATTTGTGTTTTAATTTATTGACTCAATAAATTAAAATGAAGCTGCTGAATTATTCAGTTCTTCTTTCTCGTATGATTTTATTTAGTTCATTTTTTAGTTGTTCATTTTTACATTTAAGCAAAATGAAACTTGGATCCAAAACATAATTAATTTATACTTTTAGAAACATGGAAATCTATCTGTCTTGTCTTTCTTATTTATTGGTGGGTTGAGTCTGGATTTTTTAAAATCTGAAAATATTAATTTGATTAGAAATGATGTTAAATATTGATTTAACTGGGGAAAGTTGATCAGAACAAACAGAATTTACACAAAGCCAATATTTCCTCGGAGCCAACAGAAGCAGACAAAGAGAGCCTCTGATTGGCTGTTGCTCAACCAATCACAGGCTCCCAGCTTCTGACGTCATCCAAATACATCGTTGTTTTAATTGAAACTCTTCAATCATGTGACTCCGCCCCCTCATGTCAAAGGAAAGTCACCTTACAGAGTTCAGATCAGAACCGGACGGGTCCAGTTCAGCCTGCAGGTTTCTGGTTCTGGAGGTTCTGCTCTCCACAGGAACCCGCTCCAGCTGACCTGTGTGTGTGTGTGTGTGTGTGTGTGTGGGGGGGGGGTGTAGGTGTGTGTGTGTAGGTGTGTGTGTGTAGGTGTGTGTGTGTGTGTGTGTGTGTGTAGGTGTGTGTGTGTTTGTGTGTGTGTAGGTGTGTGTGTAGGTGTGTGTGTGTGTGTGTGTAGGTGTGTGTGTGTGTGTAGGTGTGTGTGTGTGTGTGTGT
This sequence comes from Poeciliopsis prolifica, assembly GCF_027474105.1. Lineage (NCBI taxonomy): Eukaryota > Metazoa > Chordata > Actinopteri > Cyprinodontiformes > Poeciliidae > Poeciliopsis > Poeciliopsis prolifica. The sequence continues at coordinate 740,995 of NW_026562448.1, forward strand.
AGGTGTGTGTTTGTGTGTGTGTGTGTGTGTAGGTGTGTGTGTGTAGGTGTGTGTGTGTGTGTGTGTAGGGGTGTGTGTGTGTGTGTGTGTGTAGGTGTGTGTGTGTGTGTAGGTGTGTGTGTGTGTGTGTGTAGGGGTGTGTGTGTGTGTGTGTGTAGGTGTGTGTGTGTGTGTAGGTGTGTGTGTGTGTGTAGGTGTGTGTGTGTGTGTGTGTGTAGGGGTGTGTGTGTGTGTGTGTGTAGGTGTGTGTGTGTGTGTAGGTGTGTGTGTGTGTAGGTGTGTGTGTGTGTAGGTGTGTGTGTGTAGGTGTGTGTGTGTGTGTGTGTGTGTGTGTGTAGGTGTGTGTGTGTGTGTGTGTGTGTGTAGGTGTGTGTGTGTGTGTGTAGGTGTGTGTGTGTAGGTGTGTGTGTGTGTGTGTGTGTGTGTAGGTGTGTGTGTGTGTGTGTGTGTGTAGGGGTGTGTGTGTGTGTAGGTGTGTGTGTGTGTGTGTGTGTGTGTAGGTGTGTGTGTGTGTGTGTGTGTGTGTGTGTAGGGGTGTGTGTGTGTGTAGGTGTGTGTGTGTGTGTGTGTGTGTGTGTGTGTGTAGGTGTGTGTGTGTGTGTGTGTGTGTGTAGGGGTGTGTGTGTGTGTGTGTAGGTGTGTGTGTGTGTGTGTGTGTAGGTGTGTGTGTGTGTGTAGGTGTGTGTGTGTGTGTGTGTGTGTGTGTGTGTGTGTAGGTGTGTGTGTGTAGGTGTGTGTGTGTGTTTGTGTGTAGGTGTGTGTGTGTAGGTGTGTGTGTGTGTGTAGGTGTGTGTGTGTGTGTGTGTGTGTGTGTGTAGGTGTGTGTGTGTGTGTAGGTGTGTGTGTGTGTGTGTGTGTGTGTGTGTGTGTAGGTGTGTGTGTGTGTGTAGGTGTGTGTGTGGTGTGTGTGTGTGTGTGTAGGTGTGTGTGTGTGTGTAGGTGTGTGTGTGTGTAGGTGTGTGTGTGTGTGTAGGTGTGTGTGTGTGTGTAGGTGTGTGTGTGTAGGTGTGTGTGTGTGTGTGTGTGTGTGTAGGTGTGTGTGTGTGTAGGTGTGTGTGTGTGTGTGTGTGTGTAGGTGTGTGAGTGTGTGTGTGTGTGTAGGTGTGTGTGTGTGTGTAGGTGTGTGTGTGTGTGTGTGTGTGTAGGTGTGTGTGTGTGTGTGTGTGTGTGTGTGTGTGTGTGTAGGTGTGTGTGTGTGTGTGTGTGTGTGTGTGTGTGTAGGTGTGTGTGTGTGTGTGTGTGTGTGTGTGTGTGTGTTCCTGGACTTATTTTAGTTTTAAAAGCCAGTTTCACATAAAATAAACCTTTTGTTTGTTCATCATTTTGTCTTTTTTCCTGAATGTTGTTTTGACTCGTTCATGTTTGACAAATTCTTTAAACCATTTAGTAAAATACCTGGGTGGACTGAGCCCCACCTTCAAGCCACAGCTCCTTCAGACTAGCAAGTAGCAATTAGCAAACATCTGCTGAGCAACAACTGTTGCTCAGAGCAGCGCTGGTAAAAATATTAAAGCGTTTACAGGGAGCCATGTTGGGACGACTTCCTGGAGGTGGAGCCTCAGGAAGAGCAGGGTTTTTTCCTGCTCTCGTTGTCCTCTCAACATTCTTCTGCTCCACCTGTTGGACACACTGGGACTCCATCAAACATGTCATTGGGCTGTGGAAGGCCAAATGTCCCACAAACAGTGAACTCAGCACATCAGGGAGGTTCAGTTGCCAAGGTAACTTTGGTGAGGACTAGACATGTCAGAAGTTTCAACGTTTTGGTCTGGTTGTCGTTTCTGCTCAGTGCTGAAGCACAACTTGACTTCAGTTGAATCCAAAGTGAATGGATCATCAGAACCGATCACTGACAGACGGAGCAGCTGGACTGGGTCTGCGGTTCTGCTTCAACCAGCTTCATCGTGTTCTGGTGGACCTGAAAGTCTGAGTTCCCTTCAGGAACCTTTCTGCTGATGGAGATGTTTTCATGCTCCACCCATCCAAAGAGCCTCCAGGTGAGTGAGGAACGCAGCTCAGGTGGCAGAGTTAGCTCCGCCCACAAGGTTAGCTTCACTGTTGCCATGCCAACGTCAGGGCCAGGTTCCCACTGACCTCCATGCAGATTCTAGCAGACGTCTGACCTCCGACCCCTGGTAACTGCTCTGCACATGTATGTTTGAAGAACTGATGATGAACTCTGACCCCACAGCCAACATGGTACCCAGCAAAAGTACTCAATATTTTATACTGGGATTGATGGGAATTACAGCAGAGCCAGAGAAACCGGAACCTTTTACAACAGAACCACCCGATAGAACCACCCGGTAGAACCGCCCGGTAGAACCACCCAGTAGAACCGCCCGGTAGAACCACCCGATAGAACCGCCCGATAGAACCACCCGGTAGAACCGCCCGATAGAACCACCCGGTAGAACCGCCCGGTAGAACCACCCGATAGAACCGCCCGATAGAACCACCCGGTAGAACCACCCGGTAGAACCGCCCGGTAGAACCACCCGATAGAACCGCCCGATAGAACCACCCGATAGAACCGCCCGATAGAACCACCCGGTAGAACCGCCCGATAGAACCACCCGATAGAACCGCCCGATAGAACCACCCGGTAGAACCACCCGGTAGAACCGCCCGGTAGAACCGCCCGATAGAACCACCCGGTAGAACCACCCGGTAGAACCACCCGGTAGAACCGCCCGGTAGAACCACCCGGTAGAACCACCCGATAGAACCGCCCGATAGAACCGCCCGATAGAACCACCCGGTAGAACCACCCGGTAGAACCACCCGGTAGAACCGCCCGGTAGAACCACCCGGTAGAACCACCCGATAGAACCGCCCGGTAGAACCACCCGGTAGAACCACCCGGTAGAACCACCCGATAGAACCACCCGGTAGAACCACCCGGTAGAACCGCCCGGTAGAACCACCCGGTAGAACCACCCGGTAGAACTGCCCGATAGAACCACCCGATAGAACCGCCCGATAGAACCACCCGGTAGAACCACCCGATAGAACCGCCCGATAGAACCACCCGGTAGAACCACCCGGTAGAACCACCCGGTAGAACCGCCCGGTAGAACCACCCGGTAGAACCACCCGATAGAACCGCCGATAGAACCACCCGGTAGAACCGCCCGATAGAACCACCCGGTAGAACCACCCGATAGAACCACCCGGTAGAACCACCCGATAGAACCACCCGGTAGAACCGCCCGGTAGAACCACCCAGTAGAACCACCCAGTAGAACCGCCCGATAGAACCATCCGGTAGAACCACCCGGTAGAACCACCCGATAGAACCGCCCGGTAGAACCACCCGGTAGAACCACCCGATAGAACCACCCGGTAGAACCACCCGGTAGAACCGCCCGGTAGAACCACCCAGTAGAACCACCCAGTAGAACCGCCCGATAGAACCACCCGGTAGAACCACCCGGTAGAACCACCCGATAGAACCGCCCGGTAGAACCACCCAGTAGAACCGCCCGATAGAACCACCCGGTAGAACCACCCGGTAGAACCACCCGGTAGAACCACCCGATAGAACCGCCCGGTAGAACCACCCGGTAGAACCACCCGGTAGAACCACCCGATAGAACCGCCCGGTAGAACCACCCGGTAGAACCACCCGATAGAACCACCCGGTAGAATCACCCGGTAGAACCGCCCGGTAGAACCACCCAGTAGAACCACCAGTAGAACCGCCCGATAGAACCACCCGGTAGAACCACCCGGTAGAACCACCCGATAGAACCGCCCGGTAGAACCACCCAGTAGAACCGCCCGATAGAACCACCCGGTAGAACCACCCGGTAGAACCACCCGATAGAACCGCCCGATAGAACCGCCCGATAGAACCACCCGGTAGAACCACCCGGTAGAACCACCCGGTAGAACCGCCCGGTAGAACCACCCGGTAGAACCACCCGATAGAACCGCCCGGTAGAACCACCCGGTAGAACCACCCGGTAGAACCACCCGATAGAACCACCCGGTAGAACCACCCGGTAGAACCGCCCGGTAGAACCACCCGGTAGAACCACCCGGTAGAACCGCCCGATAGAACCACCCGATAGAACCGCCCGATAGAACCACCCGGTAGAACCACCCGATAGAACCGCCCGATAGAACCACCCGGTAGAACCACCCGGTAGAACCACCCGGTAGAACCGCCCGGTAGAACCACCCGGTAGAACCACCCGATAGAACCGCCCGATAGAACCACCCGGTAGAACCACCCGGTAGAACCGCCCGGTAGAACCACCCGGTAGAACCACCCGATAGAACCGCCCGATAGAACCGCCCGATAGAACCACCCGGTAGAACCACCCGGTAGAACCACCCGGTAGAACCGCCCGGTAGAACCACCCGGTAGAACCACCCGATAGAACCGCCCGATAGAACCGCCCGATAGAACCACCCGGTAGAACCACCCGGTAGAACCACCCGGTAGAACCGCCCGGTAGAACCACCCGGTAGAACCACCCGATAGAACCGCCCGATAGAACCACCCGGTAGAACCACCCGGTAGAACCGCCCGATAGAACCGCCCGATAGAACCACCCGGTAGAACCACCCGGTAGAACCGCCCGATAGAACCGCCCGATAGAACCACCCGGTAGAACCACCCGGTAGAACCACCCGGTAGAACCGCCCGATAGAACCGCCCGATAGAACCACCCGGTAGAACCACCCGGTAGAACCGCCCGATAGAACCGCCCGATAGAACCACCCGGTAGAACCACCCGGTAGAACCACCCGGTAGAACCACCCGGTAGAACCTGTCTGCAGCTCATGAGGATCAAAATAAAATCAGAAGTTATTTTACTCTAATTAAAATAATCACAGGTAGATAAGAAAAAACAACAAAAAAATGAAATGAAATTTGGTATAAATGTGATTTTTCCATCAGGAACTCCAGGGAACACCGTCGGGAACGTCTCCAGAGTTACTGGGGAATCTGCTGGGAGTCTGATCCCAGTCAGACCCGATGGGACCTGACATCGGATCAGAACCTGATTTAGCTTCCGGCTCCTTAAAGCTGATCTCAGGTCTCAATGTCTAATTAATAATTAGTCAGTAATTCCTCCGCAGGAGTTATTATCCCTCAAAGCGGCTGGAGAATTTAATTATTAGCAGCCTTTTTGTTTCCGCGCCCGTCATTACTGTCAGGATTGATGAAACATAAACTTCATTAAAAATTAAAGTGGGATTCTTTAATTACGAGGCCGCCCTCACTGCAGCCTGAATTAGCCAAGTCAGTGATGTGCAAATGAGAGCATTATTTAAGAAACATGCTGGAAGTAGTTATGCTAATTCAGCGGCTTCACAGTGGCAGAGCGCTGCGCTCCTCCTGCACATCCATTAAATGTTGGATGCAGATTTAATGTAGCAGCCGCAGAAACGCCTGTTCATTTACTCAGATTTATTGAGACGACTTGTAAAAAGTAGCCGTTTAATTAGCTCATCTGCTGCTGATGGCTGAGCTTTTTAAAAACACTCGGCAGACGCACGCTTCCTTTCCTTCAGAGGAGAAGAACTGCTGCTGCTGCGAGGAAAGGGTTCTGAACAGGAGGAGAGCGGGCCGAGCCGGGCCGCAACACGTCAACATGGGTCAAGTTGACCTCTGATCGGAGGTCGGACCGACCCAAAACTCAAAACACAAATTTAGTTATGGATCCACACGTTCATTAACAGGAAGTTCCTCTGCTCTATGAACTTGAAGTTGGTTGCCTGGATGTGACTGAAGTAGAACCAGAACAGCAGCAGGATCAAAGCTGCTGGAGTTTGGCCCGGTTCAGTGTCAGCCCGGTTCAGCCCGGTTCCTTTCTCAGCTGTCTAACCCTAACCCTAACCCTTGAATCCTCTGGACCAGGTTGTTAGCAGCTGTTTATCCGCAGCTTCCCGTCCTCCGCCGGTTCGGCTGGGTTCGGCTCGGAAAGCCGCTGCTTCTCGGCCCAGAGAGGCAGCGGAGAGCCGATGGGACTAAACCCACCGATCAGACATCACGGCGCGGCATCACGGCGCGGCGCCCCCGCGGCCTCAGCAGGGGCCCCGGCCCGCAGCTCCTAATGGGACATTAATGTCGGGCTTGGCGCTGAATCCCGGTTCCGGTTCTGTTGGTAGCGCATCAGTCAAGCTGCCGCGCTGCATCCTGGGAGCCATTAAGCTGGATGGATCTGCCGTATTTACTGGGCTGTTATGCAATAATAAAGACAGAGGAAGTGACGCTCTTTACACAGAGAGGATATATCTGCTGATGCTGCAGGGGAACCGGATCCGTGGAGCATGCCGGAACCGAACTGGGAACAGGCGGAATCCGGAACCATGACCACCATTAATGATTTCCTCTGAATGCATGTTGTAGATCCGATTATAAAGAGAAATAAAACTGCATGTTTCTGCAGGACAGTCCAGTCACTCTGAGTTAAGAACCGGATCACAGACTGATTCCAGATCAGAGATTCGGAAAAAACTGAATCGGAAAAAAGAACTGGACTAAAAGAACAGGACACGAACCGAAATAGGGAGTTTTTCCGGTTCCGGTTCCTTCTACGGCCTCGTTCTTTCTTTATTCTGGTCCTTTTTATTATAATTTTTCTCTTTCCTGCAGAATCTCAGTAAAGATTCGCAGCAAATCTCGGAGAATGAAGCTGAAGCTGCTGATCAAACAGAACAGATTCAATTAGCAGGAGACAAATGTTTGCTTTAGTTCAGAGATGAACTTTGATGATAATTAGATCCAAATCCTCCCCAAACACCACAAGCTGCTGGCCGCTGGTGATTTTCCAGGACTTAGCCACATCCCGAACACCAGAACGTTCTGAACCGGTAACCCGAACATCAGAGGAGAGAGTTCGGACCTGATCGGTTCGTTAAGAACCGGGCCGGAAACCGAAGTTTGCCTTTTATACAGAACGCAGGTAAAGATGACACAAAACAGCTCTGACTGACCAGAACCAGAACCAGAACCAGAACCAGGACCAGAACCGTCTGCATGCGGCTCCGCTGCAGCAGCATCATCCTGTGAGCTGATGGAGAATAAAGATGGATGCGGCGGCGGCTCAGCAGGAGGACACTCCATCTTAACATGGCCGCCCGGTGTCTTATGATATCTTATCATTAGTTTCTGTGACAGTGATGGAGCAGCCGCCAGCGCCGCGCCGCCAGCCGTGTATAAAAGTAACCTTCTTTCCATAATAATGGCCATTCGTCACTTCCTGAACTGTCACGCAAACAAAGTGGGCTTTGACAATGCGTGGGGGGGTCAGAGCATTCAGTGGTCCTCTGCGTTCACCTGCTGATGCGTTCAGGGAGCGTGGGACCACAGAGCATCAGGCGGCGTCATGCGGCCGGGCCGCGTCCCTCCAGACAGACCGCAGGCTGAAGCTCTGCAGGTCAGAGCGGCCCGCTGCCTGACAGACAGCGCGCAGGGAAAACATTTGAGTCATTCTGGAGAATTTACAGGAATGTTAATAAATTTAACCAGTGGCGGAGCTAGACTTTTTTTCAAGGGGTGGCCAAAGGGTGTGCAAGGCTTTATCAGAGGGTCCATATACAAATGATGAACGAAAGGAAACAAATATTTTCTCACACACTCCAATTAAAATGGTTTATTTAACTAAGATTTGCCATGACCAAACAAGACATTAAACAGCTCTGGAACAGTGAACATGGAAATGTAAACTCAGAGCCCAGAATATGACCAAAAATAAATAAATAAATAAATAAACTGTGCTTCTGGTGTACAATAGGTTGTGCTGGGTGGGGGCAGTTCAGTGCCATTTCCTTCTGCTTCACTGTCTTCCTCCCCAGAGTCTGAATCTGTATCACCCTCATCTCTCTCTGGAACTTAATTGTGAAATGCATAAACAGACACAATAAAAAATGCAAAAAGCATCATGCTAACCTTTAGAATCAGGCTTATTGGATTTTACTACTCTAACCTCTAACAACCTCTAACCTGCTGGTGATCCACTTGGGCCTGGAGTCTCCTGGCTGGATTCTCCCGGTTGGTCTCTGCTGCAGGGTTCTGTCTGGTCCTGGTCACTGCTGCAGGGTTCTGTCTGGTCCTGGTCACTGCTGCAGGGTTCTGGTCGGGTCCTGATCACTGCTGCAGGGTTCTATCTGGTCCTGGTCACTGCTGCAGGGTTCTGTCTGGTCCTGGTCACTGCTGCAGGGTTCTGTCTGGTCCTGGTCACTGCTGCAGGGTTCTGTCTGGTCCTGGTCACTGCTGCAGGGTTCTGTCTGGTCCTGGTCACTGCTGCAGGGTTCTGTCTGGTCCTGGTCTGGCTCTGGTTTTTGCCTCTTTAAGAAGAACTGGGAGATCTTCCCTTCTCTCTTCATTTGGGCTCTACACAAAATAAGAACCTGGTATTTAGACTCCATGACTGTTTGGCAGAGACACTATTTTAACTATTATTTAAATTATAGTTTTTAGTTTTCTGTAGCTAGCTAAAATAATATTAAATTAAAAATAGATTAATTAAAATTAATTAATATAACTAGTTTGGTTATAATTCAAAGCTTTCATATGACATAACCTACTTACATTTCAGTCATTATAAAACTTAATGGTTTTTCTCATATTCTTACCACACATTTCAAGCAAGAGCTGGGAGATATAAAACATTAGAGGGCAGCATGTCACTAAAACATGTTAAAAGAATCTGTCTAAAACATGATCTATCAGCACTAGCATGGCTAATATAATAAACGAGGCACTACGCAGCGGTGCACAACCATTTTGTTTCTTTTTAGAAATGTAGGACAAGTGCCGCCTCTCATTAGGAAGGTAACAGCGGTTACTGCTGAGCGGTAAAATGTTGGAAATACCTGCAGAACTCCTGACGGTGTAACTCTAAAGCCGTTGATGTGTTTTGGATCAAGCAGGAACCAACATGTAAGTTTAACCAATGAACAGCGTCGGGCATCGGGCTGCCTTCAGGGACAGTCGGAAATTACAGTTTTCCTGGCAAATCTTTGTCGATCTCATAAGTATTATATTTTAAAATTACCATTTCCAGTGGGGTGGCACTAGGGGTGGCCAGGGGCCTGTTAGGGGTGGCAAGTGCCACCCCGGCCACCCCTCTGGCTCCGCCACTGAATTTAACTGATCAATAAATAAAAGAGCAGAAATCAGAAGATAACATCAGATTCTCCTGATGATGCAGATAAAAAGGAAACATTATTAGAAAGTTTTATCACTTTTATTATTTTCAACAATAATTACATCCGTTTGGCATAAACACCACACACACACACACACACACACACACACACACACACACACACACACACACACACAGACACACACACAGACACATACACACTCAGACACACACACACACACACGCACACACACACACACGCACACACACACACAGACACACACACACACAGACACATACACACACACTTTGAACAAGGCTGGTTTGGATCTCTCACAGAACCGGACCGGTCCAGATCAGAGAGCTCCTTCAGGGGTGATCTTCACTTCCTCCAGGTCAAAGTTCAGGAGAGTTCAGGTCTTTGGGCTCCAGGGCAGCGCTACAGGTTTGGTTCCTTCACTCTTATTTAATTTGCTCTAAAGTTTTTATGTATTTATAATTAATGTCTGCAGGCTGTGAGTCCAATAAACCAAAGTCAGATTGTCAGAACTCACAACCAAAGCTGATGGGTTCTGATGGGTTTCCAGAGATTATTACGTTTTTCTATTTAAACTCTCAGGTTTTTTTCTGAAGGTTGAAGCTGCATTTTGATTGGCTGTTGATCTGAATGAGAACGGCTTCACCTTTTAAACTGATCAGAACCTCTAGAACCTGCAGACCTCAGATTTGGGTCGGGCGACCCGTGATGGAGGAGCGGGGCTGAGATTAATGGCGGCAGCAGCAGCTCTGCTCTCATTAGTGGTTTCCCTCAGATTGATGAGTCTGATTATCTTCATAAAACGCTGCGAGAAGCGAGAAGAGGTCGGCCGGAGGAAGAACCAACTGGCAGCGAAGTCCACTTCCTGTGAGAGGAGAAGAAGAGCTGCAGCTGGTCGGACCGTCAGGCTGCAGCGTTACAGGAAAAATGAACAGCAATAATTTGGGTTATTTAGTGCAGGAGGGAAAAAATGAGGGTTAATTTTCAGTCATAGTTTCACCATGTTTTCATTAATTTATCAATGCAGCAGTTTACCTACATCAGAACTAACAATGTTTGAAGCTAAATTTTGAACAGATCTAAATATATTTGAGTTAAATAGTTTGGAGATAAATTTCCAGGTTGCTAAGCAGCTTAATATTTGATTAGCTCTGAGCTAATCAGTTCCATCCATTATTTTATCCCGAGTGGAATAATGACAGGTGATGGTACCTGACTCCAGGGGTCACCTGGTCGGGTCACCTGGTCGGGTCACCTGGTCCGGTCACCTGGTCGGGTCACCTGGTCGGGTCACCAGGGCGGGTCACCTGGTCGGGTCACCTGGTCGGGTCACCTGGTCGGGTCACCAGGGCGGGTCACCTGGTCGGGTCACCTGGTCGGGTCACCTGGTCGGGTCACCTAGTTGCGTCACCTGGTATGGTCACCTGGTCGGGTCACCTGGTCGGGTCACCTGGTCGGGTCACCAGGGCGGGTCACCTGGTCGGGTCACCTGGTCGGGTCACCTGGTCGGGTCACCTAGTTGCGTCACCTGGTATGGTCACCTGGTATGGTCACCTGGTCGGGTCACCTGGTTGGGTCACCTGGTCGGGTCACCAGGGCGGGTCACCTGGTCGGGTCACCTGGTCGGGTCACCTAGTTGCGTCACCTGGTATGGTCACCTGGTCGGGTCACCTGGTCGGGTCACCTGGTCGGGTCACCTGGTCGGGTCACCTAGTTGCGTCACCTGGTCGGGTCACCTGGTCGGGTCACCTGGTCGGGTCACCTGGTATGGTCACCAGGGCGGGTCACCTGGTCGGGTCACCTAGTTGCGTCACCTGGTCGGGTCACCTGGTCGGGTCACCTAGTTGCGTCACCTGGTCGGGTCACCTGGTCGGGTCACCTGGTCGGGTCACCTGGTCGGGTCACCAGGGCGGGTCACCTGGTCGGGTCACCTAGTTGCGTCACCTGGTCGGGTCACCTGGTCGGGTCTGGTCGGGTCACCTGGTCGGGTCACCTGTCCATCAAGCTAACGATTTGGCTTGGGGATAAATATTTAGCTGCCTATCTAATTATTTTCTTATGACAAGCTTAATGATCCAAAGTTCTGCTGGTCATTGTGAGAGTGGTGCTTCACAAACAGCAGCTCCTCTAATCCAAATCCTGACCTGACAGACAGAAACAGGAACATCCTGGTTCTGACTCTCCTGGTTTTCTGCTCCCAGTTCACAGGAAACGTTATGGAAACTGAGTCAAGAAGTCCAAGAAACTGAGTTTTCCAATGTGACATGGAGATCCTGAATGCATCACTCAGCTGGATGAAGCTTCATGTTTGACTGCAGATTAGCGACAGCTAATTAGTTGTAATGCTGCTAATGAGAGCGTCCATGTTTACCCAGACATCAGAGCGCAGCCGGATTACAGGAGTAATCCACTGAAATCCCTCCCAACATGAACTGTTTGTCTTCCTGTGAGGAAGCTCTGTCTGCAAACACACACACACACACACGCACGCACACACGCACACACGCACGCACGCACACACGCACGCACGCATGCACGCACGCACACACGCACGCACGCACACACACCAGGAGAGTCGGCCTTATAGAGACACCTACAGGTCTAGGAAGCTGATCACCAGAACCAGAATAAATGAAATGAGAAGGAAGAAGAGGAAGAGGAGGAAGAGGAGGAAGAGGAGGAAGAGGAGGGCATGGTCGCTGGCCTGGTCCCAGCAGAACGTACCCGTTTGTTCGGACACATTGGGACGTGTTCAGTGATGCCTCCAGTCACAGTTTTAGCTCATAAGAAAATCCTGTGGAGGAAAACCTGCATCATGTCTGCAGGCAGGATGGGAGACATGCGCGGCTGCAGATCCATCAGAACGAATTCTGATGGAAAGGTTTCAACCTCCAACAGCAGAAACTGCTGCTCCTCTGCTTCCTCCTGTCTCTGTCTCCATGGTCACCACCTTTCCTCCCAGGTGAGATGAAGGGTTGAGGAACTGCTGCTTGTGATGACGTCTTCATGCTGTGTCTCTACAGCGAGTCGGGTTGGGTCGGGTCGGGTATAGTTCTGGACCAGAGTTCAGATGAATGTTTGCATTCTTTATAATCGTTCTGCCTGATGGCCACGCTCTGTCCCCTGATGCCTCCGGGGGTCAAAGGTCAGAGCAGCAGCTCCTGAAACAGAGCTGTTCACTAGTACGCAGTCGGCTCCCAGCAGAACCAGAACCAGAACCTGGCCTCTGCCTGCAGGCCGTTGCTCTGACAGGAAGCTGCATGAAAGAGGAGAGAGGAAAACTTCCCTCAGTCCGCTTCCTGATTAATATCCATCCGCTTAGAGAAATTAAAATGAAGGAAATAATCTTAAAGCAGCAGAGATTAGATCCATCAGGTTTATAAAATGTTTATGACACATTTCCATGACGTTATTCAAATTAATTTCCATTTCTCTGGATTTAACCTGAACTAGAAAATTAAAGTTTACAAAAAAAATAATTTTTCACTAATTTCCTCAGAAATACATAATTTCTGAGCTGATCATTTTTCTGTTTTGTTCTTGGTTTATTCACATCCAGTCCGCATCACAGAGGACCAGAGCAGCAAACTGGAAATAACTGGCCTGTGTTGTACTGCCACCTACCGGCGGATCCCAGCCACAATAAATATATACATATATTTATGCGACAGACTGGCGACCGTCCTGGTGACCCCGCCTCTGGCCCGGAACGCAGCTGGAGAGGCACCAGCACCTCCCGACCCCGTTAGGGAGAAGGGTCCTCAGAAAATAGATGAATGGATGGATGGATGGATGGATATACACATATACATTTACATAGGGAGAGAGAGTCATAAGATGAAAGTGTCTCCACAGATATCAAATCAACGAACCTACAAGAAAAAGCTGCTGAATTTACCTGCTCAGGTTTCGGTTTTATTTTGAAAAGCTCGGAACGAACAGCTTTGTTTCAACTGCTTTTATTGTGAAAGGTCTAAGCGGAAGCTCGTTAGCGGCGGATGCAGCAGCTAGCTAGTTCTGTGAGGTTCGGTTTAGTGCAGTCAGAACCAGAGAACCATGGCCTACCAGCTGTACCGGAACACCACGCTGGGGAACAGCCTCCAGGAGGAGAGTCTGGACGAGCTCATCCAGGTGACACCGAGCGAACTCACCGAACCGCGGCGCGGTGAGGCTCCGGATGTCGGGTCGGAGCCGACATCCGGATGTCGGGTCGAGGCTAACACTACTGTTAGCTTCGGCTGATCTCGCTGTGTTCTGGGTCAGAACCGGTCCGTAGAAGGATTTAGATCTGTTGACAGTGACATAGAAAATAACGTCCGACTGGATTTAAACCAGTTAATGTTGAACTGATTTGAAACTGGTACCATGAACTCCTCTGCTGCGGTCCGGTTCGGCTGAAAAGCTCCATTTTGGTTCTGTTTTTTGGATTAAATCTGAGACTGAGTCCGGTCCTGGTCAACCCGCAGTTTGTTGGTCAGTTTCTGTTATTAATAGCAAACGGGTTATGCTCCTAGAAGTTCTGTTTTATCGGCTTCGGATCAGTTCGGGTCCATCGGGACCGGACTATTATCACCGCCTATACTTAAGAAAATATTTTAGCCACTCGGATTTTCTGTCTTTATCTTCAAAGTTCGGTTTCAAACCCGGATCTTTGCTTTTTCACTGATAAATGAGCCAACAGCATCAAGCTGTGTCGGCTCTGTTAAGAAAACTACAAGTCCCATGATGCAATGCGCTCCATTCTGGTTGCTCTGCAGACTTCTGCCCTGTTAACTTTCCTTCTTTCACCAGCAAGTTTTATTATATTGGAGATTAATCTACAAACATAACGATAGCCCACACACACAATGTGGAATTGCCGTGACATAAAAATTAATAATAAATCAATTTTTGGACATGATTGGCTAGAACGAGGTGTTTGGTCTGTCATGCATTTATTAAATAATGGAGATATAATGTCTTTTGAAGACTTCAGTGTGAAATTTGACCTGCACATAAATAAAAGTGAATTTCAAAAGATTATTAGAGCCAACATCTTTTCTATGCATTGCAAATCTTTGTGGGATGATGTTCACTACTGGCTTTGCCCTAAAATTCCTAACTTACCTAGATTTTCTAAGAAAGACATTATTTTTGGGAGTCTGGAAAAGAAAAGAAATTTGAAAGGCTACTAAATGTAATAATTATGGGCAAGTTTTTCATAATATTTTTCTCTATGAATTTTTACTTCTCATTTAAACTTTTGAATAAAATTTTTTCCGCTCCAAATTTTGACGTTCCTTCTTTAAATTCTGACTTTTTAATTTTAGATGGGTTTTTTTCCCCTCTGAATTTTGACAATTTTCTCCTGAATATTTAATTTCTGAATTTCTTTATTTTCTCTGTCCAGTGGCTCGGGTTGCAGTAGCTGTAGGTTCTGTGATCATCTGTTTTTCCAGCAGAATAAAAATCAGATTAAAGTTGAGGAGCAGATCTTGTTCTGGAACAAGCAAATCTTCCTGATCCAGATGGCCTCAGATGGTTCTGATAGTTCTGATGCTCCCAGACGGTTCTGATGGTTCTGTTCTGTGTGCTCAGACCCAGCAGATCACCCCCAGCTGGCCCTGCAGGTTCTTCTCCAGTTCGATAAAGCCATCAACGCAGCGCTGGCCAGCCGGGTCCGGAACCGGGTCAACTTCAGGGTGAGTCTACGCTCTTGTGTGTCTGGTCCGGAACCAGAACCAGGTCTGAACCGGGCCTCCTGTTTCTCCTCAGGGTTCTCTGAACACCTACCGGTTCTGCGACAACGTTTGGACTTTTTGTTCTGAACGACGTGGAGTTCAGGGAAGTCACAGAGCTGGTCAAGGTCGACAAGGTGAAGATCGTTGCCTGCGACGGAAAGAGTGAGTTCGAGCAGAACCGCACCAGAACCTGAGAATGAGTCCAAATCCCAGATTAGCTGCAGGTTAACAGCAGCAGAACCTCAGCTGGGCCCGACCCACTCAGCGATGAAACTAGACGAGTCGGCTTCAGAGAAAGTCTGACATTGAGCCCGGTCCTTTTTACTAGACCTGACAATTCTATCAGAACCACCAGAGCAGCAGGTCAAATAACAGCTGCAGCACCAAGTGAAACCAGCAGGCGGAGTGCTGCTCCACATGTCCCAGAAACGCCGTCAAGGGGACGCACGCTGCGTCCCGTGACAGGATGATGGGACACTGCGTGTTCGGGACTGTAGTCAGAACTGTCTTGGTTCTGCTGTAACATTTTCCTGTCTCCCCTCCTCAGATTCGGGCTCCAACGCTGCAGAGTGATCCTCCATGGACTGTACAGATAACTTATACAGCACAGTTACACCTGTGTGTGTGTGTGTGTGTGTGTGTGTGTGTGTGTGTGTGTGTGTGTGTGTGTGTGTGTGTGTGTGTGTGTGTGTGTGTGTGTGTGTGTGTGTGTGTGTGTGTGTGTGTTTTATTCCCGTCAGGAGAAGTGTGTTTAATTTCTTGAATCATCTTTAATAATAAAAGTTGATGGAAGCTGCTGTAGACTCCTGGCTCTCTTTCTGTACACTAGACCCGGCTGCGTGGTTCTGGGTTGGGGCGAGCATTGTCATATTATTTATCGGAAAAACAATTCTTATCAAAATTGCGGTTCATTGTGTCTTAATTAAATAAAAAGCAAATGGATTTATCCACCTTTGTTCTGGGAGGCTTACTGGGAAAACGATGACGAGTCTAACTTCCGGCGCCCACCGGAAGTAGCCGTATTTCACTAATTTGTAGGGTTTTTTTGGTAGTCTATACTCATGATGGAAGTAACATCTTTTTTCAGTTATAACAATATTCAATCTTGTTCACGGACACCGTCTGCTGTGAGAGAGCTGCTCAGCACAGAGGATCGTAATGGTGAGTTTATTCACGGGGAGCGACAGGAACAGATCATTAGGTTTTGTAGCAGAATGAGGTGAGTTAGCATCGCTGCTAGTGTAGCTGAGTTGATTTTATTTACTTATTTTTTTAAAAAATGATTGTGAACCTTCTCAAAACACTTTTTGTTGAATTGACATGTCTGTTGTTTTTGGTTCCTGATGTTGTTTTGGGAGGGGTTATTGATGTTACACAGAGTGGGTTCTGTGAGGCAGCTGCAGCAGCCAGGCAGAAGCTGCCAACACAGCTGCTGGTAAGACGTGCTAATGCTACCTTCCACTTTCAGTGATGTATTATGTTTATAATTGTTTTCACATTTTTGTATTGCATAAATTAAAATGTTAATTGTTTTATGTGTCTTAAAAAAAGACTTTAGGTTCCGTTAGAATTAAGCTGTTGCCCTTTAAAGTTGTTAAAGTTTTTCCCTCCAAAATGTTTGTAGAGCTGCTGGGATCTGACTGTATGTGTCACACCGATGGTTGAGTGTGTCCCATGTTGTGTTACAGAAATAAACTGACAGATCCTGAGTCCCGTGTGCTCCATTTTGCAACTGTTACACTAGCAGACAGCATAAAACTACAGAATATCAGCTTGCTGTGATTTTTGTTTTTTATTTGAAGTAAATAAAGTTCAATGATCTGAGTCTTTACCATTATAATTGGACCAGCAAAATTTATTTATAAGACAAAATATTTGGGATCATTTAGTCCATCAGAACCTCGAGGTTCCGGTTGCTGCAAATCAGCGCAGAAATGACCGCAGTTGCTGCACTGCAGACCCGCTGGACCAGAACCGAACCATACATTAACCTGTAATAGAGGGCAACTTGCCCTGTGGAGCTCAGGTAACTTTATGCTGTTTCGTGGCTGTTCTCTAATAATCAGACCAAGTTTTAGTTTATGGCAGCAGGTGTAAGCAAACTAAATAATTTAGCTAAAAATTCTAATCTTGGAGAGAGAACCCAAAATGCTTCATGTGCTCATTTCATTGTGTGGATAGAAAACCCGCATCTGCATCCGGAACAACAGAGTCAGTGAAGTAGCTAACTATGCTAGTGCGGGGAGCTAACTATGCTAGTGACAGTCGAACCTGTCACTAGCATAGTTATAATTATCCGACAAGAAACTGAACACGAATCAATCTTTCTGTTTTTGTACCACTGTGTTTACAAATCTTTAAAATCTTTTAAACTTTATTTCAGTTTCTGATCCTGCAGCGCCTCTTCTGATGGACATGAAGCGAGCAGCAGAAATCAGCTGATCAGAACGGTTTGTGTCGGAACCCAACGGACCAATCAGAAGCCTCAGAAGGTTTCCAAAGGCTTCCATGGTAACAGGCGGTTTAAACTCCTGCTGAGGGGTCATCCTCCTCCTCCGCTGCCACAGCGCCCCCTGGTGTTGGGGTCATTCTGTTTCCCGCTGCTGCTCAGGCTCCTCCCCGCGCGGTGGCCCCGCCCCCTCCGGTGTGGGAACAGCTGAGTTGGTCAAGCGGAAGCTTCTTGCTGACCCGACCGGAAGCCGCGTTCCTATGGCAAGCCGTTTTAACATAAATTCGGTTTTGCCGCCCTTACATTCCAGATATCTCAAATTGTTTTATGACTAGACATTTTGCAATTTAAGATATCTCTAATTATATTTTGACTAGACAAAATACCTATTTGAGATATCTCTAATTACATTCTGACTAGTCAAATGACGTCAGATTTACCATTGATTTGTATGGGGACTTCAATTCAAGATATCTACAATGAATTACTGACTATCTGAAATACACATTTCAGATATCTACAATTAAATTATGACTAGTCAAAAAGTAAATTCAAGATATCTCGATTGTAGTTTTGACTAGTCATAATTCTAATTAAAGATATCTCTAATTAGTCCATAATTCAAGATATCTTAAATGTATTTTTGGATAGTGGAAATGTAGTTTTGACTAGTGGAAATTAAATTATAGATATCTTAAAAGCAAATAATGACTAGACAAAACTAAATTAGAGATATCTTGAATTATAATATTGACTAGTCAAAATTCCTTTTAAGATATCTCTAAATGAATTAGAGATATCTTGAATTATTCAACTTTTCTATTTAAGATATCTTAAATGAACATTCTGACTAGTCAAAATGACGTTACAGATATCTTGAATTAGCGTTCTGTCTAGTCAAAACGTCACTGATTTACGTAGCATTTTGGCGGACAGGGCGTACAGCATTCCAGCTTTAAGCTAGTTGACTGTTCAGCGGTTCACAATGTCAGGTCAGTCCAGCTCAAATACTCGTGTTTTTAACACAGTATTTAGCGCGGCAGCTCGTGCTCGACATGAATTAAGAAATACTGATAATTTATTTACAGCAACAAGAAGACTTTTTCGGCGTCAGGTGCAGAGAAGTCGAGGTAAGTGGATGTTCAGATGCCGGTTCATAGAACTAGCTTTCCAGCCTACGTTAGCTTCATGCTCGTGGAATAAAGAAATATTGGCAAAATTTAAGTAGCTTATTTATTTAGAACTGGAATTGTCATCCGTCCTATAAAATATGGAATTGTCTATAAAATACGGAATAGTCCAGTATTTTAGCAAGTAACTTTTACGTCCCTTATTGAAGCGATATGGGAAGCGATTTGTTGTATATGATTTCTTCCCATCTCGCACCAGCAACGGAGAGCAAGTACACCAGAGGCGGGTTAAACCTGGCAGGTAGCCAGTCTTTGTTCATTATGAGAAATCAAATTATTGGCTTTCACATTTTAATTTAATTTCACAATTTTCATAATTACGTGAGAAGCCGTAGTGGGCGTTCCTTTTTGAAACTTGTGAAAGGTGGCAATCCCAGTTAGCACACTCAATGTTACAGAATGTCAGTTAGCATGAATGGAGCATCAATGGTGTGATTCTGTTGTGTTCATTGCAGGATCGGTTGGGAGGCAGCCAAGTGTTGTCTGGAAGACAAATATTTTTTTGCTTTCTGGCCCTAATGTTGATGTTCTTCCTTCTCCCTCGGATGTACGAAGACTAAAAAACCATGGATTAGGTGGGCATATTTTTTCAAAAATGACATTATTTCATACACCCGCGTAATGTGACAGAAGGAGGCACTTTTGCTTTTAACATCTCCAATTGGGTTTTAAGTCACCACTTTATCATAATTTTACTCTTTCACCAGAGTCACTTGGTGGGCTGATGAGTTTAAACTTAAATGGCATGTTCTTTGTTATTGTGTTTAACATTGCTTTGTCGCCATTGATTATTCAGGCGACCCTGTGCATGAGGGGACAGAAACCAAGTGCTCCAAAATCAACTTGACTTGGAGCTTGTCGGAATTGAATAACTTTTTGTGTCAAAGCTACCCACACATCAGTCTAAATCTGGTTGGCTTTGAACTGGCTAGAGCTGGAAAAGGACGAAAGATAAAAAAACTACAAGTGAATTCTGTGAGGGAGCTGAAAGAAAAGATTGGCAAAAGCAGGCTCTACATTCTACCACGAGCAGATGTGTCACAGGTATGATTGTTTTGTACACAGAAATTATTTTATGTAGTATGGTATATCCAGGGTAATATCTGCCACCATAATTTGAAATTTCTTGGACATGTCTAGGAAACTTACTCAACCACAGCAATGCCCAGGAGTTTGTTTCCAGAACCCTCAACTGCATCAGAAGGACAGCTGGTATTCTCAACCTCTCCGGAGGTTGAGAATACCAACAGACAACATTTGGGGGAAGAGCAGGTCATTAATTTCAAGAACAATATATATATAGTTTTAGATATTTTTTCTGATGTTGACTCTGTGCTGTATTCACAATAGACACGTCTAGATCGGCGATCTCTGCTGTCCCAGCAAGATGAAGAGTATGAAGAGTCTTTGCTCGCAGACCAAGAAAATGTGAGTTAACATTTTTGTTATCATTTGTTTTTGCTGTTGTTGCTCACAATTTTTTTTCTACCAGGAAAGGAAAAGACAGTGTTACAAGTACTGGGAGGAAAGACGCATAAAAGTAAGAAGTATTACATTGTTAGAATATTTGTAGTTTATGGATTACCTAGAGGTTTTAGTGCTCATATTTTAGGCAATTGAAGAACGGCAGCAACGACTGGCGGTATATGAAGAACCGTCAAGTGGACTGCTGTTGAAGTTCAAATATCCGAATGGATTTATCAGAAAGAGAACTTTCAATGTGTCTGACCCAATTCAGGTAATCTGTTTATTCAGAGAATGTATATTAGTTATTTTCAAGTAAATGTAACTGAAATTGCATTACCCTTTTTTTGAAGGTCTTGTTTGATTTTGTTGGACAAGATGAAATGGCAAGTGAAATATTCAGTGTTCAACAAGCAATATCATCCACACCAATTGACAGCACCTCATCAGGGTCACTTATGGATCATGGCATAGCAACATCTGTAACTCTGTACGTGCTTTGGATTTCAACTCTAGAAATTCAGGTAAAGTAATTAAGCCCAGATCCCATACGATGTCTTCAGTATTTTTTCCCCCAAAATGTTTCGAAATGCTGCAGCTAGACTTTTGACTGGATCCCAGAAATGAGAGCATATAGCACTTCTCTGCATTGGCTACCAGTTTATCAGATTGATTTTAAGTCTTTTATTGGATTCTCAAACTTTACATGGCCTATTTCCAGCTTTTGTTCAAGACCTTCTTACGACCATTCCAGTTCTAGAACACTTTGGTCAAATAATAGCTTGCTCTTACCTATTCCTTGGACCAGGCTGAGTGAGAGCGAATAGGATCAGCATTCGCTGTCACTGTTCCTAATCTTTGGATAAACTTAACTTTTAACATTAGATCTACCCATAGTCTGGAACACTTCATATCGCTCCTTAAAACTCATTTGTATTCTTTGGCTTTTTGTAAGGCCCGACATTGTAATGTACTTGTCTGTTTTAATTTGTGTTTTATTCTTATGTGTTTTGTCTGTGCTTAATGAACACCGTGCAGATCTTTGGTGCAATAAATATCTGTTTTGAAAGTGCTTCATGAATAAAATTGACATTGGCATGATTAGGTTTTTGTTTTATTTTGCTTAAGAAAGGTGTCCAGTACAAGCGAATGTATGCTGGAGCAGTCACTGTCTTCTGTCCTATGTCTACAGACATTGCTCTCTGACCAAGCACTGACATCTTTGTCAGCCCAGTCACCACAGGCTCCAACATCTCCTCAAGTGCTGTCGACCAGGCCCAACTCCCCAGAAACATCAACTTTGTTCTCCTCCTGGGCAGCTGTGTCCCAGCCCTCCATTCAAGCACAACCAACTTCTGAAGTTCCTGTGATTGCAACCTCAAGGCTGCCCCTCTCCCCCCACTCTAACCTGGCTCCACAGGTGATGTTCATTGAGGACCAGGCACCAGCATCTCCATTTACTGAGCTACCTATAATTCTACTGGAAGACCAAGAAGAGCCACCTGAGTCTCCACAACATCCACCAGAGTTGCCTTTGGATGAGTGAGTAAAAATTGCATATTCTGGCAGTGTCTTATGTAATTAGTTTTGACAGTTGCAAACCATTGTTTACTCCAACAATACACAATAAAATATATTTTCTTTTTACAGAACAGATCTTCAGACGATATTAGCAAAAATATACAGCAAGGTTGATATGACTTTCTGTCCTACAAGCAACCAAATAAATGTGTCCAGGGACAGAATTTTAGAATGTAGCCTGCATGCCTTCAGAAGACGCCGTTTTGATCCGGCAGCAAAACTGGATGTTATTTTTGTGGATGAAGAGGACAACGCTGAAGGGGCAGTTGATGAAGGTGGTCCCACGCGAGAGTATCTAAGACTGTTAATGAGGGCCATTCATCAATCTAATGTCTTTGAGGGGCATGAGAATAACCGTCAACTGGCTTTGGATACTCATGGACTTCTTTGTAAATGGCCGAGTGAGCACTGCATTGCAACAGTAAGCAAGATCCTAATTTTTTGTTTTAGAAATCTTGTTGTATCTAAAAGTAAGGGCATATTCTCTTTTCTTAAAGGTTTGTGGAAGGTTTGAAGACTCTTAATGTGCTAGATGAAATTCAGAAAAACCCTGCACTCTTTCATGAGTTGTTTGTCTGTGCTGAGAAACCACTCTTGGCACGCGACCTGTACACACTTTTCCAAGTGTGTTTTTCTGTGCAAGGTAGCAATAAAAGGAGGATAGAAAATCAAACCATATGCTACTGGAGAGACTGGTTGGTGGATATTGAAGGTACAATTACTTTGATATTGTAAGCAAAACTGGTATCAATTACATTTTGTGACCGATTTATCACCACTGTCCAAAAAGAAATAGTTTGAATATTGAGGCACATTTTTTAAATGGCTAGTCACAGGACCAAAATGTGAAAAATCTCTTTCTGGGAAAGTCTTTTTGTTAAACTGCCATAGAAATGATCTGTTTTTGGCCAGTAAATATATATTGAGTAATTTGTTGCATGAATGCATCCTTTTATATGCCATTTACAATGATCATGCTTAGTCATGGTTTGGCTTCAAAATGTTTATTGATTTATATTTACTAACAAGAAATGCATTGTCATCACCAATATAAAAAAAACTGAGGAGGAACACAAACAGACATGCAACACATTTTCTTCCATGTCTTTACGTGTAGACACTGGATACCTTTTATCAAAGATAATAATTTCAACATTTTGTCTTTCAGAAGGAGAATGCAGCCCCATTACCCTTGAAATGATACTGGAGTTTGCTTCTGGAGCATCCACCGTACCTCCACTGGGCTTTCCCCATCGTCCACAAATTGAATTCCTCCATGAGGCTAACAAAGTCTTTCCAGAAGCAAATACATGCCTTATAGTACTCCGCCTTCCTGTACACCCAGACTATGAGTCTTTCACAAAGTACATGAGTGACGGGGTGCTGCAGGCACCTACCTTTGGTATTGCGTAATCAGCTAATAAGTGTAATAAGCAGTTCTTTGAAAAAAAAAAAAAAAATAGTTGGAATGTCTCAAAAAGTTACATGTTTTAATGTCTCAAAAAGTTTAATGTTTTAAAGCAAGTGTTTTAAGCAAGGTAATTTAATTGCCAAATTTCGAAAATGTTAAAATGTAAATACAATATATATATATATATATATATGTTTATGCAAAGAATAGATGTCTTTTTAACCACTTTTTGGTTTCACAATTTAAAGGTGTATGTTTGAACCACACTGCAAAAATGTAAGATCTTACCAAGTCTTTTTGAAATACTTTCTTGTGCAAATGTTTTTGTGCACTAAAGATAAAACTAACTTACATGTAACTTTTCATCAAGAAAAGAGCTTGTTTTGAGTCAATAATTCTTTATTATTGTTACATTTTATAATTAAATTTGTAAGGTTACCTACTCATGTCAATTCTGAGTTATTTGTAGTAATTGTATCTTCAGAACAATGCATTTGATCAAATGTTGATGTTTGTCACTTCTCAAGCATAGTGACAGTTACTTAAATCAATAAAGCAATTTCTGCACAACAGGCCTGGTATTTCTCCTTCAGATCAGAAATATGATTGATTGCAAGATCAACTGATTGAAGTTGTTGCTGACTGAGGCTGGTTTGGGGTGGTTCTACAACTACACTAGGAACCTCTTCAGCATCAGTGGTTGGAAGGAGCCCAAGGCCGTGCTGTTGCAGAAGTTCTTCAAGAGTCTCTGGTGTGTTGGAATTTTCACCAAACACGTTGTTAGTTGCTGTGCTGTTGGCACCCATGTTTGCTAACATCCGTTCAGTCCAGATTTGTGTTGGTGTTTTGTTGTTTTCTGTACGCAAGGAATGGTGGTTCCATGCCTTTCTGAATTGTTCTAGTCGGCTTTGAATCTCAGTTAGAAAACTACGTGAAGAGAAAGTTTGTGCACGTCGTTGCTGGGATCCAATAGGGCTGAATCTTCAAGATTATAAAACATGCTATAAAATGGTTCCAGAACATGTAAAAACACATCCCTCCAAAGACGCTCAATTCTTTGATTATGGATGGATTCCCCAGTTAGATGACTCCGACGTTCAATGCCCTGCAGGAGGTTCATCACCAGTGCCACTTGCACATTCTCGCCACCATGATCTGACCTCACTCGAGAAGGTAAACCATAGAGGCCTGTTGCCTTGAGAAAATGAAATAGCACTGTTGAGGCGCGATTGTCTGTGCTACAGTTCAAGTAAGTAATTAAGCGAGAACATCCATCGATGCCACCATGGACCACAAAGCCCCACCTAAATGGAAACACAAAAAAGTGTATAAGGAATAATGTGTTCAAATGTGTATAGTGAATTTAGTTCTAAGATATCCACTCTGAAATACATCCTTGATATTTTCAGATACCTTATGAGACGCATGTTGCCATCAATATGCCATAAACTGTTGGGGTATGGCACATGATAGACACGTCGAGACACTGCACTGCTCCACCTCCTTGCAGTTGCCATTGGGTTGATTCGAGCCATCGTCTCACGGACCTTACGTCGTGGAACCACTAGTCCTCGTGCGTGCAACAAGCCTCGCATCATCTGGTTTAATGAAGGACATGTGGTCTTACTATTTCAAACCACCACACAATTTCACATTTTGAAAGTAATCTTTTATAAAATATAGGTTTCAGATTTCATATCTGCTCATAAAATAAATAATTTTTAAAAATCATTATCATTTGTGACATTTACATTAAATGATAAAATGATTAGTACTGTGCACCACCACAGTTGAACATATTACTTTTCAGAAGCAATATATTTAGATTCCGTACCTCAGTCCCAGAATTTGGATACAGGGATTGAAGTTGTCTGATATTAGTTTCAAGATCTTCATCAGTCACAGCAGCCAACCTTCCCCTGATTGGTACACCAAGTGCTTTGGACTTTTTATAAAGAAATGATGTTGAGCATCCAAAGATGTTTGCCATCCTCTTGACCGTGTGTCCTTGGGCCAAAAGAAAGTCGATTTGCTCTCTTGTAATACGAATAGCTGGTCTACCTCGACCACCTAAAATAGAATCATATTTAAATACCTCAGCACAAGATTTACTTTATACATCTACTTTTTCTCTGTCTGTCTATATCTGTCTATCCTCTAGAGGTGTCCCTGTGTCTCCTGAGGGTTACATTATGCCTTTCACACAATATATACATTCAATTTGATATACATAATTTCCTGTTGCAAATGCATGAACACAAAGTTTTAAATTTTTATTGATGCTGGAAAGCAACTGTTGTTGCCCCTTCCTTCTCTCTCCTCTCTCAGTCACTACTTCCTCTTCTGAGAGGACAGATGTGCTACCAGCTCTCCATCTAACGGGTAAATTGAGTTTCCTAAATCTGCTGGGATTTTCCCTGTCAGAACTTAAGTAATCTTTTAGATTTTCTTTATGCTAAATATTTTATTAGTAAAGCAATTTTGCAAGGGTCAGTACAGCTTAATTCAGTAGCAGAAATAATCAAATGAGTAAAATCAATCATCTAGCCTATCTCCATCACTGTCTTAGAGACATCTTGTCCTGGTGTCTTGGCTAATGTCTCAGGGTTGCTCAATGTTCCTCCCATGTCTCTGACACGTTTAAGTTGTTCAACAATCTATGTCCTAATAAGGCCTTGGTCATCTCTGCTTTCCGTTAGTTCCCATTTTACCCCTAACCTTTCACCTTTCACCTACTATCCACCTCCAACACATCATCAGTGATCTTTAATAGCAGTTACATGTTTTACACCATTTCAAGTTCAATGTTAGAATCACATTCATAAACCTTTTAGTTTATTTAATTTAGCATTAATTTATAAGTTTATGATAATCACAACTTATTACTCTTTTATTATTATTTGATACCAAAGTTACAGTTACTTGCTTTACTTGTAAGTTTTCCCACAAGAGAGAGTGTAAATTTAAGTATTGTTATAAGTAAACCAATATTAATATAAGTACTTTACTTTAAATCTTATCTAATTACTCAAAATGTTTAGATTTCATCCTTTAAAACTTTTATGCTTTTAAACAATGAATAGTCTCAGCTATTTTTATACAGCTGCAAGCTGGAAACTTATTTCCTCTTTTTCCAGGAAACCTGCTCTTCCTGTCTCATCTCTCTCTCTGACTATGATTTCTTATGATTAGATAGAAAAAATAAGTTTAATTAAAGCAAAGTTTGCAGGAGACAAAAACAACACACACAACCAGATTTATTTTATTTGCAGTTTGGGTCTACTGTTGGATCTAGATGTGATTTGTGTGACTTATTATAGGTAACTTTATTTATTGTTACTGTTAAACTAAAATCTCCCGCATGGGGAAGTGGGATGATCTTGGATTTTCTTGACACAGCTTAAAGTGTGAAACAGACATGAACCAGAGGTGCGCTTTTATTTACAGAGGAGAGGATGCTGTAATGCCTTGCATGCGAAAATCAAGAGCTGGCTGGCTTTACTGTAATTTCCGAAGAGGCAGACAGCTTTACCACTTTATAAAAACTACATCTGGTTATTACCTGAGCTGGCCCGAGCTGCGGAATATTCCCCATTTCCAGCTTGGACATGGGTCGACAGCATCACTTTCAGCTCCTCTAAGCCGTTTTTCAGGGCGTTGTGTGTCGGCAGAAAGCAAATCAGAAATTCTTTGCAAATTTCTTAAACATTCTTCAAGTACTCGATTCTCGCGCTCTCCGCATATCCCATACTGAAGAGATCTTTCTATATTGTGACATTTTCTTACAATTTTGTCTAAAACTGCCAGCGCCATTGGAACTTCAGGCAAATTATTTGGACAGCTCAGTCCAGCTAAAGAGGGGCTTACACGCAATCTCTTACCTAAGATATCTAAAATTGTAATTCTGACTAGTCATGATTACGTCCGAGATATCTTAAATTATAAATCCGGATGTATGACCCTTCCAATGACGAATCCGGTGACGTCATTTGAGATATCTTGAAAGGAATTTTGACTAGTCAAAATGTAATTGAAGATATCTTTAATTATTATTCTTACTAGTCAGAATGTAAATGCAGATATCTTAAATTACCATTCCGGATAGTCAAAATGTAGTTTTGTCTAGTCAAAATACATTTTCAGATATCTGGAACGTAATTACGGATAGTCAGACGGAACCGAATTTATGTTAAAACGGCTTGCCATAGCGTTCCTCTCGTCGGACTGAGTGACGTAATGAAGCTGCGTTGACAGCCGACTGGCTGACGGTCCCAGCGCCTCGCCTCCGTCGCCCCGCCCATCTCTGACGTGGTCGCAGGTTCGAGGGGCGGAGCCATACAAGTCTAAGGGGGGAAAACAATGACGTCATTAACAAGCTCTCAGCCCACCTGTGCTCTCTGGCGCCACCAGGTGGCTCCTCTAGGAAGGCCCATGGGCTGAGGGGCTTGGGTCTGAAAACAGGCATCATGGGAAATGTAGTCACGTGTTTTAAAGCGTTTTGTGATGAAGCTGACAGAGGATGAAACAGCAGCAGGTCTGAAACGAGCTGAATGTCAACATTAACAATGTGAATCTGCTGCTGCGTTTCCAAATGTGTGGGAGAACAAATATGTCTTTATTACATGTTGAATAAACTGTGCAGCATATCAACATGCCTCCAATCCGACCAGTTGTTCTCTAATGGACATAAATACAGATGTTTAATGCAGGTGAAGTCGAATTGATTCCATCTTCTGCAGGTAAATATTTCCAGAGCCAATAAGTGGATCAGATTGAGTTTGATCCATTTCTTGGTTCTGCTGCTCGGCTCTCTGGGGAATCTGACAATTTGACTTGCAAATATTAAGTCTGTCCATGAATATATCAGAAGCTCATATTGAGAGCTGCAGAGGGAGTCGGATATTTTCATGAATTCTTTTTGAAAGCATGTTCTGGTTCTGGTTTCTCTTCCTGCTGAGCCTGTTTGACCCACAGAACCAGTCTGACCTGGGCGGCTCTGCAGCTCCCCCTGTTGGCCCTCAGAGGAACTGACCGGCTCAGCTGGACCTCCTCCAGGACGAAACTCTGCAACAGAAAAAGGTCCAAACTAAATAGGACCGGATTCCCCAGGTTCTGCAGAACCTTCTCCGGATCAGACGTGTCACCTCTCTCGTCCTTCTGGATCTCTCCAATCATCGGGTTCTCCTTCACCTCCTCCAGCTTCACCTGCAGACCGGGTCACATTCGGTTAGTCGGTTCCTGTTGGAGTTCTGCAGCCGATCGGCGGTTCTGCTGATCTTACCACTCGGATGAGAGCTGACGGCCGTTTCTCTGTCTCTGAGTCCTGGAGCTCAAACGAGTTTCTGAAACCCAAACAGATGATCACCTCTGCTCCAGACCTGACCCCATGGATGGACATATTGTGGTTCTGGTGCCAGATTTCAGGAAAAGCTTCTGATCCACTGTTGTGGGCAGTTTGTAAATATATACTAATTAACAGCAATAATTTGGATCATTTAGCCTGTAATAACAGAAAAAACTGAGGTAAATTTATTATTTCCACCATGTTGTTCATTCATTTATAAATGCCACAATTCTAAACTAAATATTTAGTTAGCAAGGTTACTAAATATATAACTGGAAAAATACATATATATTTTAATGACAGGCTAAATGAACTACATTATTGGTGTTTGTGTAACAGTATAAACGGTTCCCATCATTTCCATAACTGCATTGAGATGCATCAGACTGTCTGTCTGCGTCTCAATGTGTCTCACTGCGTCTGTCTGCGTCTCAATGTGTCTCACTGCGTCTGTCTGCGTCTCAATGTGTCTCACTGCGTCTGTCTGCGTCTCAATGTGTCTTACTGCGTCTGTCTGCGTCTCAATGTGTCTCACTGCGTCTCACTGCGTCTGTTTCAGAGTGTTTGTGTTCAGGCTGCAGAGCTGACCTGTTGCAATCGCTGCAGAGAGCAGTGAGGAAGATGGAGAGGAGGATGAGAAGGATGAGGAGGAGGAAGAGTCCTGGTGTCAGGAACCATGACCCGGTTGCATCTGGTCCCACTGCCGCCATGGAGGATTCCTGGGTCAAACCCTGGAATGAACCCAACAGGAACCAGGAAGTTGAGCACTGAGCTTCTCGACCAGAACCAGGAAGTTCTGTTCAGTGAGAACGGAACCAGAGATTACTACTGGAATGGTTCTGCTTGTTGTGGTTCTGCACAGAAACCAGAACCCGAAACATCCACTGTGCTTCAGAAACATCAGATTCCAGAACCGTTCTGTCTCAACGAGCTCCTCACCTGGATCACAGGTGAACCAGAGGTGGAGCAGTGAATATAGAAACCTCAGCCGGGTCCGTCAGAACCATTTGGACCTTCTTTCATAGATAACAGTGACTCACCAGTCTGTGTTCTGACGCAGATTACTTAAAGATGTCGACCATGTTGGAAATAATCCCGAGGTTCTGGAGAGAGGCTGTGAATCGTAGCGTTTGGGTCGGGTTCTGCCCAGCAGAACTCTGATGGTTCTGGTTCCTATAAGAGAAGTGCGCCAGCATGCAGCTGTAAATGAAAATGAGTTTGTTTCTGTTTCCTGCAGCATGCAAATCCTGGGCGAGTCAGTCCGACCCGACCGACGCCTCTCAGGACAAAGCCGGCTCTGTCAGAACCTTCAGAGTTCTGATCGGACCTTTAACGGGTCAGACCCTCCCACATCCTGATTGGACCTCTTATAGCTCATGTTTACACTGAGGAGGTACCGGGTGTGTTCAGGCCCGACTCGCCGTGTTTGACTTTCCGGGTGTTTCCACCTCCGACGGTTCAGCGGATCAGATGACAGACCGGTTCTGTCCGACTGGGCCGATCAGAACCCAGAGAGACCAACACATTCTGAAACCGTTCTGAACCGGGTTCCTCACAAAACTTCAAACCTGCAGGAGTGGCAACTGAAAGACGAATCAAACTGCTGAGTTTAGAGAGAAACGATTAAAACTGGGACTAACTGGGACTAACTGGGACTAACTGGGTATAGCTGGGACTAACTGGGTCTAACTGGGACTAACTGGGTATAGCTGGGACTAACTGGGACTAACTGGGTCTAACTGGGACTAACTGGGTCTAACTGGGACTAACTGGGACTAACTGGGACTAACTGGGTATAGCTGGGACTAACTGGGACTAACTGGGTCTAACTGGGACTAACTGGGTCTAACTGGGACTAACTGGGTCTAACTGGGTCTAACTGGGACTAACTGGGTCTAACTGGGACTAACTGGGACTAACTGGGTCTAACTGGGTCTAACTGGGACTAACTGGGACTAACTGGGTCTAACTGGGACTAACTGGGACTAACTGGGTCTAACTGGGTCCAACTGGGACTAACTGGGTCTAACTGGGTCTAACACTGTCTAACTGGGACTAACTGGGTCTAACTGGGTCTAACTGGGTCTAACTGGGACTAACTGGGTCTAACTGGGACTAACTGGGACTAACTGTGTCTAACTGGGACTAACTGGGTCTAACTGGGACTAACTGGGTCTAACTGGGACTAACTGGGTCTAACTGGGACTAACTGGGTCTAACTGGGACTAACTGGGTCTAACTGGGACTAACTGGGTCTAACTGGGACTAACTGGGTCTAACTGGGTCTAACTGAGACTAACTGGGACTAACTGGGTCCAACTGGGACTAACTGGGTCCAACTGGGACTAACTGGGACTAACTGTGTCTAACTGGGACTAACTGGTCTAACTGGGACTAACTGGGTCTAACTGGGACTAACTGGGTCTAACTGGGACTAACTGGGTCTAACTGGTACTAACTGGGTCTAACTGGGACAAACTGGGACAAACTGGGACTAACTGGGTCTAACTGGGACTAACTGGGTCCAACTGGGACTAACTGGGTCTAACTGGGTCTAACTGGGTCTAACACTGTCTAACTGGGACTAACTGGGTCTAACTGGGACTAACTGGGTCTAACTGGGACTAACTGGGTATAGCTGGGACTAACTGGGTCTAACTGGGACTAACTGGGACTAACTGGGTCTAACTGGGACTAACTGGGACTAACTGGGTCTAACTGGGACTAACTGGGTCTAACTGGGACTAACTGGGACTAACTGGGACTAACTGGGTCTAACTGGGACTAACTGGGACTAACTGGGTCTAACTGGGACTAACTGGGTCTAACTGGGACAAACTGGGACTAACTGGGTCTAACTGGGTCCAACTGGGACTAACTGGGTCTAACTGGGACTAACTGGGTCTAACTGGGACTAACTGGGTCTAACTGGGACTAACTGGGTCTAACTGGGACTAACTGGGTCTAACACTGTCTAACTGGGACTAACTGGGTCTAACTGGGACTAACTGGGTCTAACTGGGACTAACTGGGTCTAACTGGGACTAACTGGGACTAACTGGGTCTAACTGGGACTAACTGGGTCTAACTGGGACTAACTGGGTCTAACTGGGACTAACTGGGTCTAACACTGTCTAACTGGGACTAACTGGGACTAACTGGGTCCAACTGGGACTAACTGGGTCTAACTGGGACTAACTGGGTCTAACTGGGACTAACTGGGTCTAACTGGGACTAACTGGGTGTAACCCTATCTAACTGGGACTAACTGGGTCTAACTGGGACTAACTGGGTCCAACTGGGACTAACTGGGTCTAACTGGGACTAACTGGGACTAACTGGGTCTAACTGGGACTAACTGGGTCTAACTGGGACTAACTGGGTCTAACTGGGACTAACTGGGTCTAACACTGTCTAACTGGGACTAACTGGGTCTAACTGGGACTAACTGGGTCTAACTGGGACTAACTGGGTCTAACTGGGACTAACTGGGTCTAACTGGGACTAACTGGGTATAGCTGGGACTAACTGGGACTAACTGGGTATAACTGGGACTAACTGGGTCTAACTGGGACTAACTGGGTATAGCTGGGACTAACTGGGTCTAACTGGGTCTAACTGGGACTAACTGGGTCTAACTGGGACTAACTGGGACTAACTGGGTCTAACTGGGACTAACTGGGACTAACTGGGTCTAACTGGGACTAACTGGGACTAACTGGGTCTAACTGGGACTAACTGGGTCTAACTGGGACTAACTGGTACTAACTGGGTCTAACTGGGACTAACTGGGACAAACTGGGACTAACTGGGTCTAACTGGGACTAACTGGGTCTAACTGGGACTAACTGGGTCTGACTGGGTCTAACTGGGACTAACTGGGTCTAACTGGGTCTAACTGGGACTAACTGGGTCTGACTGGGTCTAACTGGGACTAACTGGGTCTAACTGGGTCTAACTGGGACTAACTGGGTCTAACTGGGTCTAACTGGGACTAACTGGGTCTAACTGGGTCTAACTGGGACTAACTGGGAGGATCAAACTGACTCAAACAGCTGATCGACTGGAGATCAAGCATCTATAATCACATCCTGTCATCTCTGCGACCTTTGCCCTCTGTGACCTCAGAGAGAGAGGCTGGAAGGTTAGTTTGAAAACAGCTTTGAAAACGGCAATTATCAAACCAATGGTAAAGAAGAACAACCTGTACAAATCACTATTGCAGAATTACAGGCTGACCTCTGACCTCTGACCTCCCATTCATCAGCAAACTTATTGAAAAAACTGTGTAAACAATTAAATAGTTTCCTCATGATGACCAACTGCTTTGACTCTTTCCAATCTGGTTTCCGTGCTCACCACAGCACGGAGACTGGCCTAGTCAAAGTATTCAATGACATCCATATAAATACGGACTGTGGCAGAACCACGGTGCTGGTTCTGTTGGACCTCAGTGCAGCTTTTGACATATTACTGAATCGACTGGAGAGTTGGGTTGGACTCTCCGGTTCGGTGCTCGACTGGTTTGAATCTTACTTAAAGAACAGGAATTTCTTTGTTTCAATTGGAAACTTCTCATTAAAGAGGTCAAAGGTCACATGTGGGGTATCCCAAGGTTCAATCTTAGGACCCCTCTTATTTAATATTTATATTCTCCCACTAGCTCAGGTTATAACAGGAAATAATATTGGCTACCATAACTATGACACACAGCTCTACATTATGATGTCACTAGGTGACCTTTGACCCCATCCAATCACTGCATAAATGCTTAGAACAGATAAATGTGTGGATGTGTCAAAACTTTCTCCAGCTGAACAAAAACAAAACTGAAGTCATTATTTTTGGACCTAAAGAGGAACGATCTAGAGCTCTAGATCTAGAGCTATAGATCTAGAGCTATAGATCTAGAGCTATAGATCTAGAGTTATAGATCTAGAGTTATAGATCTAGAGCTATAGATCTAGAGTTATAGATCTAGAGCTATAGATCTAGAGTTATAGATCTAGAGCTATAGATCTAGAGTTATAGATCTAGAGCTATAGATCTAGAGCTATAGATCTAGAGTTATAGATCTAGAGCTATAGATCTAGAGTTATAGATCTAGAGCTATAGATCTAGAGCTATAGATCTAGAGTTATAGATCTAGAGCTATAGATCTAGAGTTATAGATCTAGAGCTATAGATCTAGAGCTATAGATCTAGAGTTATAGATCTAGAGCTATAGATCTAGAGTTATAGATCTAGAGCTATAGATCTAGAGCTATAGATCTAGAGCTATAGATCTAGAGCTATAGATCTAGAGTTATAGATCTAGAGCTATAGATCTAGAGTTATAGATCTAGAGCTATAGATCTAGAGCTATAGATCTAGAGCTATAGATCTAGAGTCAATGCACAGCTTCAGTTATTACAACTAAAAACTAGCGATCAGCCCGAAACCTGGGAGTAGTGATGGACTCGGGCCTGAACCTTGCGAGCCACATAAAGACAGTAACAAAATTGGCCTTCTATCACCTGAAGAACATCTCCAGGATTAGAGGACTAATGTCTCAGCCAGATCTAGAGAAACTCATCCATGTGTTTATCTTTAGTCGCATTGATTATTGTAACAGTGTCTTCACAGGCCTGTCCAACAAATCAATCCTCCAGCAGCAGCTGATCCAGAAGCTGCTGCTCCAGAAGCTGCTGATCCAGAACCAGCTGATCCAGAAGCTGCTGCTCCTGTTCTCACTAAAACCAGGAAGATAGAGACATAACAGCAGTTTTAAAGTCCCTCCACTGGCTCCCTGTAGCTCAAAGAATAGATTTTAAAATACTGTTGTTAGTTTATAAATCACTGAACGGTTTAGCACCACAATACATCAAAGATCTGCTGTTGTTGTATCAACCTTCCAGACTCTCAGGTTCTGGTTCTGGTTCTGATCTGCATCCAGAACCAGAACCAAGAGAGGAGAAGCAGCTTTCAGCATCTATGCACCAAACATCTGGAACGAACTTCCAGAAAACTGCAAAACATCAGAAACCCTGACTTCTTTTAAATCTCAATTAAAAACACATTCTGTTTAGAATTGTTTTTGAAATGTAATATGTAACAATGTATTGTTTATTATATGACTTTGTGTTTATGATGTAAAGCACTTTGAAATGCCTTGCTGCTGAAATGTGCTATACACATAAAATTTGATTGATTGATTGATTGATTAGTTTAGAACAGATCAGTGTTTACTGGTCTCCAGTTCCAGTTAAACAGGCAAACTGGTTTCTAATCTTAGGTAAACTGGTTACGGAGAAGTTAAAGTCCAAACCAACCTGAGTTCTGGGAGTTCTGGTTCTGCTGGACTTCCTGCTCCACATTTGCAGAGCGACTGAGAGCAAACGGGTCACACCAAAACACACACACACCGACACACGGTGGATCTTCCTCCTCCTCTTCCTCACTGCAGAACCAATCATCCGAGTTTTATTGAGTCTGAAAACAGACCAGTCGCCTGGTTCTGCTCCGGTCGCCTGGTTCCGGCCCGGCTGGGCGTTGTGGGTTTTGTGGCGCCGCCTGCAGCTGAGAAGCTGCTGGAAGTGTTATCTGCCAGTTGGGCTCTGTTCCCCGTCGTCCATCACGGTTCTCATATTTCCCCCAAATTACAACAACAAACTCAATGAAAAGATTTAAATGATGATGACTTAAATGATTCTAACGCGGCGCTCCATCAGGTTATTATATCAGTTATTAATTAATCTGATTAATGCTTTTTAGTTTTAGCTCATTTTCACCATCTGAAGGGTCAGACACCCGTAACGACAGAAACATAATTATGACTAGTCAAAGCTGCAGTTGTAGATCCAGGAGTGAAATGTTGCCCTGACATCCAAAACGCTGCCTGCAGAAATTTGATCAGAAAATACTTGAGAGTGGAAAACTCAGCAGGACTTTCGAAAATGAAAGGGACACGAGGGAAACCAAAACTTCACAAGACAGAAACCCGAAGAGCCATAAAGTAAAGGTTGTGTCTCGGTGTGGCCTCTAGGTGTCACTGTGGTCCAATAAACCCGAGAGCCTCTGGGTTGGCCGCTGGCATTCACTCTGTTAGATAAACTGGGAACCAGTTTGGAACGAAATGTTCCCGAGAGTCAAACAGTAAATTCAACAAGTTATTAACTACAGCAGCCACAATAATAATCACAATAATCCTGTTATTGATCCTGATCCAATAATCCTGTTATTGATCCTGATCCAATAATCCTGTTATTGATCCTGATCCAATAATTCTGTTATTGATCCTGAGCCAATAATCCTCTTATTGATCTTGAGCCAATAATCCTCTTATTGATCCTGAGATGACAATGCAGCAGTTTCTAAATACTTTGTTTCAATTTCAAAATGTGATGTAAATCTGTGACTTTGTTACATAATAACTGCTAAAGATATCAGTGATGTTATTCTGAATTGTCACAACGTTCCTTCAAGAAGCTAAAGATTTCCGAAATATATTTAAAAATGTCAAGAATTACTCAGAATTACGACAAGACAGAACAAAAATCAAGACGTATCAATTTATTTTATGACTCATAATTTACTGGTGAGTAAAATTAATGGATGGAACATTAATTTGCAATTAAAGTTTATGACTGGTTTAGTCATAAACCAGTTTCAGATATCTTGAATGGAAATGTGGTGAGGATGATTTTATGTCCCTTCATCATCATCCTCATCATCAGCTGCAGGTTTGCACATCCAAAAAACTTAAAGGTCATTATATGAACATGAATCATGACCAGAAAACCAGAAGGCCGTGAAGTTTGCTTTTCACTGAGTGCTGAGTGAAATGGGGGCTGCTGTAGCTAATGCTAACTAGCATGTGTAGCTAATGCTAACTAGCATGTGTAGCTAATGCTAACTAGCATGTGTAGCTTATGCTAACATGTGCAGCTAGAATTGTATTTTGAGTTTGATTGGTGGGCTAAATGTTGGATTGTCGTCACCATCCATCCCCTCTTGATTCTGAGAAAACCTGTAATATTTTATATTAATCCCATCACATTTTATTGTAGTTCTTACAAGTGT
Source organism: Poeciliopsis prolifica (assembly GCF_027474105.1). NCBI lineage: Eukaryota > Metazoa > Chordata > Actinopteri > Cyprinodontiformes > Poeciliidae > Poeciliopsis > Poeciliopsis prolifica. The sequence continues at coordinate 777,362 of NW_026562448.1, forward strand.
TTTTTACAGTGTTTCCTGCCGGTGTCATGGATGAACTGGTGGCCTCAGCAGGGAGATTCAGATGTTTACCCAACCAGCCATTAAGATCTGGGGAATAACTAATTAGAAAGACTTTCATTGGTCTAACTTTTTTTTTTTTTTTACATTATTCTGCAAAATCAGCAAAACGTAAATTATGCAGAACGTGTCCTGATTTATTTGTTGCTGCAGAGGCTGAAACTTTTCAAAGGAAGATGCAAATAGATCTCACATCAAAAATGAATCCCTGAGAGCCGATATAAATGTTGAAGAGCCACTGCATTTAAAATCAAATGTTTAAAAAGATGGACTGGCTGTGTTGTTTTTCACATCTCCCCAGTGAAATCTTTTTAAACACAGTTTCTGTAACATGTTACAGTTTATTTCCTAGTTCATTTACAGCAGTCATGGCTGCTGCAGATCAATGTGGCATTTATTCCTTATTGTTGATATTTTTCCAAGTAATTTAACTAAATATCTGTATACTTTTCATCAAATGATGCTAATACTCAACTAGAAGAGACAATGCTGAAAAAACTATTCTTGCATACTTTTCCTTCAGAAATGGGTTAAAATCTTCAGTCAAATTGAGATTTTGAAAGTATCACCACTTAATCCAGGTTTGCTTCCCAGAACGCAAGGATTATTGGATTAGGATCAATAACAGGACTATTGGATTAGGATCAATAACAGGATTATTGGATCAGGATCAATAACAGGATTATTGGATTAGGATCAATAACAGGATTATTGGATCAGGATCAATAACAGGATTATTGGATTAGGATCAATAACAGGACTATTGGATCAGGATCAATAACAGGATTATTGGATCAGGATCAATAACAGGATTATTGGATTAGGATCAATAACAGGATTATTGGATTAGGATCAATAACAGGATTATTGGATCAGGATCAATAACAGGATTATTGGATCCAGTTTTGTGGTGATGACCACTGGTTCGATATAAGTGAGTTTATTTTATTGCCTATTATATGATCAATATTGTTGAACAGGTTTGTCAGGCAGACTAACTGAGATTATTGATAAATGATCAAGTTGTACAGAAAGTGTCTGTATCTTTATTTTTCCCCTCCAGGGCTTTTTGTGGCGCTTCTATGACATCAGCTGACAGGAAGGGGTTAAGGAGGGGGAGGTCGTCGGGTCAGGGAGTCGAACCCGCGACTCAAGGCCTCCAGATGTGGGCCACGTGATCCCTAGCGCCGGTGCAAACCAAATAAGGTTGCTTCTATTAAACAGCAAGGAATCAGTTTGCATGATATCAAGTGTTTACATTTATTTCTGTTTGCATGTCGGTCAATAGAGCTTTGCAACGTGACGTCACTGCTGTAGACTATTCTACTGCGAAGGGATATGAGCGCCATCTTGAGGGGCCATAAAGATAACCAGCATAAAACGACTGTAAGATTTTTTGAATCCAAGTTACTTAAAATAATTTAGCGATGGTGCAAACTTGCTGCATTATTGGATGTAACGTCCAATCACACGACCGAAACGGTAAAACGATGGAAAATGGACTTTCATTCCACTGTTTCCTGCCTGTATATAACGCACAGGCAGTTAGCTCTGATATCTTTCATAAGCTAATGGACCTAAGCTAACGGAGCTGAGCTATCGAAGCTGAGCTATCGGAGCTAAGCTAACCGAGCTGAGCTATCGGAGCTGAAGAAAAGGAGCCGAATGCCCTGGTATTGTGATGTTCCATGTTTTTCTGTGTGTGATTTTGAGTTTTCTGTGTCCTGAGTCTCCTCGTTGTCCTGTCTTCCCCTTAATTATTCCCAGGCGTGTCTTGTTCCCATGATTACCCTCAGCGTCCTTTGTTCCTTGTCGGGTCCTCGTCGTCGTTACTTGTTCGTTGTACTGTCCGCCTGTTTGACCAGTCGCTACCGGTGTGAGCCCTGGATTCTGCCCAGCCGTGCTGCCTGGCCGCGGACTTGCTGTTTTTTGCTGTTTGTATTTTTAGATTTACTGTCATCATAAGTAAACGTCCACCACTCACCTTACCTGGGCCTCCAGCGTCTGCCTCACCAACCCCTCATGACAGGTATCAGCGGCGAGACGTCCTGATGTCTCCAACATCTCTACCCGTTGCTCCAGACATGTCCATTCTGGCCAGGGTCTAAATTCGCTTTGTTGGTTTTGCGTCATCATGTTTTGCTATGATTTGTCCGGGTTACTCATGTTCAGTTATGTTGAGTTCATTTAAGTGGTCAACCTTGTTTAGGTCGGGCTTATATTTTAGTGTGAGTTTCGTCAGTGGACATTGTTATTTAATTATTAATAAGCAGTTTTACTCGTGTTTTAGTAATACTGATGTGTGTTCTGGTTTCTCCTCTTCAAGGCAAACCGTCCTATGAACTGGATTCAGTCGATCCAGACTGAATCTGGGTCACTGCAGGTAAAACCCACATCAGACCCACATGGGTCATTAAAGAGGCGAAACAGCAAAACCATGTTGGATCAACAAGTTACAGAGACTGTTGTCTTTATTTACCCCAGAAACAAATCTATAAAATGTAATAGATGAGTATGCTTCAAATATACAGTCTAGTAGAATAATTTCACACTGATTTACAGTCAATGAGGTGACGAGTTAGAAGCCCTTGAAGAAATAAGATTTAATATTAAATTATGGGAGATATCGAATATGACTTAAAATTTTAATAGATGTAATAACATGAATTATCACTTGTTTGTATCAGTTGGTCACAAGGCGTTTATTTACAGGAGTGTTAGGCTGGGAAATGGATCAGAACCAGTGAACCTCCAGCAGCCGGCCGGAATCAGCGTTCATGAATCGGATCAACCTGCAGCTAAACGCCCCCGACTCCACGGAGCGCGGATATCCGACATGCAACTAGAGAACTGCTTCACTGCGGTGGGCAACAATGAAACACGGGAAAAAGTTAGTTTTGGTCTGTGGCCTTTAATGATGGCACCGAGCGACTGAACGTCACACGCAGTGACGTCAGTTCCAAAGCTCTATATAAAATCCAGAAGACTCAGAATAAAATAATCGTCATTACTCCAGCGATGCTGGATGATGGTACAGTTTAGCACAGGCTCCTCTTGATTGTGGCATATTTTGGTTATATTTCAATATTCTTCAATACTCCTTAATATACAAAGAATTATTTTTGCTTTGAAAAGATTTTAGCGAGAGAGACATTTTCTAATCGTTTTGATCAGGAAACTAATCAGACACCTAATGTTTCCAAACAGCAGCGCTGAGGACCCGTTGGGCTCACAGGTTCATCTTAATGCCAATCGTTTGAGTTGGTTCCCAGTGGAGGCTGTAGATATGGATCATAATCTGACAGTTTAATGCAGGAACGTTTATTATTATAACTTTATCTTGTTTCGCCACCAACTATAACATTGGCTGTTAACTTTGTCATTTAGATGAGATGTTATTGCAGGATAACTGATGGACGTTACTTGATATGTTGCTTTAAATCACAGCAGCACATCAGTGATTTAAAGTTTATTAAATGTGATGACCTCATAGTTCAGCGTCACTTCCTGTGGGTCGAGTCGCTACAGGATAATATATTATATTTCCACTTTAAATATGCCTCTACTAGATATGCCTTATACAGAATTGCACTAATGTAATTGCCTTATTTGTTTGTGATTACCTTGTTTAAAAATAAAAAAAATGTTCATGTAATATCACGGGGATGTACTGTCTATGTATGTGACCCTGGAAGTCATTACTGTATTTGTATTGTTATGTCTTCTGTTTCTCAATAAAGATCTATTCAAAAAAAACAAAAACATTTTGGTTGCAGAGCCAGAAACTCTCAGCAGGCTGGAAATGTTAATAGCTCCCATTTCAGGAAGCTGATCGATAATCGATCAGTGCTGGTTAGAAAAGCTTCCACTCAGGTTCACATTCTGCTGTTCATGACAGGAAATGAATTTATTCTGGTGAACCTGGATGGGATGGTCCTGTTCCTCATTGGTTCTAATCCAATGAAGCGAACTGATCGCTGCTCTGTAGAAACTTGTTTTGAAACATAACTTTCACATACAACATTAAATGTATATGCATCAAATAGGATTTAAAGTAAAGTTTTGCCAACGTTTTCGTCACATATTTAGCATTTTTCAACAGGCATCAACACAGCCGCCTACAATTCAGAAGCATCTGCGGTGCGCGAAGATTTCACCCAGTTAATTTATCCACCAGTTGATCCATAAAAATCTAAATTGGTTATTTTAAATTAGATTTTATTTTTTTCAAGTGATTGAAAAACAGAAAAAGTAATCATAAAATGTTAAGATTTAAAATTCATTGGCTTTTATTTATTTCTCATTTCCTGCCAACTTTTCCGCCCCCTAGCGGCCATACTTTGAAAAAAACAAGCCACTTCAGTTAGATTGATGCAGCATCTGGTTCAGAACCAGAACCGGTCCAGAACCAGAACCGGTTCAGAACCAGATATAAACAGAACTGGATGGATTTTATTCACATTTCTTCTGGCCATTTTATTTGTATGAAATTAAAGAATTAAAAAACTGTCCACATTCGAACAGAACTTCAGCTGGACCAGAACCAGGACCTGGACCAGAACCAGGACCAGGACCTGGTTAGAACCCAAACAAAGATTCAAAGTCTTTGTGTTTTCCAGCATTTATGTACTGAAAGTTTAATCGAATTGTGATGTGAATAAATGTGAATCTGTAAATAAACAGAACTTTTGGAATCAGAATCACAAACAGAACCCGTCTTTGAACCCAAAACATTTCAGGTTCAGAACCGGGCCGGAAGACAGCGGTTCTGTCCGAGTCCGTGTTCATAACTTGTTCAGAACCAGAAAATATCTGTTTCTTTGGAAACGCAGAGCCAACAGAGTTCTGAACAGAACGGATCAGAACCAGCAGGACATGGACCAGAACCGGGTCGAAACAGAATATCAAACTGGATCCAGAACCGTTTGATGTTCCATCAAAATATTCAACCAAAGGATTTCTGGTTCTGGTCTTTTTGCTCGGCTCTGATGCTGGTTCCGGGTCCAGTTGTGGTTCTGGTCTCTAGTTCTGCTCGGTGCTGGCCCGAACGCAGGTGCAGCCCACTGCCACTGAGAGGTAGGAGGCATTGTAGCAGCTGCTGTGCTCCATCCGGGTCAGAACCAGAATGTTCTGGTGGATCGGGACGGAGTTCCAGTCGTGTTCTCCCTCCTGACCCGGTTTGGGTCCGGAGCAGAACTTGGTGCTGCAGCTGGCCTCCCAGATGGTGGACGGGATCCGGTTCTTCACCGTGCTGGATCTGCAGGGGCAAAGGGCAGAGTCAGCACCGGAACCGGGACCAGAACCAGCGGTTCTGCCGGACCCACCTCCAGCTCCACGGCGACAGCGAGCGCTGATGGACGTTCCCGTTTCCTTCAGACGGAGAAACGTCAGCGGAGAAAACCAGCGTGGAGTCACAGACCGGCTGGCCGAAGATTACCCACAATGCACTGCACAGGACCTGAGGAGCACACAGCAGGGTGAGCTGGACCAGAACCAGGACCTGGACCTGGACCTGGACCAGAACCAGAACCTGGACCAGAACCAGGACCTGGACCAGAACCTGGACCAGAACCAGAACCTGGACCAGAACCAGAACCTGGACCAGAACCAGGTCCTGGACCTGGACCAGAACCAGAACCTGGACCAGAACCAGGACCTGGACCAGAACCAGGACCTGGACCTGGACCAGAACCAGAACCAGAACCTGGACCAGAACCAGAACCAGGACCTGGACCAGAACCAGGACCTGGACCTGGACCAGAACCAGAACCTGGACCAAACCAGAACCTGGACCAGAACCAGGACCTGGACCAGAACCAGAACCTGGATGGTATTAATGGTTTTCATCTCCAAACTTAGATTATTTTTACAGTTTCCAAATAAAAACACAAATATCAGCAGTCCGACCCGTTTGGACCCGGACCGGGCTGGTCCAGGTTTGGACCCGGTCCAGGTCCAAACGGGTCCAAACCCATAACCTGACGCTCTCTGGCTGCTCGTCTGCATGGCTACCGCTGCGTCCTGCTGCCTGGTTCCCTCCAGGTTCAACTGGGACAATAATTTCAGAAAAAATTAAATCGGTTTCAGATCCTGAGAACAAAAACCCAGAGATTCAGTCAAATCCATAAATCTATTGATTGATCTACTGAGTTCTGATTGAAATAAGACAATAATGATAATAAACCAATGATTTACTTACTAAAAAAATCGTTGCTCTCAAATTCAGTAAAAAGCCATTTAATCTGATCTCTTCATGACAATTAATCCCAAAACTTAATCTATAAATTCAGCATGAATAATTTAAACTCAGATTTATTCGTTTATGCTTCATATGTTTATATTTATGATCGGTTGCTGTTCAGTCGGAGTTTGTTTGGTTTTCCCAACGTTTCCCGACACGAGCCGGACCCAGAAGGACGGGGCCCGGTCCCAGAGGCCTCCAGAGGCCTCCTGGGGCCTCCTGGGCCTCCTTGGGCCTCCTGGGGCCTCCTGGGGCCTCCTGGGGCCTCCACAGGCCTCCTGGGGCCTCCTTGGGCCTCCTTGGGCCTCCTGGGGCCTCCACAGGCCTCCTGGGGCCTCCTGGGGCCTCCTGGGGCCTCCACAGGCCTCCTGGGGCCTCCTGGGGCCTCCCGGGGCCCCCCTACCCCCCCGGGGCCTCCCGGGGCCCGGGCTTTAAAAAGTGGCTTTTATATTAGTTTTAACATGAAGTTGATAAAATGACCTGTTGATAATATCACCAGGTCATTTTCAAAAACTTTAGGATTTTTTATGTTCAAACTATATCCCAAACTATAAATTTGACTCACCTGCTGTCGGCCTGCTAGCTTTATATAAAGTGGGACGTTTGCGCCGCCCAAGCGTGGCTGCCCTGGGCTACTGCCCTTCCTACCCCGGCTGGTTCCTGACCCGGTTCTGGTTCTTATGAATCTTAATCTTAGCGTCATCCTGAGCTCTAAACACAGCAGCCATTTTCCAGTTATCGGTTCCTTTCAGAACCAGAACCGGGTTTGGGCTCCCTCCCTGACAGAACCCAGCAGCGCAGCGTCAGCCAGAGAGCAGTCAGAGTTCAGCAGCCGTGATTCTCACCAGCAGCGTGTCGGCGGCGCGGCAGAGCGGCGGCATGTCGGCTCCTCTGTGTTCTGGTCCGGTTCTGATTCATCTGCTGTCAGATCAGCTTATTTATGACCATCAGATCTGATGTGGGCTCAGATAACCGATCGGGGAGATTCCTCCTATCAGAGCGTCCATCAGCTCTGAGCGCGCTCAGGTGATTAATGCTGATCAACTTCCTGCCTGCTGATTAGCATCTATCTGTGAGAAAAACCCAAAAACAGAGAAACTCCTACAGACTGAGGCTGAGTCACTGCAGAGCACATCATCCAACTGTCATCCAGCATCCATCAGAAACCTGCTGGCCGGGTCCGGACGGAGGCTTGGATCTCTGCCGGTTCTGATCCTCTGGATCGACGACCCAGATCCTGAAGCCTCTGATCTCTGTGAAACTCAGCCGAGGATGGCTTTGCTCATTTGTCCTGGTTTCACCCCAGCAGCACCGATCAGAACCGATCAGCACCGATCAAAACCGACCAGAACCGATCAGAACCGATCAGCACCGATCAAAACCGACCAGAACCGATCAGAACCGATCAGCACCGATCAGAACCAATCAGAACCGATCAGAACCAATCATAACCTATTAGCACCGATCAGAACCGATCAGCACCGATCAGAACCGATCAGCACCAATCAGCACCGATCAGAACCGATCAGAACTGATCAGCACCGATCAGAACAAATCAGCACCGATCAGAACAAATCAGAACTGATCAGCACCGATCAGAACAAATCAGAACCGATCAGAACTGATCAGCACCGATCAGAACTGATCAGCACCGATCAGAACCGATCAGAACCGATCAGCACCGATCAGAACAAATCAGAACCGATCAGAACTGATCAGCACCGATTAGAACCGATCAGAACTGATCAGCACCGATCAGAACTGATCAGCACCGATTAGAACTGATCAGCACCGATTAGAACCGATCAGAACCTATTAGCACCGATCAGAACCGATCAGAACCGATCAGAAGCGATCAGAACCGATCAGCACCGATCAGAACTGATCAGAACCGCTGGCTCTCAGCAGAAACGGGATGAAAACATTATTAAGCTCTAAATATCTGAGGATCTCCTGCTGCTCAGCACAAAACTCAAGATATCAGGTTAAAGGTTAAAGGTCATCACACAGAAAGCCTCTCCTCTCTAGAAACAAGATGGCTGCCGGCCGGAGGTTGGATCGAGATGGAGGAAACCAGCAGATCAGGAGAAGCCAATGCTGTCAGGCACGGTGGTGGCAGAGTGATGGTGTGGGCCTGACTTAGTCCCACAGGCCTGCAGTTCCTGACTGGACCAGGATGAGGCACAGCCGCTCATGGGCAGAAGCACAGAGGCCTAGTCAAAGTCCAGGCTCAAGTTGTGGTGGGATCTTCAGAGAGGTGAGGAGGATCCGAACCAACGCCGGATCGGACCGCAGACAGGAAGTCGGACAGGAAGTCGGACAGGAAGTCAGACAGGAAGTCGGACAGGAAGTCAGACAGGAAGTCGGACAGGAAGTCAGACAGGAAGTCGGACAGGAAGTCAGACAGGAAGTCAGACAGGAAGTCGGACAGGAAGTCAGACAGGAAGTCGGACAGGAAGTCAGACAGGAAGTCAGACAGGAAGTCGGACAGGAAGTCAGACAGGAAGTCAGACAGGAAGTCAGACAGGAAGTCGGACAGGAAGTCAGACAGGAAGTCAGACAGGAAGTCGGACAGGAAGTCGGAAAGGAAGTCAGACAGAAAGTCAGACAGGAAGTTGGACAGGAAGTCGGACAGGTACTGTAGGGAGTTCCACAAGGTTCTGGATCTGGACCAGAGTTCTGTCAAATCACCTGGCAGTGAACGTCGGCCAGTTCAGCAAGCGCCACAAATTATGACGAAAAAAAGTCAATAAACTGTTTCAATGATAACTGGATAGAAATACATGCACAGCTGCAGCACCTGACCTTCTGACTAGTTAACCCCTCTGCTTGGTGACCCTCTGACTAGTTAACCTCTCTGCTTGGTGACCTTCTGACTAGTTAACCCCTCTGCTTGGTGACCCTCTGACTAGTTAACCCCTCTGCTTGGTGACCCTCTGACTAGTTAACCTCTCTGCTTGGTGACCCTCTGACTAGTTAACCTTTCTGCTTGGTGACCCTCTGACTAGTTAACCCCTCTGCTTGGTGACCCTCTGACTAGTTAACCCCTCTGCTTGGTGACCCTCTGACTAGTTAACCTCTCTGCTTGGTGACCTTCTGATAGTTAACCTTTCTGCTTGGTGACCCTCTGACTAGTTAACCCCTCTGCTTGGTGACCCTCTGACTAGTTAACCTCTCTGCTTGGTGACCTTCTGACTAGTTAACCTCTCTGCTTGGTGACCCTCTGACTAGTTAACCTTTCTGCTTGGTGACCCTCTGACTAGTTAACCCCTCTGCTTGGTGACCCTCTGACTAGTTAACCTCTCTGCTTGGTGACCTTCTGACTAGTTAACCCCTCTGCTTGGTGACCCTCTGACTAGTTAACCTCTCTGCTTGGTGACCCTCTGACTAGTTAACCTCTCTGCTTGGTGACCTTCTGACTAGTTAACCTCTCTGCTTGGTGACCCTCTGACTAGTTAACCCCTCTGCTTGGTGACCCTCTGACTAGTTAACCCCTCTGCTTGGTGACCTTCTGACTAGTTAACCCCTCTGCTTGGTGACCCTCTGACTACTTAACCTCTCTGCTTGGTGACCCTCTGACTAGTTAACCTCTCTGCTTGGTGACCTTCTGACTAGTTAACCTCTCTGCTTGGTGACCTTCTGACTACTTAACCCCTCTGCTTGGTGACCCTCTGACTAGTTAACCCCTCTGCTTGGTGACCTTCTGACTAGTTAACCTCTCTGCTTGGTGACCTTCTGACTAGTTAACCTCTGCTTGGTGACCCTCTGACTAGTTAACCCCTCTGCTTGGTGACCTTCTGACTAGTTAACCTCTCTGCTTGGTGACCTTCTGACTAGTTAACCCCTGTTGCGTCAGCATGTCATGCAGCTGTTAATAAAGTGTGTGATGATCTTCCTCGTGCTGCTGGTTAAATAAAATCACCTGGTAATGTCGGCGCCTCCTGGTCTGACCGATGCAGGCGGCCGGCGGGTCGTGGACCTGGACTTTTCCCGACTGGACCGAGAGTCCTGGAGACAGAAACATGGACAGATGTTTGGAACGTCTCTTCACCTCCTGCCGGTTTTTAAGTTTGTAATTTTCAAAGTAAAATCTCCTCAGAAAAGTTGTGAGTTTCTGAAGCTGATAAATTTGTGTTGTCAGCATCCAGGAGCAGGAAATGATCAGACAACCGCTGATAGTTGGGGTTCCAGTTTAGATGAGTCAGCTTCGTTCCTAAAGGTCAAAGTGTCGAATGCAGCAGCAGCCCAACGACATCCGGATTTTCCTGTAGAGGATCCGCTCCGATCTGGATCCCAAAACCAAACCCACCGGTTCCACCTGTGGATATGAATCTGATTCAAAGCGACATGTTTACAGTCTCAAACAGAGCGCTGCAGGACCTGCAGGACGGCTCTGCAGGACGGAGACTGCAGGACGAAGACTGCAGGACGAAGACTGCAGGACGGAGACTGCAGGACGAAGACTGCAGGACGAAGACTGCAGGACGGAGAGTGCAGGACGGAGACTGCAGGACGGAGACTGCAGGACGGAGACTGCGTTCTTCTGCACATCCTTTGGGTCGTGTGGCTGCAGTCTGGTTTAATTAGTAAAATGAATTTTAAAATGATTTCAGTGATTGAAGTTACAGCTGGATCATCATCATTATCTGGAGTTACTGTCATCTAGATAGATCTACATGGATCTACATGGATCTAGATAGATCTACATGGATCCAGATAGATCTACATGGATCTAGATAGATCTACATAGATCTACATGGATCTAGATAGATCTACATGGATCTAGATAGATCTACATGGATCCAGATAGATCTACATGGATCTAGATAGATCTACATGGATCTAGATAGATCTACATGGTTCCAGACAGATCTACATGGATCCAGATAGATCTACATGGATCCAGATAGATCTACATGGTTCCAGACAGATCTACGTGGATCCAGATAGATCTACATGGATCCAGATAGATCTACATGGATCTAGATAGATCTACATGGATCTAGATAGATCTACATAGATCTACATGGATCCAGATAGATCTACATGGATCTAGATAGATCTACATGGATCTAGATAGATCTACATGGATCTAGATAGATCTACATAGATCTACATGGATCCAGATAGATCTACATGGATCCAGATAGATCTACATGGATCTAGATAGATCTACGTGGATCCAGATAGATCTACATGGATCCAGATAGATCTACATGGATCTAGATAGATCTACATGGATCTAGATAGATCTACATAGATCTACATGGATCCAGATAGATCTACATGGATCCAGATAGATCTACATGGATCCGATAGATCTACATGGATCCAGATAGATCTACATGGATGGTTTATTGTGAGCCTGGAGCTGCTGAACGTTTTGTTCACAAGTGAAGCAACTTTTTCAGTCCAGACTGAGTTGCTGCTGTAATTTTGTTGCTCTCAGCAGCCATGTTGCTGCTTTGGTTGCTCTGCTTCCTGTCGGCCCCTCAGCTTGTTTCTGCTTCATGCTGACTTTCTTATCTGTACTACACATCTGCTGGTTGTTCTGCTGCTGCAGCGCTTTGGTCAGACTGACTGAGATCAGGAAAGTTCATCTGATCTTATCTCCATCTGTCTGTGGGAGTCTGAACTGAGGTGACTGGTGTGGCCCCGCCTCCTGCTGTGATGTCACAGCTTGGTTGTGGTCGCTCTGAAAGGAAAGGAAGTCAGACAGAAAGTCAGACAGGAAGTTGGACAGGAAGTCGGACAGGTACTGTAGGGAGTTCCACAAGGTTCTGGATCTGGACCAGAGTTCTGTCAAATCACCTGGCAGTGAGAACGTCGGCCAGTTCAGCAAGCGCCACAAATTATGACGAAAAAAAGTCAATAAACTGTTTCAATGATAACTGGATAGAAATACATGCACAGCTGCAGCACCTGACCTTCTGACTAGTTAACCCCTCTGCTTGGTGACCCTCTGACTAGTTAACCTCTCTGCTTGGTGACCTTCTGACTAGTTAACCCCTCTGCTTGGTGACCCTCTGACTAGTTAACCCCTCTGCTTGGTGACCCTCTGACTAGTTAACCTCTCTGCTTGGTGACCCTCTGACTAGTTAACCTTTCTGCTTGGTGACCCTCTGACTAGTTAACCCCTCTGCTTGGTGACCCTCTGACTAGTTAACCCCTCTGCTTGGTGACCCTCTGACTAGTTTAACCTCTCTGCTTGGTGACCTTCTGACTAGTTAACCCCTCTGCTTGGTGACCCTCTGACTAGTTAACCTCTCTGCTTGGTGACCCTCTGACTAGTTAACCTTTCTGCTTGGTGACCCTCTGACTAGTTAACCCCTCTGCTTGGTGACCCTCTGACTAGTTAACCTCTCTGCTTGGTGACCTTCTGACTAGTTAACCCCTCTGCTTGGTGACCCTCTGACTAGTTAACCTCTCTGCTTGGTGACCCTCTGACTAGTTAACCTCTCTGCTTGGTGACCTTCTGACTAGTTAACCCCTCTGCTTGGTGACCCTCTGACTAGTTAACCCCTCTGCTTGGTGACCTTCTGACTAGTTAACCCCTCTGCTTGGTGACCCTCTGACTACTTAACCTCTCTGCTTGGTGACCCTCTGACTAGTTAACCTCTCTGCTTGGTGACCTTCTGACTAGTTAACCTCTCTGCTTGGTGACCCTCTGACTAGTTAACCTCTCTGCTTGGTGACCTTCTGACTACTTAACCCCTCTGCTTGGTGACCCTCTGACTAGTTAACCCCTCTGCTTGGTGACCTTCTGACTAGTTAACCTCTCTGCTTGGTGACCTTCTGACTAGTTAACCTCTCTGCTTGGTGACCCTCTGACTAGTTAACCCTCTGCTTGGTGACCTTCTGACTAGTTAACCTCTCTGCTTGGTGACCTTCTGACTAGTTAACCTCTCTGCTTGGTGACCCTCTGACTAGTTAACCCCTCTGCTTGGTGACCCTCTGACTAGTTAACCTCTCTGCTTGGTGACCTTCTGACTAGTTAACCCCTGTTGCGTCAGCATGTCATGCAGCTGTTAATAAAGTGTGTGATGATCTTCCTCGTGCTGCTGGTTAAATAAAATCACCTGGTAATGTCGGCGCCTCCTGGTCTGACCGATGCAGGCGGCCGGCGGGTCGTGGACCTGGACTTTTCCCCCGACTGGACCGAGAGTCCTGGAGACAGAAAACATGGACAGATGTTTGGAACGTCTCTTCACCTCCTGCCGGTTTTTAAGTTTGTAATTTTCAAAGTAAAATCTCCTCAGAAAAGTTGTGAGTTTCTGAAGCTGATAAATTTGTGTTGTCAGCATCCAGGAGCAGGAAATGATCAGACAACCGCTGATAGTTGGGGTTCCAGTTTAGATGAGTCAGCTTCGTTCCTAAAGGTCAAAGTGTCGAATGCAGCAGCAGCCCAACGACATCCGGATTTTCCTGTAGAGGATCCGCTCCGATCTGGATCCCAAAACCAAACCCACCGGTTCCACCTGTGGATATGAATCTGATTCAAAGCGACATGTTTACAGTCTCAAACAGAGCGCTGCAGGACCTGCAGGACGGCTCTGCAGGACGGAGACTGCAGGACGAAGACTGCAGGACGAAGACTGCAGGACGGAGACTGCAGGACGAAGACTGCAGGACGAAGACTGCAGGACGGAGAGTGCAGGACGGAGACTGCAGGACGGAGACTGCAGGACGGAGACTGCAGGACGGAGACTGCAGGACGGAGACTGCAGGACGGAGACTGCGTTCTTCTGCACATCCTTTGGGTCGTGTGGCTGCAGTCTGGTTTAATTAGTAAAATGAATTTTAAAATGATTTCAGTGATTGAAGTTACAGCTGGATCATCATCATTATCTGGAGTTACTGTCATCTAGATAGATCTACATGGATCTACATGGATCTAGATAGATCTACATGGATCCAGATAGATCTACATGGATCTAGATAGATCTACATAGATCTACATGGATCTAGATAGATCTACATGGATCTAGATAGATCTACATGGATCCAGATAGATCTACATGGATCTAGATAGATCTACATGGATCTAGATAGATCTACATGGTTCCAGACAGATCTACATGGATCCAGATAGATCTACATGGATCCAGATCTACATGGTTTCCAGACAGATCTACGTGGATCCAGATAGATCTACATGGATCCAGATAGATCTACATGGATCTAGATAGATCTACATGGATCTAGATAGATCTACATAGATCTACATGGATCCAGATAGATCTACATGGATCTAGATAGATCTACATGGATCTAGATAGATCTACATGGATCTAGATAGATCTACATAGATCTACATGGATCCAGATAGATCTACATGGATCCAGATAGATCTACATGGATCTAGATAGATCTACGTGGATCCAGATAGATCTACATGGATCCAGATAGATCTACATGGATCTAGATAGATCTACATGGATCTAGATAGATCTACATAGATCTACATGGATCCAGATAGATCTACATGGATCCAGATAGATCTACATGGATCCAGATAGATCTACATGGATCCAGATAGATCTACATGGATGGTTTATTGTGAGCCTGGAGCTGCTGAACGTTTTGTTCACAAGTGAAGCAACTTTTTCAGTCCAGACTGAGTTGCTGCTGTAATTTTGTTGCTCTCAGCAGCCATGTTGCTGCTTTGGTTGCTCTGCTTCCTGTCGGCCCCTCAGCTTGTTTCTGCTTCATGCTGACTTTCTTATCTGTACTACACATCTGCTGGTTGTTCTGCTGCTGCAGCGCTTTGGTCAGACTGACTGAGATCAGGAAAGTTCATCTGATCTTATCTCCATCTGTCTGTGGGTCTGAACTGAGGTGACTGTGGCCCGCCTCCTGCTGTGATGTCACAGCTTGGTTGTGGTCGCTCTGAGGTCGGAGCACCGATGATCTCAGCATCTTTTCTCTGACCTGCTTTAATGCACGAGGAGGAATTATCTGATAAATCATCAGGTTTACAGGAACTGCTGTCAGCGTACTTCACCTTCACCTAGGAAACGGCATCCAGCGGCAGCGGCGGTTTGTCAGCTCCACTTCCTGCGGGAGAGCCGAGCAGATGCAGCTTCAGCACCAAGCAGAATCTGTTGCTTATGTCGCTGATGACCACCAGATCGACCCGCCGGGCTAACGCCGTCCCGCTAACGCCTTCCCATAGTGCTAACTCTGTCCCGCTAACGCCTTCCCGTAACGCCATCCCGCTATCACCGTTCCGCTAACGCCTTCTCGCTAACACCGACGCATCAGGACACAGCAGAACCTGGAAATCTGCTGCATGAGGCGCCAGCGTCCTGCAAGGTCATCAGGAATTGAACCTGCTTCATAAAACCAGAAAGATCCGTATCCTGCTCTGATTCTGACCGATTAAATCTTGTAGCTTTGAATAAGCATAGGCCTCAAGTCCTTTTTAGTGTTCTGGATAGGATTGTTAATCCTCTGGCCCTTTAGCCTCTGTTGAACTTTGTGAGGCTTTCTCTAAGTTCTTCACTGAAAAAAATTGTAGCTCCTAGAGGCTCAAAAACCCGAGTAGCTTTAGATTCCCATGAAATGCCGCAATGCACAGCTATTCTGGAGCATTTTCAACCAGTTTCTTTAGAAAACTGACTTCAGTTATTAAACATCTGCAGCCATCAAATTATCCTTTGGATTGTCTTCCTACTCGTCTGATAAAAGACGTTTTTCTTACTTCTAGCCTATATATCCTAATGGTAATAAATGCCTCATTGCAGTCAGGTTGTGTCTCATCAATACTTAAACATGCTGTGGTTAAACCCCTTCTTAAAAACCCCAATCTGGACTCAAGTGTGCTAGCAAATTTTAGGCCCATTTCTAAACTCCCTTTTTTATCTAAGGTCCTTGAAAAAGTAGTTTATATTCAGCTTGAATTCTATCTAAAATCAATAATATAACTGAGAAATTCCAGTCTGGGTTTAAAGTTGCTCATAGCACTGAAACAGCTTTGCTTCGAGTTTATAATGACCTTCTTTTAACAGTTGATTCAGGCAATGTTGCGGTTTTATTACTTTTAGATCTGAGCGCTGCATTTGACACTGTTGATCATCAGATTCTTTTAAACAGATTAAAACATTGTGTTGGCCTGAGAGGCCCAGCATTTGAATGGTTCAAATCTTATTTAGAAAACAGAATTTTCACAGTTAATCTTCACCAATGCTATTCTGGGCCAAACCTTTAAAGTATGGCGTCCCCCAAGGCTCAATTTTAGGTCCCATTTTGTTCATTTTATATTTATTACCTCTAGGTCAGATTTTTCATAAATTTAACGTTTCCTTTCATTGCTTTGCAGATGACATCCAGATTTATATGCCCCTTAAACTAAAAAATGGAAATAATGAATCTCTTCAGCTATTGACAGATTGTTTGGCTGAAGTTAAATCTTGGATGGACAAAACTTTCTTCACCTAAATTAAAGAAAAACTCAAGTTGTATTATTTGGCCAAAGTCTTTACACTACAAATCCAGATCAGATTCTGGGTTCTTTGGCTCAATTTTGTGAGACCTCAGTTAGGAATCTTGGCTTTACTTGTGATAGCTGTTTAAAGTTCGATAAACAAGTTAGTTCTGTCGTTAAATCTAGTTTTTATCACCTATGGATTTGAGCAAAAATCTAATCTTATTTTTGTTTTAAGGACTTTGAAGGACTGATCCATGCCTTCATTACCACTCGTCTGGATTATAATTCTTTATATAGTGGCATGTTTAATCACAGATTCATCGACTTCAAATGATCCAGAATGCAGCGGCACGGCTTCTTACAGGAACCAGGAAGCACGACCATATAAGGCCTAAGCTGGTCAATTTACACTGGCTGCCTGTTATGTATCGAATAGATTTTAAGATTCTTTTATTAACTTAAAAAGTTTTAAATGGTTAGCTCCCCCTTATCTTCAGGATCTTTTAAAATGTCAGTCTGTGTCCAGAACTCAGATCAAACAATCAGCTTTTACTTCCAGTCCCTCGGACCGACTAAGGAAAGGAGATCGGGCTTTTTCTGTTGTTGCTCCGAATTTATGGAACAATTTGCCTTTTCAGATTAGATCTGCTAGCAGCCTGGATCATTTTAAATCGCTTCTCAAAACTAATTTTTATTCGTTGGCTTTTAACTGAAGCAATTTTTGATATTCTGTTTTTATCTATTTGTGTTACTGTTGTTCCTGTGCAGCACTTTGGTGCAGTTTTATACCTGTTTTAAAGTGCTATATACATAATTTGACATTGACATTGACAAAACATTCGCAATGATGAATCCAGTCGGATCCGGACTTTTTACTTCTGAAGCGCCGATTCACAACAAATGTCTCCAGATTTTAGAAAAATATGATTTCAGTTCAACCACATAAACTGATTCTGATCAATCAGAGAATTAAGTTCAATTGATTATCAAAAGATTGAAAAAATTTTTATTTTGAGGAAGAATAAGAGACATTAACCTCCAGCACTCACTCCTTCTGGGCCGTTTGGTTCTGTTGGACCGTTTGGTTCTGTTGGACTGTTTGGTTCTGTTGAACCGTTTGGTTCTGTTGGACCGTTTGGTTCTGTTGGACCGTTTGGTTCTGTTGGACAGAAACATGCAGTAGATCTGAGGTTCATTCATTATGACAAAACACTGAGTCAGAACCTCCGTGGTCCAAAGAGGCTTCCAGAACCACAGCGAAGTTTTCCACACGGTTCTGTTGGATCATAATGAGTCAAAAAGTTATTTTACTTATTTATATGAAACCAGTTCAAACTGTAAGTCGATGATGTAACACTGAGACGTTTCATCGAAGCAGAAAATCACCATAATTACTGGAATAAAGGTTGAGAGAGCAGAGAGTTCTGCTTCGGTTCCAGGCGGTCAGAACCACAAACTGAAGGAACACTGACCTCTACAGGCAGAGAGCAGAACTGCAGCTGGAAGTTCAGTCAGACGGGTCCAAAGTAGAGGTTCTGTTTCTGTTGGGGGAAGACAAGGTTCTGACAGTAAATGAACACAAACATTAATAATTATTACAGGAACGCTTATTGAGTTTGACGGTTAGAAAGTTTCACTGAGTTTTGATTTAATTTAGAAATTAAAGTTCAAGTTTAACAACAAGAGACATCAAATTCTGATAACTTCAATCTGAATTGTTCTAGTTTAATTCTGTAATTTAAGTAAAATAATCCTGTTAATTGATGCAAACAAGTTTCCTTGACTAGTTGAACAAGAAAATATTCCTGTATTATTTTCATGATTGTGATAATAACTTATTTTAAGGTAGGATTAGCTTTATTGATTCAGTTTCCATGAACAAACATTTTATTAAATATCAACTGAATTCTGCTCACATTTATTTGAATCAAAGTAAAACAATCTGCTGCAAGGCATTCTGGGAACTAATTGCCTTTTCAGTTTTTTTAAAGTGTTAATTCAAAGACACAAAATTAAGAAAGGTTAATAAAACTGATCAACTTTATTTTAAAATGTAAAACTTGCAACGTTTCTGGTCGTAGAAAGTTAGTTTTATATACTGGAGTCACTTTTTGGTAAAAATGTGCTTTAAATATTCTGTATTTTGACCTTTCAGCTGAGTAATTAATGATGGAATATCAATAGTAAATATTCAGTGAGTTCTTCTCAAACTTCCCCAGAAACAAATCTGCAGCTTCTGCTTCAGAAACGGAGGTAGAAAAATTATTTGTTGCCTGATTTGCTTGTTTTGTAGGTTTTTATACAAACTGTTTTAATTTTGAACATTAAACACCAAAATTCCCATTTAACTTTCTATTCTGGTCCATTTGATTAATGACTCTGAATTTTTACTAAATACTTTTTTTACATTTGAGTGAAAATATGTTGAAGTCGAGCTACTTTTACAATTTGGTCCCCCTGGTTATGTCACCAGGTGACCTTTGACCCCATCCAATTCCTGAACAGATGCTGAGAACAGATCAATGTGTGGATGAAGTTATTAAAGAGAACAATGTAGAGTTACAGATCGAGAGTCAGAGCTTCACTTTGTCCAGCTGCAAACTCAGGCTGACCTCTGACCCTTCGGTTCCACAGTGGGCCTTCTCCCAGTGCTGAACATTTCCAGAACCAGAGACTAAAGTCTCTGATTAAAGAAACTTTGATTCTAGAACCTGCTGGTTCAGAACCTGTTGCTGGTTCAGAACCTGTTGCTGGTCCAGAACCTGCTGCTGGTTCAGAACCTGCTGGTTCAGAACCTGCTGGTCCAGAACCTGCTGCTGGTCCAGAACCTGCTGCTGGTTCAGAACCTGCTGGTCCAGAACCTGCTGGTTCAGAACCTGCTGGTCCAGAACCTGTTGCTGGTCCAGAACTTGTTGCTGGTCCAGAACTTGTTGCTGGTCCAGAACTTGTTGCTGGTCCAGAACTTGTTGCTGGTCCAGAACTTGCTGCTGGTCCAGAACCAGTTGCTGGTCCAGAACCTGCTGCTGGTTCAGAACCTGCTGGTCCAGAACTTGTTGCTGGTCCAGAACTTGTTGCTGGTCCAGAACCTGCTGGTCCAGAACCTGCAGCTGGAGTTCTGACTAGAACCAGGAGGACAGAGACACCTCCTGGTTCTACAGTCCTTCACTGAGAGACTTTAAACTACTGCTGGTAGTTTGTAAACCATTGAACGGATCAAACATCTGCTGTCCGAACGCCTTCTGGTTCGGTTCCTGGATGGGTTTGGTTCTGCGTCGCTGTTCGGTTCCTGGATGTCAGGGGCGGCTTGTGGTGAGCCCTGAAAGCCCCTCCTCTGGCTGTGGGGGTGTTTCCAGGCAGCAGCTCAAGTCCTAGAAAGACTCTGTGTGACCCGGTTAGCAGAAGATGACATCATGTTTGTGCCGGCTGACGCCGCACGATGATGTCTGACCTGATTACCAGTCGGTCTGCTCCCTTTCTCACATTTTGCCTTCTGTTCATCTAAACTTTTTACATGCAATAATTTAAACCTGAAATTGATCGCAGGTCATGATCTCACAGAATCACCAGCAGGTCCAGGAGATCCTTCAACTTCACGAAGATTTTAATCCAGCAGAAAGTTTTCACACCCTGCTGTCATCCTCCCCTCCAGCAGCTAGCGCAGAGCTAACGCCAAGCTAATGATCAGGCTAAACATTTAGCTAATTCAGAATAAAAACTTAAATAGTTAGTGCACAAGCTCATTATTTAGCTAAACCAAATGTTTAGTTCTGAGTTGGTTGAATAGCTGCAGGCTAACTTCACACAAAACAGAAGCTGAACTTTATAATTGCTGGTAAACTGTGGCTTCTGTGTATTTTATCAGGCCTGAATGTTTTCTGGATGTGCTGTTGGGAGACAGCGGTAAATACGTGCTGTGGGTTGTAAAGCTGAGTCAGGCAGCATGGCGACAGAAACACAACAAACTGCTGAACGTCCTTAAAAGGCTGCAGCTTTGCTCTGATGCCTCCTGCAGCAGCAAGCAGCGCCGGCGGCAGGAAGTCTCTGAGATCAGAGATAAACTGCAGCGACGGCTCTGAATGGAAGCAGGTCAGAGAGGAGCTGACAGCGTGGGCAGCACAATGCAGCAAACGCAGCACACAGTGATGATGCAGCAACCTGAGCCTGCTGAGTCACAGCAAGCCTGAAACCGGACCAGAGAGTCAGCAGGCTGCGCCCTGCAGCCCAGGCCTGTATTTTCATATTTGTCCTGCAATAGCAGTAGAAACCTAAACTCTGCTTCGGCTGCAGAGACTTCTGACTTTGACTTCATCATTCTGCTAAAAGCCCGGTTCTACAGGCCGTCTGGTCGGAACCACCAACAGATAGAAAGAATGTCTGGTTTATATCAGACATCCCGATATGAGACTCGGTTCCGACTGTCATCGTGAGTCACAGCGCAGCTCAAAGCCCCGGTACCACCCGGTACCACCCGAAAACCACCCGGTACCGCCCAATACCTCCCGGTACCGCCCGAAACCACCCGATACCTCCCGGTACCACCCGGTACCGCCTGGTACCGCCCGGTACCGCCCGAAACCACCCGGTACCGCCTGGTACCTCCCGGTACCACCCGGTACCGCCCAATACCTCCCGGTACCGCCCGAAACCACCCGGTACCGCCTGGTACCGCCCGGTACCTCCCGGTACAGAGGGAGACCAGGTTCATTGGCCCAGTTTAAAATCAATCACTGATTATTGATCATTTGCTGTGATGTATTTGTGAACAAACCAATTTGAACACAAAGTTTACATCATATTGTTGCCATGGTAGCACAACAATCAAACTATCAAGATGATTTACAAAGTAAACGTCCTAATTAAATCCTTAATGTAATCTTTTTTTTTCTCAGCTGAATCCATTAAATAAAATGTAATAACATTGTCATTCTCTATGAGTGAAGCTACAGCTTTAGATCTGTGGTCTGTGTTACAATTAAATCATTTCTAGGGGCCCCTGAATGTCCGGGGCCCCTGAATGTCCGGGGCCCCTGACGGGCCCCTACCAGCAGCTACTGAGTTCTCCTTGCCTTGATATCCCAGTCTTATAATTCTAGATCTAGAAGTTCTAACATAGAAAACATTATATAGAGTTAAACCTTTTGAGCTTTTTGATCTATAAATCATCTGCAGCCAAGTTGTTCCAGAGGTTAAGTGGATTTTATTAGATATTAGGGCTTCATTAGTAAAATGGCAGCAAATTAGCTAATTTCATAACTTCATAACCTTTGACCTTCTAGCCTGTTTAACAGCTCCAGTCTCAGATCAGCTCAGACCTTCAGGACTGTCAGCAGAAACAGCAACAATATTCCTGTTGGGGAAAATAAAGACATTTGCTTTGCATGATGGCAATGATTTAGATTATTGATCAATATGTGTTGCTGCTGTGTTGTTGTTTTAAGATCTTGTTCAATTTGCCCTTTTAATCTTTCAGCCCCTCCAAAGGTCTCTGCACGGCCCTGCAGTCAGCGGTCCTCAGTGGGGCCTCAGGGTCCTGCAGAGCCTGAGTGCCCCAGCCTGGCCCTCTGCGTTCAGCAGCCCAACATGGAACCTCTGACATGAAGTGAGATCATGATGTGAGTCAGAACCGAAACCTTCTGATTATCTCCTTCTGAATCTGCAGCAGAAACAATCAGCAACCGCCAGAAGATTCCCAGAGACAGAGAGACTCAAACGCTTCCTGGAATGACTGCAGTTCCTCGACTATTAAAACTAATCTAGGAAAATGTATCTGCCTTGAAGCTTCCTTAGTTTTATTTATTAGCACCGTGTTCCGGAGGGACATTATTAGCTTTACATGCAGCTCTGACTTCCTCTGGGTTGTTGGTGGAAGCTAAGTGTTAGCAGCATAACGTCCAGTCTTCAGGTTCGGCTCATGGATTTAATTGATCGGTGATAATACCCGGGTTGTCATGGTTTCGGGGACCAATCAGAATCCTTAAATGACGGGTGGCAGAGCGTCATGGCAGAGCGTCATGGCGGAGCGTCATGGCGGAGCGTCATGGCGGAGCGTCATGGTCATGGCGGAGCGTCATGGCAGAGCGTCATGGTGGAGCGTCATGGCGGAGCGTCATGGCGGAGCGTCATGGCGGAGCGTCATGGCGGCTCATGGTTGCTCAGCGTGATGAACGATGGCGCCGTAAACATCCCGTATTGCTGCCCAGGTCTTACTAACGTCCCCTGGTCCATTTCCCCCCAGCTTTCGTTCATTTGCCCTCTATGACCTCCATGACCCCATGACCCCCAACACGAGGTCACATTTCTGTTTTCTCAAACCCAAAGCTTGACAGGTTTGGGCCAAGGTCAAAGTTCATCTATTAAACTGAGTGGAGATGAAAACCAAGAGCTGGATCATTTTCAGAAGCGTGTTGTGATTCTGCCTCTTTGTTATTCAGTTTCATATCATTTCAGATTCTTCATAACTTAGAAACGTTTTTGTTACAGTTAGTTTTCTAAACTACAGAAAAGTTTCTGTTGGAGAAGCTCAAAAATGAAAAACTGGACTGATATTGATATGTGATCGTAACTCTGGTGTTACGCCAGATTTACCAATATTATATATGATCAGTTTTTATCCCTTTACTTGATTAATCGTAAGAATGATCGGTAGATTACTCCATTACTAAAATATTTGTTTACAGCAGCCCTCGACGCAACAGAGACAGACAGGGGACATGTCCCTCCTGCAGCAACAGAACCAGAACCGGGCCTGGACTCTACAGTTTGCTGTTAAATCTTTTCTGCATCTCTGTGACATTTTCTCCTACTGCTCTCCAGCTGTGTCACCTGCAGCTTTCAGCTCATCTTGTTTCACTGATTAGATGCACGTTTCTATCCGATCACTGATTCTGATTTCATTATTTTTGCTTGAAATTTGACTGAATAAAGCATGAAAGTGTCTGAGTTGGTAACATTGGGGGGCAGACATGCCCTGGTGGGCGGGGCTGGCAGCACACTCTGACTATTGGACCTTTGATGATGTGAAGTCACATGAAAGTATCAGCTCATCACTGATCTCCTAAAATGAAAGAAATTGCTGCCGATCAATAATCGATCCCAAGTTTATGTTTGTTGTGCTCATTTCAGAGCTGCTGGTTCATCCAGACGCTCCCCCATCTGATGTCAGACTGGTTGGTTGTTTTCTGTCGACAGTGCAGAGAACGCCTGACTCAGCGGTTTCTGCTGGCTGTGGGTCCGGTTCGTCTGGGGTTCTGGTCCTGCAGGTCGAGCTCAGATCAGCGTCCGGCGTCACCTGGCTGGCATCACTGCCTGTGATGCCGGTCCTGATCGCTGCAGCTGAGTCAGAACCATTAAACCGAACCGGCTGAAGCCGCAGTGTTTACTCTGACGCTTTTATGCACATGTTGAGGTTTTGCATTAGAAATAACTTCCTCTGTTTCACAAGAACAAAGTTTTGGTTCGTTTGAGGTGAACCAAAAAGATGTTCTGAAAAAAGAAACGATGCTGCAGCAGATTGGCTCCATCTTTGAGACGTGCGCTACATGCTAGTCAGTTTGTTTAAAGTTTCCTGATAATTGGATTGAAACATAAGGTTCATAATGGAAGAGGGGCCTAGTTAAAGTCTGGGCTTAACTAGGATGAGCTTCAGCAGGGAAAGCATGTAAAGTCAGACTGGTTGGTTGATTGACTGATTGATTGATCAATCAATCAATCAAATTTAATTTGTACAGCACATTTCAGCTACAAGGCATTTCAAAGTGCTTTACATCATAAACAGAAATTTTGTTTTTTTTTTTCTTTTTGTCACGGAATTGAAGCGCCTGTTACCGCCGGACTCCGCCGCCGGGTATTCGCCACAACAGGAAAAAAAATAAAAAAATAGAAAATTACATACATATCCACAAATACAAATCCATACATATTACATTTCAAAAACAATTCTAAACAGAATGTGTTTTTAATTGCGATTTAAAAGAAGTCAGGGTTTCTGCTGTTTTACAGTTTTCTGGAAGTTTGTTCCAAAGTTTTGGTGCATAGATGCTGAAAGCTGCTTCTCCTCTCTTGGTTCTGGTTCTGGATGCAGAGCAGAACCAGAACCAGAACCTGAGAGTCTGGAAGGTTGATACAACAACAGCAGATCTTTGATGTATTGTGGTGCTAAACCGTTCAGTGATTTATAAACTAACAACAGTATTTTAAAATCTATTCTTTGAGCTACAGGGAGCCAGTGGAGGGACTTTAAAACTGCTGTTATGTCTCTATCTTCCTGGTTTTAGTGAGAACAGGAGCAGCAGCTTCTGGATCAGCTGCAGCTGGAGGATTGATTTGTTGGACAGGCCTGTGAAGACACTGTTACAATAATCAATGCGACTAAAGATAAACACATGGATGAGTTTCTCTAGATCTGGCTGAGACATTAGTCCTCTAATCCTGGAGATGTTCTTCAGGTGATAGAAGGCCGACTTTGTTACTGTCTTTATGTGGCTCTAGAGGTTCAGGTCCGAGTCCATCACTACTCCCAGGTTTCAGGCTGATCGCTAGTTTTTAGTTGTAATAACTGAAGCTGTGCATTGACTCTAGATCTATAGCTCTAGATCTATAGCTCTAGATCTATAGCTCTAGATCTATAACTCTAGATCTATAGCTCTAGATCTAGAGCTATAGATCTAGAGCTCTAGATCTATTGCTCTAGATCTAGAGCTCTAGATCTATAGCTCTAGATCTATAGCTCTAGATCTGTAGCTCTAGATCTATAGCTCTAGATCTATAACTCTAGATCTATAGCTCTAGATCTATAGCTCTAGATCTATAACTCTAGATCTATAACTCTAGATCTATAGCTCTAGATCTATAGCTCTAGATCTATAGCTCTAGATCTAGAGCTCTAGATCGTTCCTCTTTAGGTTAAAAAATAATGACTTCAGTTTTGTTTTTGTTCAGCTGGAGAAAGTTTTGGCACATCCACACATTTATCTGTTCTAAGCATTTATGCAGTGATTGGATGGGGTCAAAGGTCACCTAGTGACATCATAATGTAGAGCTGTGTGTCAGTTATGGTAGCCAATATTATTTCCTGTTATAACCTGAGCTAGTGGGAGAATATAAATATTAAATAAGAGGGGTCCTAAGATTGAACCTTGGGATACCCCACATGTGACCTTTGACCTCTTTAATGAGAAGTTTCCAATTGAAACAAAGAAATTCCTGTTCTTTAAGTAAGATTCAAACCAGTCGAGCACCGAACCGGAGAGTCCGACCCAACTCTCCAGTCGATTCAGTAATATGTCAAAAGCTGCACTGAGGTCCAACAGAACCAGCACCGTGGTTCTGCCACAGTCCGTATTTATATGAATATCATTGAATACTTTGACTAGGCCAGTCTCCGTGCTGTGGTGAGCAGGAAAACCAGACTGGAAAGAGTCAAAGCAGTTGGTCATCATGAGGAAACTATTTAATTGTTGACACAGTTTTTCAATAAGTTTGCTGATGAATGGGAGGTCAGAGGTCGGCCTGTAATTCTGCAATAGTGATTTGTACAGGTTGTTCTTCTTTACCATTGGTTTGATAATTGCCGTTTTCAAGGCCTGGGGGAAAACACCTGATGTAAGCGATGTGTTTACGATTTGGATCAGATCAGTAGCAATAACAGGCAGGACTTTCTTAAAGAAATGTGTGGGTTACCAAAAAACTCAGCTGGCCTGTGTGCACTCGTAACACTCTTGTTACCAGTTTCTATTTCTAGGATGCAGGTTAATGATGCGACTAATGGTCTGGACCGTTTCCGGTTTCTCTTAACGTACAACAAAAAACCCTCCTTAGAAATTTATGTAAGTTCCGAGAGACACCAGTTAAATTAGTTTGGATCTTTATCTAAGTTTCCCTAACTTGGAATCTACTCTAAATGTTCATGCTATATCTAATATTTCATACATCTAAAGGTTAACTATCTCTATAGTTATGCTAACTAGACTTATATTCTCAACACCCCCTAGCAAAATACTGTGCATACTTATACCCGGTTGGATAATAATCCTGTGCAGTCGTCCGTTTCTGATTCTGTCTCAAATGCTTTGCTGACTACATGTGAGGCCCAGTTCCATGGGCCTCCTAACTCGCGTGATGTTGAGGTTGAATTTGTTCTGCAGCGTCCAAGATTTTCTCATTATCCCAAGTACAAGTAAATTGACACTTCCTTTTGATTTTTATCTTTAATGTGAAATTTTTGCTTCCAGGTTTTTGCTTTGCTTAATGTCACAAGAGGTCAAAACACTTGCTGGAACACTCCTATGATGTTCATATTTGCAACCAATATTTGATGGCGAAGGTCACCTGATGTTTTAGTTGACTGATTGGTTGATTGACTGATTGATTGGTTTTTCTGGCTCGTGATAAATGGGACCTTTGAAGCGTCTCAGGAAGCCGAGCCGCGCCGACGCATTGCCTCATTTCCTGGTTGCCTCTGCTGACCTAGAAAATCTGCTGCCAGGTTCGAAGCTCAGCGTTTCATCCTGAGGAGCTCCTGAAACTGGGTCGGCCCGCGGGCCTCGTCAGCCGGGTCGCTGCGGTTTAGAGGAGGATCAAACGCTCTCAGGCGGGGCGCATAAAAATGCCTGCTGTTTATACCGGCCCATCAGAACCGGGCAGGACGCCACAGACGCACATCTCGCCTGAAATCCAGCTGAGCCCTGGGAACCCAGCAGAACAGAACCGGACCAATCAGAGAAAAAACAGAACCAGCATGTTTCCAGCAGCTAACGGCTCCAGAGTGACGGTGAGGAAAGTTCTGATGAGTTCTGATGATGATGGTGTGTCTCCACCTGAAGCAGACCCGGTCCATGGTTCTGATTGGGTCAGTAGGGTCCAGTCTGCCTGCGATTTATTGAACTTTATTTCTGTTTTCTTTGTCGGAAGTCTGGGCCTGGTCCGGTTTGTGAGCAGAACCGGTTCTGAAGCATTTTGTTTGATTCAAAAATACTTTAAAATGAAATGATTCCTCAGAGAGCTGCTGCAGAGGTCTGCGTCACAGCGGCTCTGAGGAAGCCTCTGACTGAAGCCGCTCCTGCATCGCCATGGAGATTTTCATTATATTTCATTATACTACTGCTAAGAGAGAACACAGAACTTAGTGTAGAGGTTCTGTGTGCTCTCTTAGCAGTAGTATAGTAAATTTAAATGGTTTTTAATATTTAACTGAATGACATGAGTACAGTATGACTTGATTTCATTTTTACAGAGCTTGTTTGTTCATTGTGCATGCAATTTTGTGGCGACTGTGTTGTGTGTTTCTTGTGCCATTGCCAAAGATAAATTTCCATTTTATGTAAGTTTAATGGACAATAAAGGAGTCTAATTACTATGGGATATGATGTCAAGATCGGGCTGCACAGTGGCACAGTGGGTAGCGCTGTTGCCTGCAGCAAGAAAGTCCTGGGTTCGATTCCCGGCCCGGGGTTTTTCTGTACAGCGTTTGCATGTTCTCCCTGTGCATGCTGGGTTCTCTGGCTTCCTCCCACAGTCCAAAAACATGACTGTCAGGATGATTCCCAAATTCTCCTTAGGTGTGAGTGTGCATGGCTGTTTGTCTTTGTGTTGCCCTGCGACAGACTGCCGTCCTCCCAGGGCGACCTGCCAGGGCGACCCGTCCTCCCAGGGCGACCTGCCAGGGCGACCCATCCTCCCAGGGCGACCCGACCTGCCAGGGCGACCCGACCTGCCAGGGCGACCCATCCTCCCAGGGCGACCCGACCTGCCAGGGCGACCCGACCTGCCAGGGCGACCCATCCTCCCAGGGCGACCCGACCTGCCAGGGCGACCCGACCTGCCAGGGCGACCCGACCTGCCAGGGCGACCCGACCTGCCAGGGCGACCCGACCTGCCAGGGCGACCCGTCCTGCCAGGGCGACCCGACCTGCCAGGGCGACCCGACCTGCCAGGGCGACCCGACCTGCCAGGGCGACCCGACCTGCCAGGGCGACCCGACCTGCCAGGGCGACCTGACCTGCCAGGCGACCCGTCCTGCCAGGGCGACCCGTCCAGGGCGACCTGTCCAGGTGACCCCGCCTCTCGCCCGGAACGCAGCTGGAGAGGCACCAGCACCTCCCGACCCCGTTGGGGAGAAGGGTGCTCAGAAAATAGATGGATGTCAAGAACTTCCTGCTGTAACCATGGAGACGATTCATTCCCTGCTGACTGGCTAATGAAGGGCGACGCCCTCCTCCTCAGGTTGTTGGCGCCGTCGTCATGGTAATGATGTTGATGATGGCGGAGGTGGAGTCGAAGCATCCCAGGAAACGCTCCGACGGCTCAGCCGAGCAAACCGTGTCTCTGCGCCTGGACCCGGACCTGCTGCAGCCCATCAGGATCCCGCGGCCGCTGCACAACGCCTCCATCTCGCCCTGGACCTACAAGTGAGTACACGGCGCCGAGCCCGGCCGACACCGCCGAGGTTCGGTTCTGACCCGCCCGTCTCTGTCCGCAGCACGTCCCACGACGAGTCTCTGTTCCCGCCCACGCTGTCGGAGGCGCGCTGCCTGCTGAAGGGCTGCCTGGACCTGGAGGGGAAGGAAGACCAGAACTTGCAGTCCCGACCCATCTGGTACCAGGTGATGGTTCTGAAGCGGGTCAGGACGGAGGGGGCGGAGCATAGCTACCACTACCGCCTGGAGACCCGCAACGTCCCCGTGGGCTGCACCTGCGTCCGGCACATGGTCCACGTCCAGGAGTGAATCCGGGTCCAGAACCGGGTCCAGAACCAGGTCCAGAACCTCTAGTTCCGAGTCGTTGGCTTTCTCTGAAGTTTTGCATCAAATTGTATAAACTGACCACTAAGTTTTGCGCCAGGAGGCGTCCCGCCTGGATGGTGCTTATTTAAGTTTATTTAATAGTTTGTGGCCTTCAGCAGATATTTATTATTATTACTGTATTATTA
Organism: Poeciliopsis prolifica; assembly: GCF_027474105.1. Taxonomy (NCBI): domain Eukaryota; kingdom Metazoa; phylum Chordata; class Actinopteri; order Cyprinodontiformes; family Poeciliidae; genus Poeciliopsis; species Poeciliopsis prolifica. The sequence continues at coordinate 807,014 of NW_026562448.1, forward strand.
TCCTCATCAATAAAGTTCAGACACTGAATGATCCTGATTCTTTATTCTTCAGAAATATTTCTGCACATGTCCTTTAACTAGGCCGATGGATAAGAGCAGCTGCATCCATCATCAATCATAATTCATCCATCATCCATCCATCCATCATCCATCATCCATCCATCCATCCATCCATCCATCCATCCATCCATCCATCCATTCATATCAGGTGTTTTCAGTTATCGTCAGACAATTTCAACAGAATCTGAAGAAATAAAAGTGGATGGCGCCGACTCTTGGGCCGGGCCGCTCTGTCTTGGTTCGTATCTCAGTCTCTCAGGTTTTTGGACCCGTCTGGACTTGTTGGTCCCGAGTTTGTCTGATTTAATCTGAATCTGGGTCAGATCTCCTTTGAACACCTCCAGGTCTGACTTTCGGGTCAACATAATCTCTCTCTATTGGGACCCGTACTGAAACCGGACCAGAACCACCTCCAGACTTTGACTCTCCATCATGTTGTTTGGGGCCCGGTTCTGGTTCTACTGGTACTTTGGTCCTGACCGCAGGAATCGGACTCTAATTCTTGGTTTGGTTCTAAAGCCGTTTGGTTTTCAGTTGCACTTGCTGACAGTGACTTGGAACAAGGTGGTTCTGGTCTGACCCGAATGTCCGACGGTTCTGGTCTGTAAGCCGTATGGACCTCCATCTTTTCTCCTGCAGGTTTTCATCCTGACCAGAACAGTCCAACTGGTTCTGCTTGGTTCTGGTTCTCAAACAGAACTGGACCTGTACCGAGCCTGTGGCTCTATCAGCAGGGCTCCTGAGTTTCTGCTGTTCTCAGAGGCGCCACTAGATGTCACCAAGGAACCATTTCACAGTAAAATGTTCAAACTGTCCAGCAGGGGGCACAGTCTGACTCAGGGTATCTGAGTCCAGCTTCAGTTTCAGACAGAACCCTGCTGATCCGTTTCAGCCGGGTTGGGTTCTGGTTGGTCCAGTCAAACTCACACACGAAGACGTTGGCACCGTTGGCATGGCAACAAAGCACAGCAAAGCCACAGGAAACTGTCCAGTGATGACTGAATCTGCAGCGTTTGTTTGAAAACGAGGGTCCTGGTGGAGGAGACAAATGTCCCTCAGACCTCCATGCCCTCCACCGGTTCTGCTCCCAGTCCTCCCGGTCAGAGCAGCGCCAGTCTCCCAGCTCCTCAGTCAGCCCTCAGAATCAGCTTCTGGATAAAGTTCAGCTTGTGTTGTGATCAGGCCATCATGACACCTGAGGCAGAGAGCAGAGGGAGGCGGTGAGCGGCAACGCAACAACCAGACACACACGCATCAAGATGACTGTAGAACCGACGGCCAGAACCAGGACAAATACAACAAAACCAGTCTGACCCAGTTTGGGTTTGGGTCAGACTGGTTTGGGTCTTTTTCAATAAAACACATCAAAATGATCTCATGCTCAGGGATCCACTGAATGTGACCCAATGGCCTTGACCTGACCTTGACCCAGACTGTGATTCTGTTGTAACCATCTTCCGCCGGATATTTCTACGTCGCCTAGTGTCTCGCACTCCCTGGGAAACTGAAGTCCTTCCAGTCAATAAACCGTGAACTAGCAACTGATCACAACTCAATCTGACAGACTGCTGACCTCCAACTGGTGACCCCTGAAAATACATCATTATTTCCCTCCATTTATTTAGTAATCGTCAAAAAATTATATTCATTTTAAGTAAAGGTCATAACAATAATTAAAAGGCTCACCATTTAGATTATTAACTAAGTTATTTTGTCTCTTCTGGCCTTCCATACCTCAGGGGTCACATGATTCTGAAAGTCATTTCTTGACTCTCCAGTGGACTCTGACCCCGATTGGGGACCCCTGGACTAGAGTTTACCCATCCACCTCCAGAACTCGGACCTGGTACCAGTCTGGGTCCAACTAGAATTGGTTAAAATCTATATTTTAAGTCAAAACCAGTAATATCTAATTGGTTTCTTCTTTTTAAGAAAAAAAAAACAATTGAATTCAGTTTCTAGCTTCAGTATTGATTTGATCAGAATGAAATGCTTTAAATGGACTCAAAGATGGCCGACTTCTTCTGGAGCCCATAAACCCTGATGGTTTGGGTCAGAGGGCCTGTTTTGACTCCGCCCACCCAGAATCCATCATGGCTGCCTCCTCATCCTCATCCTCACCTCCATACTGTGCTTGTCCTGCAAGGCAGACAAATGGAAACAATTAATCAGAGACCGACGTCGGTCCGTCAATCCAAGGGTGAGGGGGACAGGGTCAGCAGGTGAGGTCAGAGGTTAAGAGGGGTCGGGTCCTCACCTCTTCCTGTGAGGAGTTCAGGTGCATCTGCAGCGGGTTGGCGTTGACGCGATGCTCCTGGCGGTCTTTGGTCAAAGCTTTCTGCGCCACTTCGCGCTCGTGCTCCCTCCTCTCGGCCAGATGCTTCAGCAGCTCCGCCTCCTGACACTAGAGAGCGCCATAGAGCATGAGCCGAGGTTTGATCACCGTGAATTTGGCCCGGCCTCCACTCACCTTCCGCCTCTCCTGCGCGGCGTCTAGCTTCTTCTGGATCTCCGCCAGCGACGGCTTCTGGCGGGGCGGCGTGGTGGCCCTCAGCTCCGGGGCCCCATCGAAGGTCGGCGGCTTCAGGATGACCTCGAAGGCCTGGCCGCTCGCGCGCTTGCTCAGCTCGATGACCTCCATGTCCCGGATGTTGCACAGGTTCAGGTCCACCACGCCTGCAGCAAAACATGACGACAAACCTGCTTTTGTTACTATATCTATATTGAAAAACATAATTTTAGCTGTTAAGAGTCCAAACTGGAAAAGCAGAAGGGAGGATGGTAATTTCGGTCATTGAAGAGAAACAAATGAGGTTTAACTTTTAAAAGGTACATATTCACCATCTTATTCCTTTAAACATAGAAGTTTAAAACTAACTATTGATCGTCAAAGCTAAATATTTACCTCGGAGCTAGTTTAATACTAAGCTAGCTCGGAACTAAGAGCTAGATTCATTTGCAACCTTGTCGTCTAACGGAAAGCAGATAAGCTGTTTCCGTTAGACGACAAGGTTTATAGCAGTAAATGAGCTAGGTAAATAGTTAATTTACCTCAGAGCTATTCACCTAGCTCTGAGGTAAATTTAAGCTAGCTCTGAGGTAAATATTAAGCTAACGCTGAGGTAACTGTTAAACGATGCAGGAGTGGAGCTAAATGTTTCCCTGCTGAATAATTAGTTAAATTATTGAAATATGTAGTTTCTAAATTAAATATTCAGCTCCAGCCTAAATATTTAACTTAGAGCTACACATTAACAGAACTCAAGATGCTGCTGACCTTCCTGCTTGTTGGCCGTCGGCTCCCCAGGTTGAGGCAGGATGCAGGAGCAGAAGATGGACACCAGGGGGAGCTCTCGCATCTTCTCTCTGTACGCTGGAACATGGAGGAGAACAGAGGGCAGAGTGAAGGAGATGAACCGGACCGGCCGGACCAGACCGGGCCGGGCCAGAGAACCTGCTCACCTGTCAGGGTCATGATCCTTTTCTCCGGCAAAGACACTGTGGTGAGGTAGAATCTGTTCCTGAGGACAAGACAAACGGGTCAGAACCACAACAGAACCTCCACAAGGCTCGCTGCTGCAGCAGAGACGCACAAGAGCCAGAGCCAGGTCCAAAACTTCCATAAGGCTTCCTGCTGCAGCAGAGACTCCAAAACCAGAACTCTGGATCCAAACTGGACTGCCCCTAATTAATCTAAATGTTCCTGTTTTATTTTCATCCAGCTGGGAGTCCTGTTGGTTCTGATTGGATCAGAACCTTTTCTGGTTCTTTCCTCTGAAGCTTTTTTGACTTGTCTGAGTCATTCGAACCTCCAGAAACTTCAGCGCCTTAGACATCCCAGATATTCTGGTTCTGACACGGACCGGCCAGTTCTGACTGGGACCCAGTTCTGAACCTGCAGGTGAAGCTGCAGAACCAGCAGAACATCCAGAACCAAAAGGTTTCCTGCATCACTTCTTCATTGGATAAAGTGCAGCTGCAGGAAATCCTCCACATTCCCAATGACACCAGTGAAACCAGCACCAGTCAGCAGAACTGGTGCTGGTTTCACTGAAACATTTTCAGAGCAGAAAATGTGCTGATGAGAGCAATGATGTCATTGTTTTAACGCATCACCTGCAGAACGAGTTCAGAGGAAAACGACAGAAAGAACAGCAGAGAATGAGAGAAGAAGAACGAGAGGAAAGAGAGAAAGCAAGAAAGAAAGAAAGAAAGGAAGGAAGGAAGAAAGATTTGTTGTGAGATACTGACCTGCAGCCTCGCCGCTCTGCTCTCTGCTCTGCTCTGCAGCTCAGCAGCATCAGTTCCACAGCAGCTGCATGACATCACCATGCAGCGCTCTGATTGGACGGCTGAAATGCTGTGTTGGGATTGGTCCAGAGCGGCAGAGGGAGGAGGAGGAGGATGATGTGTGGGTTCATCTTCATCACTAAAGGAAACTCTTCATCAGAAACTGGAAACTGAGGAGAAAAAGTTCTGGATGGATTAAACAGAATCTGGAACCAGAACCAGATGTTTGGTCATGATGATGATTATCACAGCTTTAAATGGATGGGTCAGGTTCAGAACCAGCAGCTGATCTGAACTTCAGCAGCTGCTCAGGTTCTGGTTTGGTCCAGAACCAGTTATGGATACAACAGAACTTTATAGACATAACATTCCTCTAAAACCCGACCCAAACCAGTAAACTGGTTCTGACTGGGTTTAGATCCGAGCTGAGAAATGAGGGGAACATGAGGTTCTGATCCATTATGGTTCTGACCTGTTCTAGTTCTGATCCAGTATTCTGGCTTCTGAGTAAATGTCAGCGCTAAAATTAAAGCTGAGAATGAAGCGTTACTCGCACACAGTCACACACACACACAGTCACACACACACAGTCACACACACACACAGTCACACACACACAGTCACACACACACAGTCACACACACACAGTCACACACACAGTCACACACACACACACAGTCACACACACACACACACAGTCACACACACACACAGTCACACACACACAGTCACACACACACAGTCACACACACACAGTCACACACACACAGTCACACACACACACAGTCACACACACACAGTCACACACAGTCACACACACACAGTCACACACACACAGTCACACACACACAGTCACACACACACACAGTCACACACACACAGTCACACACACACAGTCACACACACACAGTCACACACACACACAGTCACACACACACAGTCACACACACACAGTCACACACACACAGTCACACACACACACAGTCACACACACACAGTCACACACACACACAGTCACACACACACAGTCACACACACACAGTCACACACACACAGTCACACACCACACAGTCACACACACACAGTCACACACACACACAGTCACACACACAGTCACACACACAGTCACACACACACAGTCACACACACACAGTCACACACACACACACACAGTCTGATTCTGACCCAGGAGCTTCCCGGCATCCCGCCGGTGGACTCCTCGCCGTCCATGAGGTCTGATGCGTTCTGTTCAGACCGATAGTCTTGTCGGTTGGACACCGGCTCTTAAACGGCTCTTATTGTTTCAACAGAAATGGAGACATCAGAGAAAATATGGACGGATAACACAGATCAGTCTCATTCACACAGATTCCTCATGTTGGTGTTTATTTCTATGGTTGTCTGTTACTGTCTCATTTCCATTTATAATCAGCATTCAGTGAAGGTGTTTCTGTCATGACCTTGACCTCTAAACCTCTGACAGAATTCCATTGGGTTGGAGAGCTGCTTATCAACCCTGATGGACTGCAGCTCCCATGATGCATTGCAGCAGCTGGCCATGATGTAGTGGAGCTGAGTGAGGACCAGCAACAATGAGGTCACCTCGAGCCAATCAGCAGAGAGCATACCGAGCCCCGCCCCCTGTGAGTGAGCCGACAGCGAATGAGGTTCAGGATGCAGCATCAACACACACAACACACACACACACACATATCGGTGCTCCTGCTGCAGAACGGGAGGTTCTGGTTCTGACTCAACATCAGAACATCTGGGACAGATGACATCATCTCTGTTGGTGAGATGATGTCATCGAGTATGAGGTCACCTCTCTGCTCTGAGCGGTGATGTCTGGTTCTGGAGGTTCAGTCCTCATCACCGGGATCAGAACCAGGCAGCAGACCGGTTCTGATCCGGTTCAGAACCATGCAGCAGACCGGTTCTGATCCGGTTCAGAACCAGGCAGCAGACCAGTTCTGATCCGGTTCAGAACCATGCAGCCAACCGGTTCTGATCCGGTTCAGAACCAGTTCAGAACCAGAACCATGTAGCAGACCGGTTCTGATCCGGTTCAGAACCAGAACCATGCAGCAGACCGTTTCTGATCTGGTTCAGAACCAGAACCATGCAGCAGCTCCGACTGGTTCCGTGGTTCTGTTCGTGTCGTGACGCTCCGTGGTTCTGGTCGTGTCCGCGGCCCGCTGAGCGGAGGCCGCCGCCGGCCGCGTGGGCTGAAGGCAGCCGGTGACTCACTCTCCTTCCACGGATGAAACCTCCCACAGCGCCTCCACGGCGCCCCTGCTGGTCACCGCGCGGCGCTGCAGCTGCACATGCTCACCTGGCTGCAGGTACCGTTTCTGCTCACATTTTATGTTTATTAATGCAATTACTAATTTCAACACTGATTAATTCCAATCAATCAAATACTTTATTGATTTGAATTAATAAATTCAAATCACTGGAAGTTCTGGTTAAACTGGTTCTTCAGTGTGCAGTCTGACTTGTTCTCTCAGGATTTGACGAGGCTTAATGCTTGTGATGTTCCTGCAGGAGTGGGCCCACGGTTCTGATCCAGAACCTTCCATTCATGCTGGGATTACATCCCAAATTATGTCATAAATAAATTACATAATAAACTAAATGTATCATTTTGGGATTTTTGACTATTCAGTTGTTCTTTATTTCCTTTTTGTGCAGAACTGTTAAGAAGCAGAGGTCTTCCATGTGGAGGACATTTTAGTCTTTCAAAACAGATTAACTTAAAATCATGTATTTCAGTCAGAAATGAACTGAACATACAGATATAACATAATATCTGTATGTTATATTAAATGTTAAGTTTGTGATGGTGATCTGATCAGGGCATCACTTTTTATTTAAACTTGTTTTATGTAGTAATAGGCCTTGTTTATTGTGAAATATCATATAGAAGAATAAATGCAGGGCAGGTTGGGCGTCCAGAACGACGGATTCCTGTTGGAAACGTTTAAAACATGAAATAAATTACAACATAGTAGTGATATTTTCAGAAAAGCATTTTTAATGCAGCAAAATATGCAGTGAAGGAGCATCAACACAGTGAGGCTGATTTCAGAACCGCCCGAGAGTCGGTGCTGGATGCAGAACACTAACCCACGAGCACCGGAGGTACTGGTTAAACTGGTTCTGGTTAAACTGGTTCTGGTTAAACTGGTTCTGGTTAAACTGGTTCTGGTTAAACTGGTTCTGGTTAAACTGGTTCTGGTTAAACTGGTTCTGGTTAAACTGGTTCTTCAGTGTGCAGTCTGACTTGTTCTCTCTGGATTTGACGAGGCTTAATGCTTGTGATGTTCCTGCAGGAGTGGGCCCACGGTTCTGATCCAGAACCTTCCATTCATGCTGAAGCTCTGAATGAAAGCAGCCGGTCCGCCCACGGCCATCTGCCGTGCCGCTGGGGCCCACGCGCCGGGCTGAGATCCGGCAGCATGGCGGAGGCGAGCCGCTGACTCACTGCACTCAGCACACATAACGCGCACGCAGCGCGCGCGCACGCCCCCACGCTGCGCAGCTGCCAGCACGAAGAGAAGAAGTTCAGACTGCAGAAACATCCTGACAGGAGTCGAGAGTTTTCTGTCTTCAGTCGGATCGCCCACAGGAACACGGTGTCAAAACTTTTTACAATAAGGGACTAAATCAGAAAAGCATGTGGCCCACAAGGGAAGTATTTTTAAAAACTTTATCCCTTTTATGTTTTATGTCCTCAATAATTAACTCAAAATATTACAATGTTATTGAAATTTTATGGAGACAGAGCAGAACATTGCAGCCCACAGTTCCTGCGTTTAGTTTTAATTTGAGATGCAAGATTTGCTTTTCAGTAAAATCAAGACAATAATTATGGTTCTAGTCACTAAAATTAATATGTCTGCAATTAATAAACGGGAATCGAGTGTTTTTTAAAAAGCCATTTTCGATGAACGTATCTGTGTGAATCAAGCAGCTGGATGATCTGTTGCGTTCGAAAACTTAAAATGTTTAACGTGGCAAATTTACAGCATTTATTAAAAATATTCTGGGGAACCTGCAGCTGAGACCAGACTGCTGTTTTCTCCTTGGAATCTCAGAAAGTGTGTGTGTGTGCGTGCGTGCGTGTGTGTGTTGGCTCCATTTATAAAACACTGTGTCGGACACAGGCTGCAGCTCTGTGCTTTATTTCAGTCAATTCAAAGTTCTGGTATAAAAATAAAACTTGTTTTCCTCTCAGTGACGAAGCAGCCAATAAGCTGCTCCAAATCCATCCATGTCATTGGTCAGGGCGCATCGGGTGCGGCGCACTTCCTGTTCCGCACCTGGACCACTTCCTTCCTCTCCTTCAGGAAGTTCCCAAAGGCGTCGCTCTCTTTGCTCTCCTCAGTGGCTACAGACAGAAACACGGATAAGTTTAGGAACGCTTTGCAACATTTGGGAACGTCGGGAACGCTTCTTGACGTTCAGCAAGGTTTGGGAACGTCGGGAATACTCAGCTCTGGCTTTTTTCTCACCGGAGTGGTCGATATCGTCCGTATCGTCTGCCTCTTCCTCGCTGTCGTCAAGGTTACCGCGGGTCATGATGAGGTCGCGGGCCCAGCCTCGTCAGCTTCCTCTGCGACAGGAAGAAGCATGTTGGAACCGGGCCAGAACCGGACCAGAACCGGGCCGTCCAGTGGGGCAGTTCTGTACTCTTACCTGCTGGCGCGGCAGGAGACATGTCCACCGCCCCCAGGTCCTTCCTGAGGCGCTCCAGCTGCTCCTGCTGCTTCCTGCTTTGCGCCGCCGCCTGGTGGACAGGAGGATTGTTCACAACCAGAACCAGAATCCACACAGACCAGAACCGCAGCCAGAACTCACCAGCTGCCGCCGCAGACGCTCGTACTCCGGCCGGTAGTCCCTGAGGGGATGAGATTATCAGAACCCGACCTCTGACCCTGACCAGAACAAACTGGACCTGCGTAGGTTCTGACCGGGTTCTGACTCACCTGTGGTACTCCTCGGCTGCCTCCTCCACCTTAGTGAACAGCTCGTCCAGCCCACTTCCCGTCACCGCGGAAACGCCCACCACCTGCCGACACAGCCCAAACGTCAGTCAGACCCAAAGAACCATCTGGGTCGGGTCCGGTCCGGTCCATACCCGCAGACTGGTGTAGAACTCGTCCAGAACCAGGCTCATGGATCGGGTCAGGTTGCTGACGTAGGACGTCTCCTGGTTCAGAGCGTCCTGGAACGCCTCGAAGTCCTGCATCCACTCCACGGCGAAGCTGTGCTCGATGATGTCAGTCTGCAGCCAGGGGTCAAAGGTCAACATGGGGTCAACAGGAGGTCACAACAACAACCAGGAAGCAGCTGACCTTGTTCATGGCCACGATGAAGGGCAGCTTGGTCTTATAGAGGATGCTAGAGAGAAGAGACCATCAGAACCCAATCTGATCCAGAACCAGAACAAAGCAAGCTCTGTTCTGGAATGAGTTCAATCTGGTCCTGCAGCGCCCTCTGCTGGTTCACATGAAGAACTGCAGATGTTTTATTCAACCACTTCAGCTTATCAATATTTTACTGCCTAAAATACACAAAAAGATTTGGATTAGTTCTAATGAACTGATGAAGAGGAAAACATTTCAACTGAAATGTTTTAGATGGATTCTTTTAGTCTAAACTAAAACTCTGCAACCTTTATAAAAATGTTTCTCAATCGTCAGCATGATGTCAGTTTATGAGACAGAGCTTGGGGAAGGGTCTGAATAGCAGATACACAAGTGTGATTGACAGCGCATACTGTTGTTTAGTTAGAACTGGCAGAAAGCAGGTCAACAGGAGTTTGATTTCCTTTTATCACTTTACATCTCATGGTTTAATAAATGCTACAAGCATTTTTCTAAAAGTTCCTGCAGCTTTAAGGATTAACTGATCACTAAATCAGCTGATGATTATCTCAATAATCGATTAATGTTCCAGCACAATCTGAGCCAGAACGTCTGGTTCTGGTTCTAAACTTAAAAGCTCAGAGTGTTTTCTAGAACCAGAACCGGGTCGGTACCTGCAGGCGTACAGCATGTTGGACATGAAGGTGACGGGGTGGACGCTGCGGGACGTGTCCATCACGTAGACGACCACGCACGGAAACGAGGATGCCTGCAGAACACAAACAGCTCTGGGTCAGAACCGGGGCGGGGCAGAACCAGGACCCAACAGACCCAGAACCCACCAGAGCCTCAGTGATGATGGTTCCTGACGCCGACCAGGTGAAGACTTCGATCTGACCCGGCGTGTCGATCAGGACGAACCTGCAGAGACATCAGCAGCAGAACTTCAAGTTCTGGACCAGAGCAGAACCGGTACTCTGGGTCAGGAGCAGCTGGTACCGACCGGTGGTTCTGACGCTTCTTCTCGATGAACTGCATCACTGAACGACACGGAACACAGAAACCCATTCATTAGCACATCCAGGTCCAATCAGAGGTTCTTGTACCGAACCAGGTCCGATTAGAGGCGATAGCAGAACCGGGTACTCTGGACCGGGTCGGGTCACCTGGTCGAAGCGCGTGGCAAACAGATTGAGCGCAGTGACGATGCCGCCGTTCGGGCCCAGTCCGTACTGCTTCATCACCTCCTTGTAGTTCACCGTGTCCCGGATGTCTGAGGGACAGAGGACAGGCTGAGGACAGGGGACTCCGTCCAGAACCGGAACCAGGCAGAACCGGAAACCAGAACTCACCGATGTTGGCCGGAAACGGAACCTCGTGCACGGCCGGGTCCAGGTTGATGACGTAAGGAGGCGAGTCTGGGCGTGGAGGTGAGCCGTCAGTCTCTGCAGGACAAACACAGGCTGGTAACCGGTGACCTGGTTACCAGGTAACCCGGTGACCCAGTAACCCGGTGACCTGGTAACCCGGTGACCCGGTGACCTGGTGACCTGGTCAGCAGCTGGTTGAGATCAGAACCTGTTCTGAAAACGAGCAGGATGCAGAACAGGCCTGAGCGACTCCAGGCCTGCAGCGCCTCCTGCAGCTTTTAGATGCGTCTCCACTTCAACACACCTGAGTCAAATAATGACGTCATTAGCAGGATTCTGGAGAACCGGACTGGACTAAGGAGATTCTGGCCTGTTGGACCAGAGAGACACCCAAGAGCTGCAGGTCATCAGGGCTGCCCAACCCTGATGCAGGAGCTGCGGAGGTTCTGGTGGTTCTACAGAACTCAGTGCAGCTCTTCTATGAGTCCATCAGAACCAAACCGAACCTGGAAACCAGAAGCAGAGCGTCACAGGGTCCAACGCGACTCTCTGAGCAGAACCCGAATCAGTTGGACCCGTTCTCTCATTCTGGACCCGTTCCCAGGCGGAACCGGTTGGAAACCCAGCCTGTGCTGCTCAGAGGTTCACGCGTGGATGCGGAGCTGTCACGCGCTGCCTCACCTGGACAAAGGTGGTCTTTCCGGACCGCCATGCCCAGCACGATGAGACACACCGGGGAGTCTGGAACTGGACCCGGACTCGAACCTCCGTCCGCTCCCGGTGCCGAACTGTCTCTGCTCTCCGGAGAATCCACCGGTGCCGCTGCCGCCATGTTGGTGGATGGCCGTAAACAGGCAGGCTGTGCCGTAAAACAGGACGCGACGAGCCGCTTTGGCCAGCAGGGGGCGCCAAGGCGCGTTAATGACGCAGAAACATCCATAAAAAAATAGACATTTAAATTTAAACATAAAAAAAAAGGCAAGAAAGCTATATATGTAAAAAAATAAAATAAAAATTCAGGAGTTTATTTGACATTAACATAAATATATTTAAAATAAATGTAAAAAATGTTTTTAATATTAAATTTTGTAAATTTGCCTTACAGTTTAATATTTGTTAATAAATTTCTCACAAACATCTAAAGCTGATGTTAAGGCCCAGGTGAAGACCATGAACACTGCAGTCCTCACCTGGTTACCATAGCAGCCAAGTGTCAAACAGTAAGGTGAGAATAAAAACTATCCTGCTGTGTGAAGCTTGAACTGATTGATCATCAGAAGTATTTCTTTCAGTCTCCTGGCTCTGCAGGTGTTCAGGCTGAATTAACTTGTCTAGGCGGGACGCCATGCCACAAAGAGCCTGGTCCAATTGTTAAATTCAAAAATTATGTTTGTTTAAAATAGAATTTATATTAAACTGATGCAATGTTCTGATCTTCTGAGTCTTTTTTAAGGCTTAAAAAAGACACTTTGCGTAATAATTCTAAATGCGTTTCACTTTTGAAATGTATTTCATGTTATTCTATTTCATAAGTCAAAGCTTTAAAAGTGAGGAGTTGTTCCTGGCAGCCTTTAGTTGTGGTTTGAAATATTTAATGTGTAACTAGTTGCAGTCAGAGCATCCGTCCACGGATCGGACCGGAGGATGGGATGAGGCCCGATGGATTGAGTTCAATCCAGCGTATCACACGGAAACGCTCGCTGATACCTGGTTCCCATGACAACAGCCTGATGATTTTCAGTTCCTGAGGCAGGATGTGAAAGTCGTGGCGGTGAGATGACCCCACTGTTTTTATCGGCTTGTTTTGTTCCAAACATGAAGAGATCGCCGTTCTTCTCACGGAGCAGCAGAACAAACTCAGACAGAAACAGGAAGCTGAAGAGGAACGAAGGGAAGTTCAGGCTGAAGCTGATCCTGGTCTCAACCTGAGAGACGCCTGGAGTCCTGATCAATCACCGCAGACCCGATCAATAACTAGAGACCTGATCAATCACCGCAGACCCGATCAATAACTAGAGACCTGATCAATCACCGCAGACCCGATCAATAACTAGAGACCTGATCAATCACCGCAGACCCGATCAATAACTAGAGACCTGATCAATCACCGCAGACCCGATCAATAACTAGAGACCTGATCGATCACTGCAGACCTGATCAATAACTAGAGTCCTGATCAATCACCGCAGACCCGATCAATAACTAGAGACCTGATCAATCACCGCAGACCTGATCGTAAACTGATGAACTTTAGGTTTTATTCTGAGGTTAGGAACAGCTGACCCGGTTCGGTCCAATCACATCCTGCCTGTTTCCATGGAGACGGTTTACCATAAAGTGAGAGGAAGTGCTTTTTGCTGTGAGGCGTTCGCTGACCTCCTCGTAGCGCGGGGCGTTTACTGCTCCGTGGCGTCCAGAGTAATCAAACGATGATGAAGAGCTTCCTGTTACTCTTCAAATCCTCCGACTCTGCAGGTTCTGAGTCGGGCTCTGCTTCGGTTCCGGCTGGATCGGGTCAGACAGCGGCTTGGCTCAGAGCCGCATGTCGGAACCAGAATTTATCTACTTCCTGAGTCACAAACATGATGTCCATCTTTCATGTGATAACGTTGTTGTTTTCCAAACGGTTCTGGTCCAGAACCTCCGGGTGCAACCGGAGACTGGTCAGGAACAGACTCACAATAAAAGTCCAGAAATAACCTGGTTCTGATTAAACTGGATCCCGCTCCGACTCAGGGGTCGGAGCGGGATCAGCATCTGGTCACCTGAAGCTGTTTCCTGGCCCATTTCTGGTTGTGAAGCTGAAGGCGGCCCAGTAGAACCAGTCTGGGTTTCATTCTGAATTTTGATTGGCAGAGACCCAGAACACCAACCAGGAAGAACCTCCAGCATGTTGGCGAATTCCCTTATCCAACCAACCATCCATCCAACCAACCATCCATCCATCCATCCAACTGTCCAACCATCCATCCAACCAACCATCCATCCAACCATCCATCATCCATCCATCCAACCATCCATCCAACCATCCATCATCCATCCATCCATCCAACCATCCATCCATCCAACCATCCATCCAACCAACCATCCATCCAACCAACCATCCATCCATCCAACTGTCCAACCATCCATCCAACCAACCATCCATCCATCATCCATCCATCCAACCATCCATCCAACCATCCATCATCCATCCATCCATCCAACCATCCATCCATCCAACCATCCATCCAACCAACCATCCATCCATCATCCATCCATCCATCCATCCATCAACCATCCATCCATCCATCCAACCAACCATCCATCCATCCATCATCCATCCATCCATCCATCCAATTATCCATCCATCCAACCATCCATCCAAGCAACCATCCATCCAACTATCCATCCATCCATCCATCCATCCATCCATCCATCCAACTGTCCAACCATCCATCCACCAACCATCCATCATCATCCATCCATCCAACCATCCATCCATCCAACCATCCATCCAACCAACCATCCATCCATCATCCATCCATCCATCCAACCATCCATCCATCCATCCATCCATCCATCCATCCATCCAACTATCCATCCATCCATCCATCCATCTAACCAACCATCCATCCAACTGTCCATCCATCCATCCATCCATCTGTTGCAGTTGTGCTAACAGGAGTTGGTTAGTAAATACAACTGCAACAAGCTTCCTACAGCAGATATTATTGATCAGAAATTAAAGTTGTGTTTTTTCAGAAGGTCATGTGACATTATCAGTTTTGATCTAGTTTTATTTGTCTGAGCGAATAATGGCTGCTGAGCCTCATTTGTCATCCAACCTCTGGAAAAAACATTGATGAAAACAAAACAGTGCGTTTCTATTGTTTTACTTTTTATGGCTGCTGGAAGAAAATGTTTTTGTCTGAAAACTAATGACAACTTTCCTCCAGAAGAACGAGGGGAAATCCTGTTGGATTCAGAACTAGGAATGATCAACTTTCCCACCATGTCGAAGCTTAAACTTTTCCCCTGAATGTACCGAAGGAAATGACACAAGATGCTTCACCAAAGGAAACAAGATGGAGGTGTCAGATTTTAGAGAATGGAGGATTTCTCTTTAGTCTTTGGTTAAACACCAGGAGCCATTTCTGCTGCAAGTGCTAGGCTAACAGGCTAGCTTTGCTCATATTTTCCCAGAATGCCCTGCGCTGTTGTCCACTTCCTACTTTTGGAACATTCTCTGGTCCTGTTGGCATTCACATTCAAACCAAACCAGAGTTCACTTCAACCGAACCCAGACCGTGGTTTGGAGGACCAGAGGTCAGAGGTCAACTGGCATTCACACCAAAACCAGACTTATATAGCAATGGACTGTAGTCGGGTTAAAGGGGATTGAACTGGTTTGGTGGGCATGATAGCAGCATCACAGAGACGTACAGCCTTATATTCCACGGTTCGTACCCTGGTCGGATGCCGCCCTGGGCAGAGAGCAGTGGGGTAATGACTTCCAGCTGCCTAGAGCCGAGTGGGGGACGTTTGATCTCTGCACAGGTACGACTCCACCTGACCCGGTTCTGGAAGTTCTGCGAGTCAGGAAGCAGGAACCAGCAGCAGGTCCAGCAGGACCGTTTGGACTGGTTTGCTTAGACAGAATCATCTGTCTCACTGAACCAGAGGATTGACACAGACTGGGTGACTTTGGTTTCACGGTGGTTTGGGTTTCTCTTGGTTCTGAACGGTTTGGTTCTGTTGGTTCTGTGTTCCATTAGCGGGAGATCATTTTGGGTTTTTTTGTTTATTTTCCTTCTCGTCTTTGGTTCTGCGTGTTTTCATCAGTTTTCCTCTCTGTTGCTCTTCCTCCTTCCAGGATTTCTTGGGAATTTATTGGACCTGGTCTGTGGTTCTGCCCGGCCCGGCTGCGCTCTGACTCTGCGTCCTGAACCCGGTTTGGTGTTGCAGTGTTAATTTGGTCTTGGTGGTTTTGGGTTTCTGCTGTTTGCTTTCAGGGCGGGGTTGAGGTTTGGACTGGAGGAAACATCCAGAACATTTTCCTGACCCGACCCGTTTCACCCTGAGGATGATGAAACTCAGTTGTGTTCAGAGCGCCTCTGCAACTCGGACGTTTCTCCACCTGAAGCTCCATCGCCGCGGCGTGAAAACCCAAATAAACAGGCAGCAGCTGAGTGGAAACAGCCGGCCGGGCCAGGTACGCACAGCTCCCTCTACTAGCTGGTTTACATTAGCCTCCTCCACAGCGCCGCAGGATAAATACGGAGCTGTTTCTGTTTAAACACGAGCAGCTTGAACTGGACCGCCGTCCTGGCACCGATGCAGGACAACTGGAAACACTGGGAACCACAATGACGCCCCGAAACAAACAGTGGAGAAAAGAAATAAAAACTAATGTTTGGGAAAAGTTTAGAACACCTGGAGAGCTTTCTGAACACCTGAATCCACATGAACGTCACTTGAATGTCACCTGAACGCACCTGAACATCACCTGAACTTCACCTGAAAGATACCTGAAGGTCACTTGAATGTCACCTGAATGCACCTGAACGTCACCTGAAAGCACCTGAACGTCACCTGAACGCACCTGAACATCACCTGAACGCACCTGAACGTCACCTGAACGCACCTGAATGTCACCTGAACGCACCTGAACGTCACTTGAACGTCACTTGAACGTCACCGGAACGCACCTGAACGTCACCTGAACGCACCTGAAAGTCACCTGAACGCACCTGAACATCACCTGAATGCACCTGAACATCACCTGAACGCACCTGAACGCACCTGAACGTCACCTGAACGTCACCTGAACGCACCTGAACGTCACCTGAACGCACCTGAACGTCACCTGAGCGTCACCTGAACGCACCTGAACGTCACCTGAACGCACCTGAACGTCACCTGAACGCACCTGAATGTCACCTGAACGCACCTGAACGTCACTTGAACGTCACCAGAACGCACCTGAACGTCACCTGAAAGTCACCTGAACGCACCTGAACATCACCTGAATGCACCTGAATGTCACCTGAATGCACCTGAACGCACCTGAACGTCACCTGAACGCACCTGAACGTCACCTGAACGCACCTGAACGTCACTTCAACGTCACCGGAACGCTGAACGTCACCTGAACGCACCTGAACGTCACCTGAACGCACCTGAACATCACCTGAATGCACCTGACATCACCTGAACGCACCTGAACGCACCTGAACGTCACCTGAACGTCACCTGAACGCACCTGAACGTCTGAACGCACCTGAACGTCACCTGAGCGTCACCTGAACGCACCTGAACGCACCTGAACGTCACCTGAACGCACCTGAACGTCACCTGAACGCACCTGAACATCACCTGAATGCACCTGAACGTCACCTGAACGCACCTGAACGCACCTGAACGTCACCTGAACGCACCTGAACGTCACCTGAACGCACCTGAACGTCACCTGAACGCACCTGAACGTCACCTGAGCGTCACCTGAACGCACATGAACGTCAACTGAACGCACCCTGAACGCACCTGAACCTCACCTGAACGCACCTGAACCTCACCTGAACGCACCTGAACGTCACCTGAGCGTCACCTGAACGTCACCTGAACGCACCTGAACGCACCTGAACGTCACCTGAACGCACCTGAACGTCACCTGAACGCACCTGAACGTCACCTGAACGCACCTGAACGTCACCTGAATGCACCTGAACGTCACCTGAAAGCACCTGAACGCACCTGAACGTCACCTGAACGCACCTGAACGCACCTGAACGTCACCTGAACGCACCTGAACGTCACCTGAACGTCACCTGAACGCACCTGAACGTCACCTGAGCGTCACCTGATCGCACCTGAACGTCACCTGAACCCACCTGAACGATACCTGAAGGTCACTTGAATGTCACCTGAAGGCACCTGAATGTCACTTGAACGACACTTGGTCAGAGAAACATAGCTTGTGGTTTGTTGGTAAATGTGTGAACTTTGATCCCTCTTGTGGGTTGTCAGTCTCATCTTCCTCTTTGCTGCTCTTCCTCAACCGTAGCTCCGCCCCTTTATCAGATGTTTCCTCCTCAGCTGAAATTGGGTGAATTTGTGGCGACTGTTTCGTGGAGCCTCAGATTCCTGACCCGCTTTCGGCCACCACATTCCCAAACATCCCAAACATCCAAAACATTCCACAGCATTCCTGGCGGCCTTGATGGATGAGCCTCCAGCGCGCCGCGCCATGCAGGGTCAAGCTGACGTTCAGAACCCGGCTGCAGACCGACTTCCGCTTCCTCTGAGGAAAGAAGTGAGGTTCTGGATTTCTAGTTCTGGTCTGCCCAAAACTGATGTTTCTTCTTCTGTGGTTTCTGTTGAAGCATCTTTCGCAAAATTCCGGCCTCTGCTGCAACCTGGAAACCAGAGAACCTGGTTTCCAGGACCAGCAGCAAACGGACCAGCAGCAGACGCAGGTCCGGTTTGCCTGCAGGCCATCCAGGTGAGGGGGCAGAGCCTGAGGGGTCAGAAGGTCAGATGGCCTGAAGAAGAACCGGGTTGGTTCTGATCAGTGGTGGCTCTACAAATCTCCTCAGCCCGTGCAGAACCTTCAAGTTCTGGTTCAGACCCGCTGAGTCTCAGTTCTGATCATACAGGTGGAACAGATGAATTCTGGGTAACTTCAGCCATTCAGGGTCAGAACCCGGTTGGGTCAGAATCAGGTTGGGGGTTAAATTCCATCCTGAGGAAACTTCGTTTTTTTTATTTTGTGTGTTAATTAATAAATGAATAATAACACTGAAAACAAGAAGCAGCCGGATGCCTGACCCGAACCGAGACGAACCTCTTCGGACTCGACCCGGTCCAGGTGTGGCTGCAGCCGCCCGGCTCCGGTTTCTCCTCCGGCGTGGGCGGGGTCAGTGATGAAGAGGAGGAGCAGCTGGTCTCGGTTCAGTCTGTCGCAACTTTTTCCTCTCTTTTGTTTCTCAGATTCTGATGGACCCTCGGCAGCTCACCAAACCGGGCCAAAGCGGGTCCAAGGCAGGATAGGAGTGGGTCCGAGCAGGATAAGCGCGGTGCGGTTTTCCGCTGTGGATCTGGACTCTGTTTGGATCAGAACCGTAACATGAATCGGTAGGACTGACTTCTCGGAACTTTTTTTGCCGTCTCCATGGAGATGAGGGATATTCCCGCCATCTAAGCAGTTGATCACGTGGTGATCAGGGATCGATAGGCTCATTGATCGTATTGATCGGGATGGGCGCGCTCCCGTTGCTTTTGCTCGTGCTCTGGATTTGCGAGCACGCCAGGAGCACGTTCCCGATGCGCGCCTCCTACAGCCTGTACGCCGGCGGGAACGCGCACGCGCACGGAGCCCGAGCGGCCAGCAGACACAGGTAAGATGACACGTGCACGGAAACGGTGATGATGAGGAGGTGAAGCAGGGGCGATGACGTCACTGGGCGCGTGCACGTGTGTGTAGAAATCTGTTGATTTGAGTTTAAAACGCTGAGAACCAGAACCTTTCTGATGGGAGGGCTGCTGGTTGGAATCAGATTGGAATCTCGTTCTGGTTCCGTTTGCTGAGACGGTTCTGACAAACGGGCTGCAGGTCCGAGTTCTGGCTGAGTCAGACCTTCTACTGGGTCAGAGAACCAGGAGGTTCTTCCCTTCATGTGGCGGTTCTGATCCGGAGCAATGATGTCGTTTGGGTTGGGTTTGGGTTCTGATGTCACTCATTCCTGAAACATTATCCCATGGTTCTGCTGGGACTGGGTCGGAACCTCTTGCATTGCTTTCTCTACATAAACACTGAAAGCAAACATGGAGACATTGGATCCGGATCTCAGAAACCGTACAGAACCAAAATGTTCTGTTGGACCAACATGGCTCTTAGACAGAGAGCCGAACTGGACAGCAGATTCTGAATGCAAATCAAGTCCAGAACTTCCTGTGGAAAGCAGAGTTTAGTTTTTCTGGTTCAGGTTCTGTTAAAATAGGGTCGGGTCGGGTCAGGTCAGTCATTCCTCTGGAGCCAAATGGGATGATTCAATTTAGTTCATCGAGACACTGAAGTGAAGTGAACTGAACCAAATGTGAACTGAATTTAAACTGAAATAACCTGATTCTGACCCGTCTGACCCAATGTGCTGGTACTTCCACCTGAACCCAGTCACCAGTCCAGACAGCGCTGATGAAGCTGATGAAGATGAGCAGCTGCTCAGATATTTCAGGAATTTATCAACAAATAGTCCCCATGTTGTCAGTGTGAGCGGCTCATGAATCATTATCTGCTGCAGTCGAATCAAACTGTTTCAAACTCTGAAGAAATTCTGCAAATTTCAAAGATGTGAAATAAATCAGTGAAATAGTGAAATGAGTGGCACGGTGCGTTAGTGGGAGTGGTTAGTGGGACGGTGGTTTAGTGGGACGGTGCGCTAGTGGGACGGTGGTTTAGTGGGACGGTGCGTTAGTGGGACGGTGGTTTAGAAGGACCGTGGTTTAGTGGGACGGTAGTTTAGTGAGTCAGTGATTTAGTTGGACGGTGGTTAGTGGGACGGTAGCTTAGTGGGTCAGTGGTTTAGTGGGATCTGGTTAGTGGGACGATGGTTTAGAAGGACCATGGTTTAGTAGGACGGTAGTTTAGTGGGTCAGTGGTTTAGTGGGATCTGGTTAGTGGGACGGTGGTTAGTGGGATGGAGGTTTAGTAGGATGGTGCGTTAGTGGGATGGTGGTTTAGAAGGACCGTGGTTTAGTGGGACGGTAGATTAGTGGGTCAGTGGTTTAGTGGGATCTGGTTAGTGGGACCATGGTTTAGTGGGATGGAGGTTTAGTGGGACAGTAGCTTAGTGGGTCAGTGGTTTAGTGGGATCTGGTTAGTGGGACGGTGGTTTAGTGGAATGGAGGTTTAGTGGGACTGTGATTGAGGCCGTGGAGGAGCTGTTATGCTTGCCTCGCACTCACGCCACTCACTGTTGTTTTTGGCCTCCCACGAAAATGCTTTCTCTACCTCTGAAGAGATGTACATCTGCAGAAATCCAAAAGACTCAGAAAACTGATTCAGAATGGAATTGAACATCACCACTGGCCCAGCACCATCCTGGTCTCTATGGAAACAGTGGCTGTTCAGATGTGTCTGTCTTTCTCGACAAAAATATGTCAACACAGAGACACATTCATCCTGACCTGCTGACCTCACCACAGAGTTTCATGTGACATTAAGCTCTCTCAAGAACAACAAGTCTTCTTTTCCAGACTTCAGAGGGCCTCAACAGTTAGAAACCAGTCAGGAACCAGTCAGAAACCAGTCAGAAACCACTTTGATGTTTTGGACTGGTTGGATGTTGCAGGCAGCTGGATTTGGACCTCAATGATTTCTTCTTCTTTGGATGTTTTGTTTCTCCTCTTGTACTTCCAGAGCTAAAACTGAACCATAAACTGTGACATCCCAGAACCAGAGCCCTCCACTGTGTGTCCCAGAACTGGATCAGAACCAGAACCCACTTTTTAAACTGTGTGTCTGTCTTGAAGGAACTGGTGTGCGTTCGTCCTCACGAAGACTGTGAGCTGCGTGGTGGAGGACGGCGTGGAGACCTACGTGAAGCCCGACTACCACCCGTGCAGCTGGGGCAGCACCCAGTGCAGCCGGGTCGTGGTGTGAGTGACCGCTGACCCATTTCTGACCCGGCCTCTCAGAACCGGCGCACTGAGCCTCCATGTTTGGTGTCTCCGCAGCTACCGGACCTACATGAGGCCACGCTACAAAGTGGCCTACAAAACCGTGACGGAGATGGAGTGGAAGTGTTGCCATGGTTACAGCGGAGAGGACTGCAGCATCAGTCCGGCTGGCGGCGGAGCAGGAAGTCACACGTCCAATGGAGCGGGGACAGGAAGTGGTTTTGGAATCGGACAAAATGGAGGTAACAAAGAGTCTGATCTTTGCCACTAGGTGGCAATGTTTTTATTGAGTCTACACAAATAATAAAAACTACTGCCAAGTCCCTAAATATTAAAACAAGTTTAATTTGTTTTTAATCTTAGAGCCTTTGATTAAATGTCACTAAAACTGACATTTAAGAGGTGAAAACGATGGGGGCCATTTGTAAAGTTACACAGTCAAACATTAAAAGGAACCACAATTAGTAATAAAAATAGACTTTATTTTGGGAAATATTTTGTTTAGATGTAAAAGCAATACAGTAGTAACACTGGGTTTTTTAGTTTTTATAAATTTTAATAAAATATTGTCGCAGGAATGTTGTTCACGCTGCAATGCATTCTGGGTAAATGATGTGTAATGGTCCAACTGCCTGGCTCATCCAGTGATGAGTAACATTATTATTAAGCCTTTTAATTTGAACTGGAGCATTGAAATAAATCAGAACTAGAAATAACCGGTGATGAGGAGGAGGAGCAAACAGAGGAAGAGGAAGAGCTGCCTTCAGCTGCATAATGAAACAATGAATGAAACTCACTTCCGGTCTCTGTGTTGTCCGGTACCTGGTTCTGGAGCTCTGAGTCCGGTTTGGAAATAGCTGTTACTGGTGGTGGTTTCACATTCAGTACCGGTGATCCGAGAAGGACCTGCTGCAGCAAACAGGAAGGGGCGGGACGGACCGCTGTCAATCTCAGACCTTATTTGGAAATGGGACCATTGCACTCCGGAAGTGAAGGGGGCACGTTTCCTCTATCATCCTATTTTTTCTATTTAATAAGGAAGCCAGGAATCATATAAGCAAGCTAAATATTAGTTTACAAATAAATATTTGGCTCCAAATTATATTTAGTTTACAGTTAGTATATGATATTTAGGTTTAAATTCTTCTAAATAGTTGTATATTAGATATTTAATTGTGAACTGAATGTTTATTTTGTAAGCTAAATATTGAACTTCCTAAATGTTAGACAATTTCTTGCTAAATTTAATTTAGCAAGAAATTAAATTAACTTGTTAACCAAATATTTACTTTGAAGACGACTTCCGGTTTGCCATGCGGTCAGGGTAGACGTAGCAACGGACGGCTCCGGTAAAATCCAACCTTTAATTAAACTCACCCCACAGAAAGCTAATTTTACGCCTCCAATTAATATAAAACTTTTTGGCTAGTGTTTTGATTATATATCCACTAGTAATGGCTGGTAAGAGCATGAAAGGAAGTAAGAAAGAGGACGCTAGCTTAACGCTAGAAGCTATCACCGCACTACTTCAGCAGCACGGTGAGGATCTGAAGTCTGAGTTCGGGTCCTCTGTCAACATGTTAAGCTCCAAGCTGGATCAGGTGCGCAGGCCTTGGAAGAACAGGCTGAACAAGTCTCCTCTTTGGAGCTCGCGACAGAGGATCTGGGCCAGCGGGTGGCTAGCCTCGAAGACTCGTGTGCTGCTCTCCGTGAAGACAATGCTAAGCTAAAGGACAAGGTGACTGACTTGGAGAGCCGCAGCAGACGACAAAACATCCGTATCCTCGGCCTACCCGAAGACACTGAAAGTGGGCGCCCTACTCATTTCTTCTCCAACCTTCTCTGCGAACTTTTTGGGAAAGAGGTGCTCCCGACCCCACCAGAGCTCGACAGAGCACACCGCTCTCTGGCAGCGAAGCGGCCCGCAGGACGTCCACCTCGCCCGGTGATCCTCCGCCTGCATCGGTACCTGGTCAAAGACCTCATCATCCGGGAAGCCAGGAGGAGAGGAAATTTCGACTACAAAGGCGCGTCTCTTCGTATTGTGGAGGACTACAGCCCAGACGTGCTGGCCCAGCGGGCAGAATATAAGGACGTCATGGCGGATCTCTACAAGCGGGGCCTGAGGCCGGCTCTTCTCTTCCCAGCCCGTCTTCGCATAACGCAGCCCAACGGTGTCAAGAAACTCCTTGGTTCGGTGGAAGAGGCTCAACAGTTCATCAAGAGGCTTCCAAAACCACAGGAAGTCCAATAAAGGAGCAACACTCTGCCGGGGGTTTACTCCAGAAACAGGGTGGGCTGCTTATCTCGGGGCACAGCAGGTACTGTAAATATAGCCTGTTGTCATTTAACCCTACTCATAATGGTGGTTTGGGGTCTGGCCACCGTTTAGCTGTTGCTGGACTTTATGAATGGAGGTGTAGATTCATTAATACCTTTTTGTTCTGTCCCAACAGTTTTCAAAGCCTTTTTTTAATACCACTCCCTGTGATTACTTAAGCCTTAAACATTGCTATTTTTTTATAGTGTTCATGGAGGCCAGTAAAAGGTGTCTTCAAAATCTTCATCACTGTGGGGGGTCTACACCTACTCCATGCCTACTAGGAGCAGTGGTTAGTTTGCTATTGTTAAGTCTGTTTTTTCTAGTTCTTATTCTGAGGTTGTTAGCTACTGGAAGATTGGGTCTTTGAGAATGTTGTTTGAAGAGCTTGCTGCCACATTGTTGTTTTTTGTTTGGCAGCTGTTTAAGTTTGGGGGGAATGTTAAGAGGGAGGATAAGGTCACCATCAGAGGTCTTGCAGGTTACTGTAATTTTTTATTTTCTTTTTCATCTCTTTTGTTCCATCCTCTGCCTGCCATATTCTTATTGTACCTGTCAAAGTAAGATAACACACAAACTTTGAAATCATGAGTCAACACTTGCAATTTTTAAGCTTGAATGTCAAAGGTTTAAACCACCCAGTCAAGAGAAGGAGGTTTTTTCCCATATTAAACGATTTAAAACGGATGTGGCGTTTCTGCAGGAGACTCACATCAGAGGCTCAGACGGGGGTCGTCTCCTGACATGTTGGAAGGGACAATGTTTTCACCCATTTTCAGGTAAAGGCACGGGGGTCTCTATACTGATCAGCCAGAATACTCCATTCGAGGCCGATAATGTGGTAGCTGATAAAACAAGGCAGATTTATTATAGTTTGTGGGAAATTGTACGACACCCTGGTCGCCTTGGTCAATGTTACGCTCCTAATACAGATTATGAGAATTTTTTTAAACAACTATTTTCTTCCCTACCTGACCTTAATAAATATTCATTGGTCCTAGGGGGTGACTTTAACTGTTGGCTGGACCAGTTTTGGACCGCTCGTCTCTTAAAGTAATGTCATAAGCAAGTCTGCATCAGTCATCCAAACCTTTTTATCTGAATATGGGCTGTGTGATGTGTGGCGTACTTTAAATCCAGACAAGAGGAGTTCTCCTACTTCTCACATGTACATAAAACTTATTCGAGAATTGATTATTTTATCACAGATACTAAATGGCTACAGCAGATCCGTTCCTGTGACTATCAAAGCATAGTTATTTCAGACCACGCCCCACTTACTTTGTCACTGTCCCTTCCTCACTTCCCCCTAAGAACTGGACCTTGGCGTTTCAATTCAACCCTGCTGTCGGATGAAAACTTTGTACAGTTATACAAGATGAGATATGTTTCTTTTTTGCTACAAACTCCTCCCAAGAGATCTCCAGTCTTGTGGTTTGGGATGCTTTTAAGGCCTATATCAGAGGCCAGATGATTGCCTATTCAGCAAAAATTAAAAAACAGTCCACCCATGAACAGAACAACTAATTCAACAAATCAAAGAGATTGACGTAAAATATGCTCTGAATCAGTGTCCTGAACTGTTTAGAAGACGTATTGAACTTAAACAAGGCTTGACCTACTGACAACACACTCAGCTGAACGCCTGCTTTTACACAACAAATCCAAATTTTATGTGCATGGCGACAAACCCGATAAATTATTAGCAACCATGCTTAAGGGCTCGAGGGCAAAGCAAACTATTTCTAGAATTCGAAAACAAGATGGCAGTATAGTCACAGATCATTGTCAAATTAATGATGCATTTAGAAACTTTTATGAGGAGCTCTACAGCTCACAATCACAACCCAATCCTAACATGACTGATGATTTTCTAGCTAAACTACACATCCCTGTAATTTCACCAGAACTTAAGAACAGGTTAGATGAACCCATTTCCCAGGCAGAAGTCTCCCTAGCAATAGCTTCAATGCAATCTGGTAAATGCCCAGGACCGGACGGTCTTCCCTCAGAATTTTTCAAACAATTCTCAGACTTACTCTCAGTGCAGCTCAGCTCCTCTCTTACTGATTGTTTAACACGGATCCCTCCCTCAATCATTTACGAAGCTTGTATTACACTGATTTCAAAAAAAGGCAAAGATCCTGTGAAATGCGCCTCATATAGACCCATCTCTCTCCTAAATACAGATGCTAAAATTTTAGCCAAATTCTTTCCCGTAGACTTGAAACTGTTCTACATCAATTATTTCTAAAGACCAAACAGGATTTATTAAAGGTCGACACTCGTATTTTAATGTTAGAAGGTTGTTTAATATCATGTATTCCAGTGCCACAGATTCGGATGAGTGTGTTGTCTCCTTGGACGCTGAAAAAGCCTTTGACCGGGTTGAGTTTGACTATCTTTTTGCTGTTCTTAGTAGATTTGGCTTCGGAGGAAACTTCATTCATGGATTAAACTATTATACCAGCAACCGTCTGCCGTGGTTTGTACCAATTTTCAGACTTCAAAACCATTTAAATTACAGAGAGGCACCCGGCAGGGCTGTCCTCTTAGCCCCTGCTTTTTGATCTGGCTATAGAGCCCCTCGCCATTGCACTTAGGACCAGTAAAGATATCCGGCATTTGGAGGAATGACATGGAACATAGAGTGTCGCTTTATGCAGATGACCTTTTACTTTTTATTTCCAAACCATCAACCTCACTGCCTTTTGTTCTGGATGTATTAAATGAGTTTGGTCAGATTTCTGGATATAAGCTGAACCTTACTAAAAGTGAACTTTTTCCCATAGGTAATAAAGCTAATACGTCAGAGTTGTCAAATCTCCCGTTTAGAATCGAAAACAAAAATTCACATACCTTGGCATCACAGTGACAAATAAACATAAACATTTGTTCAAGGAGAATTTGATCCAACTGTTGAACCAAGTGAAGGGATCCCTTACAAAGTGGACGCCCTTTTCCATGTCCCTTGTGGGGCGTATTACTCAATTAAAATGAATATACTACCCAAATTTTTATACCTCTTTCAGGCATTACCAATTTTTATTCCTGGTACTTTTTTTAATGAGCTAGACTCAACTTTTTCGTCCTTCATCTGGCGGGGTAAACGCCCAAGGCTCAATAAATTACAACTCCAAAAACCTAAACAACAGGGGGGGTTTGCCTTCCCCAATTTCCGGTTTTATTACTGGGCCGCCAACCTTAGATGCTTAGTGTTTTGGTATTTTTATCATAACCAGGGTGGCTGTCCTGACTGGGTGGCTATGGAGCTGCGCAGTGGTAATGATATATCCATCCCGGCTGTGCTCTGTTCCCCCTTCCACTCTTCGTCTAAAACCATTTTAAACCCTGTAGTGAAACACTCACTGAAAATTTGGGGCCAGTTTAGAAAATACTTTGAACTCCATGATTTTTCCCTCCTAAGTCCACCACCTTTTTAGACCATCTGTTCAGGATGGGGTGTTCTTAGAGTGGCACCGGAAGGGGCTTACTCATTTTAAAGACCTTTTCATGGAGAAGAGTTTGGCATCCTTTGAGGACTTGGCAATAAATATGGTTTACCTAAATCTCACTTTTTTTAGATATTTGCAAACCAGAAACTTCATTTAGTCTCACTTATCAGGCTCAGTTTCCCTGCCAGAGGACACTTTATTGGAAACTATCTTATCATTGAACCCGACTCGTAAAGGTATGGTTTCGTGGCTTTATAGTAAAATGTTGAGTTTGACGGAGACCTCCTCATCTAATCTTAAAACTTCATGGGAAGAGGACTTGGATATTACTATACTGGATGACACATGGGACTCTATACTTAAACTAGTGAATACAACATCTTTGTGTGCACGCCATTGTCTCATTCAGTTCAAAATAGTACACAGAGCCCATCTTTCCAAAAGCAAACTATCTCGTTTTTATCCAGAAGTCACCCCATACTGCGACAAATGCAAAACTGCCGTAGCCACACTGGTTCATATGTATTGGTCCTGCCCCGCTGGGTCACTTCTGGAAAGATGTCTTCCGTACGATGTCTGGTTTGGCCGGAGTGGTGGTGACACCTTGCCCTCTCTTGGCCTTTTCGGTTTTAGTGGAAAGGAGTTGCCTTTATCGGCTTCTAAACGAAGGCACTGGCATTTTGCTCACTGCTAGCGAGGCGCACAGTTCTGACCAGGTGGAGGGGTGCTGCTCCTCCTACTCATAAACAGTGGATATTGACCTTATGTCATGTCTGAAACTGGAAAGAATTAGATGCTCTCTTCAACACTCAACTGGTAAATTTGAAGAAACATGGGGGCCCTTTCTCAACTCTTTTCAAAATATGCAATGATGTTCCAGATCAATTAGGTAAACACATTTTATCAAAATTTGTTTCCATTCTTGACAGGGATGGGAACGTAGTGCATTGGCCTTCTGAGCAGTGACTTGGGTGGGCTGAATGGGATTAAGTTGAGGGATTAATTAACCTTTTTTTTTGTTTTTTTTTTGTTTTGTTTTGTTTTCTTTGTTTCTTCTTTTTTTTCATATATTATTCTATGTCGGATAAACACTTCTTTGTATTCGCAAACTGTATGTATGAATGGAAAGAAAAACCTCAATAAAAATACAGTGATTAAAAAATATTTACTTTGAAGACTAATACTTAGCTTGTTAGCTACATTTGTAGTTTGAAGCAAAATATTTTGTTTGGAAACAAAATATTTCAATATTTAGTTAGAAACTGTGACATTTATAAATCAATAAAATGCTAACCCTTAATTCTCTCTTATAAACTGCGAAGTAATAAATTATTGTGGTTAATTTTTGACTGAGTAACTTACCTAACAAGAAACTCACAGGAAACTTCAGACATGTTATCATTTCTCTTTCATTTCGTTCCAGTTGATGCGGTTTGATTTCTGCTGTTGGTGTCTGAACATGAAACCTGAAAGCTGGGTCCGTTCCTTCCCTTCCAGGACGACAGGACCGGGAGGAAATCAAGAGGTTGGAGGAAAAGATCCAGAGGCTGACGGACAAGCTGCAGGATTTCCAGTCCACCATGAATGAACACCTCCACCACGAACCTGTCAGACCCGGAAAAAACCCGCAGATGCTGCGCCACCCGAAATCAAAGAGACGATTCACAGCATTCAGACCAAACTGGACCAGCTGGACAACCGAACCAAGGTGCACAGCAGTAGGGTCACGGTCTTCTTCTGTGGTCTGGATGATTAGTCTTTAGACCTCCTAGTCTTGGAGGTTTGGAAGGTCTTCTTACCATCATCCTAACTCACTTCAGATATTCTCTCAAGTCCATTTATCAAACTGATGATTTATTTAACCTCAGAAATAAGTCCCAAATTAGTACATTTCAATTGGCCTAATTATCGACTTTCTCTAGAGCAGGGGTGTCAAACTCCAGTCCTCGAGGGCCACTGTCCTGCAGTATTTCGATGTGCCACAGGTATCAAACACAGGAATGAAATGGCTTAATTACCTTCTCCTTGTGCAGATCAGTTCTCCAGAGTCTTAATGACCTCATTATTCTATTCAGGTGGTGCAGCAGAGACACATCTAAAGGTTGCAGGACACCAGCCCTTGAGGACTGGATGTTGACACCACTGATCTGGAGATTCAAGTAGGGTCTGTAGCTAGACCACATCAGAGCATTTATACAACTTTCATCCCAAAGAAACATGACATAGAATAAACAAGACAAATAAAAAGCTCAGCAATTAAAACTGTTTTCACAAAATAGATTTATTCAGGGTGTGCACCGCTAATTAAAACTTTAGCTACCCTACCCAGAAACCACTAATGAAGAATATTAGTTCTGCTAATGCTAAAATGCTACACCAACATGATATTTCATGGAAGCTAATGCTAAAGTGCTTCACGAGCATATTTACTGGACACTAATGCTAAATCTTCATATAAACCATGTGTCACGAGCAAAATATATGTAAATTTTTGTGTTTATTTAATTAAAAACCTGTTTGTCTGTGTGTTGTACTTTTTTGTTAGCATAATTCATTCATTTGTTGCTTTCCTGCCATTTGCTCAAAAACGATGGATGCTTGGTTAAATAGTTGGTTGGATGGTTGAACTTACCATCAAACCAAACAACGATCAATGAGCAATGATCATTGAACATTGAGTGGTTCAATGATCATTGATCATGTTCAACCAGTCATTAAACATGATTGGTTCAATGGTTGGTTGATTGGTTGGTTGGATGCTAACCGCACTTGCTTGTGTCCCATCAGGCTCATGATAAAACTCTGGTGAGCATTAACAACCACCTGGTGAACGGGAAGGGCAACGATCTGGACGGAGACGTTTCCCCTGGAGGATTGAGTGGAGACCAGCTGAGCTCCCTGAAGGAGAGCATCCTGAAGGAGCTGGAACGCCGAGTGCTGCTGTCCTGCTCCTCCTGTCAGGTAAATCCTCCGTGTTTGGCTCCGCTCGCCGTCCGGGCCGTTGGGAATCTCACGCTGTGCTCTGTCGCTCCCAGGCCGGCGTGGAGGACCTGCGGCGCCAGCAGCAACAGGACCAGGAGAGGATCCGCTCTCTGGAGAAGCAGCTGAACGATGCCAACGTTCGCCACCGACAGGATGCCGAAAGGCTTCGACTGGAGCTGCAGCGTTCCCAGAGATGCTGCAGCTCCATTGACGACCTACAAAACCGCATGAGCGACGCCGAAAACAAGATCAGCTCTGCCTCAGAGAGCTTCAACATCCTGCTGGGCCGCCTGAGCCCCGGCAGCGACAGAGGAGAGTCCCAGGGAGGGGGAGGAGCTACTGGAGGGGTAACTACAGGCGGGGCAATTGGAGGGGGAGGGGCTAGTGGAGGACGCAATGGTTTGACCGATGTTCGGGCAAATCTCCTGAAGGACTTGGAGCTCAGCATCAACAGCAGCGTTCTCCAGGTGTGCTCTCACCTGCAGGCTGACCTGAGGGAGTTTGTCCAGAGAGAGCTGGACGACCTGCGGACGGCGTTCTCACACCGCTTTGACGACCGCACCTTCAGGATCGAAGACGTGGAGCTGGAGGTGCAACAGCTGCAGAGCAACCTGCTGGAGCAGGACAGGAGAGTGTCAGCGTTGGAGAACCAGACGGCCGAGACGAGGAAGAGGATGGAGGAGTGCCACTGCTCGGGTGGGCGAGGGGCTTCTGAAGCAGGTGGAGGTAAAGGAGAAGAAAGAGGCGGAGACACGGGGGAAGGTTTCACCAGATCGTATGGAGGTGGAGCAGGAAGTGCTGGATCAGTTGGAGGAACAGGTTTATCTGGCGGGAGAGAAAACACGACCAAGAAATCTCTGGAGTGGAGAGTTGTGGTGGACGGGGTCAGATTCGACACTTCAACACTCGACTGAAGGACCTGTCGGTGTCTGGAGACTCTCTGCATGACCGGGTGAGTTCAGCGCTCCACCTTCTCCAAAACACGGTTTGAGTTACCGACACGAGGAGAGTTGTAGCTGAGACCAGATCCGATGAAAACACACTGACTTCAGCTCCAGGGAAAACTTCTAGGAAAAACTAGGGGTGCACTGATTTATCGGCCAGCTGATTTCCTTAATATTGGGAGATCAGTGATCGGCCAATTCTTATATGTGAAGCCGATCTTATCCACAGATGTTGATGTCAACCTCGGCAAAAGTCTAGAAATCAACCTCTGTGCTCTTCTTTTTTCCTGTGAGAGGTGTGACTGACAGACCAGCCGACCAGTCACTCAATATACTCTCTTGGTATATTGAGCAACATTTCAGACAAAATTAGAATCAGTAAGTTAGCCTTTTTAAAAGATCAGTAATCAGCGATCGGTCAGAAAACTGCAGTCGGTTCACTCTCAGGAAAACCTCTCATAAAAAATGTTCCTGTTTTAGGTCAGACTTAGATATTATGACAATAACATCGTAATATTACAAGGAAAACATAATAATAACACAAGAATAAACTAATAATTCTAATATTTTGAGAATGAAGTAGTAATTTTAAATTCCCTTCATGAAATAAATAAAACAACAAAATGAGGAATGTTGAACAGCTGGTACTTTTTTTACACATAAGTCAGATTGTTATCGGCAGAAGATCTTTGAAACGAAAATGGTTCATGTCACATCCTGATAACATTATGACTTTATTCTCGTCATTTAAAAACAGTGAAACCTCTGGTTCTGGTTCTGGTCGTGTTGCTCCGTTGTAGAAACAGGATAATTCGGTTCTGATGTACCGTCAGTAAAAATCATCCTGTGTATTTCCATACATGTAAATATACGTTTTCAGCTGTAGGTTCTCTGCTCATGTACTGGTGCTGGTTCTGTGATGCTGATGGAATCCTGAGCTGTGATTGGCTGATGCGGTCCAAACGGTCTGTCCAGGTTCTGGACCTGAGCCACGACGTTCAGGCGATCAAGTCACTGACCGGTGACAATGGTGAGAACTTCAACCGCATCGTGATGGAGGTGGAGATGCTGGGCCAGGACTGTGAGCTGTGCAGCCGCGTGGAGGCGGAGCTGCAGAACCTCCGGAACCGGTCCCAGGACCTGAGCGCCATGCAGGAGGCGCTGCTGAACCTGGAGAGCCACGTCGGCACCATCCAGACCCGGCTGGACTCCGAGGGCGGCGACTGCAGCCGGGTCTGCTTGCCGCTGCAGGACGACGTCCGCTCGCTGCGAGACGAGGTCCGGAGATGCTCACAGCGCTGCGGAACCGGGACCGGGACCGACTCCTTCACAGGTCAGCCCCACCTTCATCACTAAGGGAAGCAGCTACAGGTTCTGGTTCTGGGCGGATAACATCAGCTGTTTTTCAATTTTCTGGAAGTTTGTTCCAGATCTGTGGTGCATAGAAGCTGAATGCTGCTTCTCCATGTTTGGTTCTGGATCTGATGCAGAGCAGAATCAGAACCAGAACCTGAGTGGTTGGGAAGGTTGATCTTTAATGTGGTGCTACACCGTTCAGTGATTCATAAACTACCAGAACTGGGTGGTGTAGAACTGGGTGGTGTCTCTATCCTCTTGGTTCTAGTCAGAACTCCAGCTGCAGGTTCTGGTCTGTCGGTTTGTCAGTCAGACGCTGCAGGAATCAAAGTTTCTCTGATCGGAGACTTTAGTCTCTGGTTCTGAAAATGTTCAGGTGTCGGTTCCACTGGCATTCCTGCTGCAGGGGGCTTGGGGCCGGGCCTGGGCGCAGAGAAGCCTTTAGATGGCCACAGCGTGATCGGAGGATCCTTCAACAGCAACCAGCTGAAGACGCTGCAGGGCGAGCTCGGCGACATCATCTTCACCTTCAGCTCCATCAACGACACGCTGAAGGGCCTGGAGCACAGCGTGCAGAAACATGGCAGCGTCATCACCGACCTGGGTGAGGCCGCCGCCACCACCGCCGCCGCCGCTGCCGCCGCTGCCACCACCACCGCCGCCGCCACCACCGGCTTCACGTCTCCCTCTGACCTTCTGCAGGAAACACCAAGGACAAGATCATCTCTGAGCTGGACAAGATTCAGCAGGAAGTGACGGAGCACGTCCAGAGGAGCCAGGAGCGACTGGACCGGACGGACCGGGACGTCCGCCGCCTCGAAAGCATGCTGGTGGCGGAGATGGGCGACTGCCGGCGCTCTGGAGACGGGCTGGAGAAGAGGCTGTCCAAGCTGGAGGGAGTCTGCGCCAGGCTGGACGGCGTCTCCGACTCCATCTCCAAGGTCAAAGAAGGTCAGATTCACATGAAGCTCTGATGAAGAAGTCTGTGCCTTTAAGGAGAAAAATCCTGATTTCTCCAATCCCAGGAATATTTTGAGCTGCGTTAAAATCTGATTTATGTCCCTGCAAACATCCTCTATGTTTTACCGACAGGAAGTGACGCTCCAAGCTTCCTATTTATGATGTTCGCCCAGTACGGAAAGATGAGGTTCAGGGTTTCCCTCAGAAAACCCGCTGAGCCCTGCAGTGTAGCGCCAGCACCGTCCACCAGGGGCCGCCCAGTTTCTGTTTTAAGTGTAAAATATTAAGTTACTGCAGCACATTGTCAATGACTTTAAACACAACTTTAGAGTCTCATTAATGACAAAGCAAAAACTTACAATTGAAATAAATATTTCAGAAGTTAAATCCCACTTCAAAGCCACTGGTTGATTACTGGTTGAAAACACGTGCGGTCACGTTCACAGCCGGCCCAAGGCATAAATGAACTCAGCAGCTGCTTAAGGTCCCATGAATGTTAACACAGATTCATCTGGAGTTTTAACATTTATTTATTCAGAATAACAATGCTGTAAAATCTGACTTAATGGTTTCAGTATAGATGAATGAAAGTATTTAAAATGTTTATTTAAATGTAAGATTTTATGGAGCTGGCAGGTTTATTGTTTAACAGTTCATAGTTATACTATTTGGTCACCAGAGGAACAATCTGGTTGCTGTTACACTGGGCTCATTAAACCCCGGGCCCTCCCGGGTTTCTCTGAAGTCCTCAGCAGGAAGCGAGGCCCCTGGTCGTATTCTGCCCAAGCCCCCAGACAGCACTGGACCGGCCCTGCTGGTGCTTGGTTTTTAGTAATTGCAGTTGATTCATTAAAGCGATGTTGTTTTTGGTGCCCTGGGTTTTCCTGATCCCGGAGCCTGACGTGTCGGACCGTAACGTGTCGGACCGTAACGTGTCGGACCGTAACGTGTCGGACCGTAACGTGTCGGACCGTAACGTGTCGGACCGTAACGTGTCGGACCGTAACGTGTCGGACCGTAACGTGTCGGACCGTAACGTGTCGCTGGGTTCTGTCTGCAGGCCTGAATCGCCACATGTCGGGTTTGTGGAGCCACGTCTCCGGCCTGAACCAGACCCTCATCCAACATGGAGGAATCCTGGACTCTGTTCAAAAGAACCAGGAGCGGGTCCAGAGCAGGGTGAAGAGCCTGAACTCCAGCCTGGCCCAGGTCCAGAAAGGGCTGCAGACTGGGCAGACTGGGCAGACTGGTGAGCTAATTTCTTCTGCTGCTTTCTGGGTCAGGTGGTTCTGGTTTCCTCCAGTCCAACTCATCCAGACCAGAACCTCTCTTTAAAATGTTCAGAGCTGCTTTTTAAAAGAGGCTCATCGTTCTTGCCGTCAGCTGCTGCCCCCTGCTGGACGCTCAGCGGGAGCACTTTGAGTTACCATGGTTACTGTCTCCATCACCTGAGCTGATGAGCCTCTGCCTCTGATTGGCTCAGGAGAGGAGCGCTCAGCTCCAAGGAGAAACATGAAATGTTTGAATGGTTCATCCATTCAAACATTTCTTAAAAGACTGAAGTCTGCGTTAGGCGTCTTCTCCTATTGCATGATAAACTCCAGGTTTTAACAGCAGAAACTTTAGTTTTATTTATGATCTGAATAAAATTAAACTGTTTGTCTAAAAAAATCTGATTTATGCGGCTAAAATTCTTACAGATTTTTTCTCAGCTGGAAATGCAATTTTTTAATGTTTTTATCATATATCAAAACTTCCTCCCTGAGGCCTTCCAGGGCCTCCAGGAGAGAAAGGCCTGATGGGGCTGCCGGGCCCCCGGGGGCCCCCTGGACCTCCTGGGCTGAAAGGAGACACCGGATCCCGAGGATTTCCAGGTGGAAAGCTTCATTCCTACAGCTCTAAAATAAATCTGGCATCAGTATTAGTTTTTATCCAGATGTGAAAACATTTCTTGAGATTTTTCAAAGGTCAAAAGTGTTTCGGAATCAGCTGTTTTCCACTTCCCTTTAAAGCACACTGCTGGCTGCGCTAGCATTAACCACTAACATAAACTGATGCATCAAAATGGTGTTTAGCAGAAGCTAATGCTAAATGCTAACTTCAACACTGCATTTTGGGATTTCAAACTTTAAAATTGCTGTAACATAAAAGGCAGATTTATATGGAATAGCAAAATGTGACTTTAGTGATACAGAACTTTCATAAATTAACTTTATTATTTACAGTTAACATTTATTCACTCCATCAAACAACTGCATCAAAAAACATGCTTTCCTGATTTTATTGTCTTTATTTCATATATTTAACTTCAGATAGAGTCCAGACAAAACTCCAACACAGATGCTGAACTTTACTCAACTTAAAGTTTACAAAAAAATAAAAAATAAAATTAGCTTCAAAGTTAGCAAAAATGCTAGCTTTGCTATTAGCTGTTATTAGTATTATAATGTGCTCAATAATACATTTGATCAGGTTTAAGAGGAGCAAAATATTTGAAATCATTAGAATATAACTGAAAGAAAATTTTAAAAGTTTTAAAGGTAATTATCACATTTTGATCTCATAATTCATGTCTGATGATCAAAAGCAGCGATGCAGAGCAAGAGAAGCTGATTTCCTCTGTTTTTTTTCAGGTCCTAAAGGTGAACCAGGTACGTCCTGCTGACCTCCAACCGCTCCACGCTGCCTCTGATTGGCTGCAGACAGTCCACGCTGCCTCTGATTGGCTGCAGACGGTCCACGCTGCCTCTGATTGGCTGCAGACGGTCCACGCTGCCTCTGATTGGCTGCAGACGGTCCACGCTGCCTCTGATTGGCTGCAGACGGTCCACGCTGCCTCTGATTGGCTGCAGACGGTCCACGCTGCCTCTGATTGGCTGCAGACGGTCCACGCTGCCTCTGATTGGCTGCAGACGGTCCACGCTGCCTCTGATTGGCTGCAGACGGTCCACGCTGCCTCTGATTGGCTGCAGACGGTCCACGCTGCCTCTGATTGGCTGCAGACGGTCCACGCTGCCTCTGATTGGCTGCAGACGGTCCACGCTGCCTCTGATTGGCTGCAGACGGTCCACGCTGCCTCTGATTGGCTGCAGATGGTCCACGGGGCCTGACCTGTCTCTTCTTGTCCTCAGGTCTTCCAGGTGTGGACGCTCACAGGCCCAGGCTGTCATTCTCTGCAGGCCTCACTGCTCTGAAGGAAACGACAGGAACTGTCGTCTTTAACAAGGTCTTTGTCAACGAGGGCAACTTCTACAACCCGGTGACAGGTGAGCAGGTTCTGGTGGTTCTGGTCCAGCCAGCCACTGTGAGCTCTGATACGTAAACCCATCCTCCACAGGTGTTTTCACCGCCCCGTTGGACGGACACTACTACTTCAGCGCCGTCCTGACGGGACACAAGAACGAGAAGATCGAAGCGGTTCTGGCCAAGTCCAACTATAGCGTGGTCCGGGTGGACTCGGGGGGCTACCAGCCCGAAGACCTGGAGGCCAAGCCGGTGGCCGAGTCAAAGGTCAGCAGCGGCTCGCTGGCCGTGTTCAGCCTGGTGCTGCCGCTGCAGCGCGGCGACACGGTGTGTGTGGACCTGGTGAGGGGGAGGCTGCCCCACTCCCTGGAGCCGCTCACCGTCTTCAACGGCATGCTGCTGTATGAAAACTTATGAACCTGGTGAGTCAGAGACCAGCCAGAGCCGACCGATCCGATCTGCTCAAACCGTGGAGGAGGCTGAAATATTTCCCATGATCCTCCCTGCTCGACTCAGCAGGAAGGATTTTAACTCTGCCTGTGTTCTGTCCAATCAGCAGAGACCTTACCTGGTCACATGACCCAAACTCCTCTGGAGCCAGAACGTTACAGTAATGTTCTGCATTAACGTCCAGATGTTTGACCACAAGGTGGCGCTGCGGATCCGTACCTGGACTGAGGATCTGATTTATGTCTGATAAAATGTTTGGATGTTTTATGGAATGATGTTGATGCACTGCTGCGTCCAATCAGTTGACCTCCTCCGACCTCTAACCCATGCTGTTACCATGACAACCATTAAGGCCACAGCCTACACACACAATATCCAGCTTATTAACGCTGATGAAAGCAAACCTCAGTGGTGGGCACCGCTAGCTGAAAGGTTAGCAGCGCTAACCCTAAAACACTAACCGTAAACATTAGTGTTGCTAACGCTAACACGCTACACCAACATGATAATTGGTGAAAGCTAATGCTAAGCACTAATTTCAACCCTGACTGCACCCATCGTGTCAATGACACTTCCTTCTTGCTCAATAAGTTTCTTTAAAATAAAAAGAAAATGTGAGGAGAGGAAACTGAGCTGCAGACTTCAAAATAAGAGCATGAGTATAAGCGTCTAACTACCAGAAAAATTCAGGAGCCGAAAAACTTCAACTTAAATGCCAAACTTTATTCAAGTAAATTAGGCCTTTAGAATTTATATGAAAAATTTATTTCGGGGAAGCTAAGCTCTTTCAAAGTTAGAAAAAAGCTAAAGCACTATACAAAAAATTAAGTATTAGTGCAATAGCAAGCTAGCACTACTATGATCATAAACATAAGAAAAAACAAAACAATTTCAGGTCTATAGTTGCTGCTCAGTGTGTTTTGTTAAAAATGGCCACCAGGTTCTGCTGTGTCAGGTCGGGACATCTGATACAAAATCACAGTCTTGTTAGTTTTTATGACACATTATTCACTGAATAAAATAATAATACTCTGTGAACGCCACCAAGTGGTCAGGTGAATTTTAGCCAAATTAATCATAAACAAGGTCCTGCTACAGTTCACTTTTAGTTTAAAAAGCATCCAGCATGCTGAGGTGAGTGAAGAATCATTTCCACTCAAGTTATCGCTGGCTTATTGCTGCAGTGTTTGCCTAGCAGCTTTACTGCACATGTGCAGTAAACATGGTGTGTGTCAGGTTAGCTTGAGCAGCAGCAAAGGGAAACAAACTTCGCTCGTCCTGCTGGAGGTTCAACATGTCCGATAACATTCCAGACTCATTTCCCTTTCAGAAAAGAACACTAACGCTCTATATCAACAGAGAGTTTAGCAGATGCTAATGCTAAATTGCTCAATTCAATGTTGATTCCATGTGGCAAAGATAATGCTAAACATTTGCTAAAGTGTTAAGAAAATTAGCGTATTAGCAGAGTTCAGAAATGTTCTGGAGATGTTATGAAGACAAATGAAGCGCTTGTGATCTGGGACCAGACCGGACCGGACCAGGCAGACAAAGTAACCATGACGAAGACCACAGGAAGTCTTCATCACCGGCAAAGAATTAAGAGATTGCTCAAAGTTGCTCCGTATTCGATGTTTCCCCCTCCCAGGCTTCTTCTGGTTAGCAGAAGATGAGTAAATGCAGAGAGAAGTTTTCTTCTCCAGGACGTCGCTATGTGGAAAAGTTATCACACCCCTAGATAAATCCTGTATCTGATTTGATTAACCATCAATCAATCATCATGCTGGAAAACCCTGCGTCTGAATTAAATCAATTCAGGGCAGCAGATGGGGTCAAAGTTCACATTCAGTAGTGCTGCTGCAGCAGCAGGAGGAACAACCGGGTCTCAGGTTGGGGTTTGAATACTTTCTCACAGTAAGTGTGAAATCACTGCAGCTTCTGTTTAGGTTTTAAATGTAATTTATAATCTAAATCTTTACATAATTGGTTAAATACAGAAGAACGAAGCCAGAATATAATAAAACCAGAAATACGTTCAGATCAGGACAGTTGAGTTTATTATTCCAGCTGATTGTTTTTCTACCTGAGGAAACTAAGCATGTGCCGACAGTGGAGAGGAAAACAGGAGGAAATGTTCCAGTATAACTTCCTATAGTTAATATAAAGTCTTATATTTGAATAACTTGTGAACTTATAGTTTACTCAACACAGCATCGTTTTAACTATTATTAAATATCAAATGGCTTTCCATAGAGTACTACAACATTGACCTGCTGCCTGACGTAGAGCTGCAGCAGCTAGATGAGCAGCTTTCTGCTGTTGGGACAGACGTGAAGCATGTAGAGACATTTAAGCTGTGACCGGATGATGAAGACATATCATCATCATCATCACAAACTGTTGATGCTTCCTGAACTTCCTGAAGGACAGTTTTTCACGACTCGGCTGGAAGTGATGTTTGCTTTCTGGAGAAATGTAAAAATGTTTGACCTTCACATTTAAAAACTTCTTGATGCTCTATGATGCAGAATTGGACCTGAACCGACACCAGTTTCTTCACTCAGGATTGTACAGTTGAACATGTTCTGAGTTCATTTCTGGCTTCTGTAGCAACAAATCTCTAAAGCTAAAATGTTTCTGACAAATGTTGTTAGAAGCCTTATTAAATCAATGATTAACTGTTTTTGGTTTTATGGTTGTTTTTAAATTGATGTTTTTTCTCATTTTTCAGACATGGAGCCCAAACCCAGACTGATGATTATAAAAATCTAATTCATTGAAATGAATGAATCATATTTTAATCTACAAAATAAACAACATTTTTAATTAAAAGAGCATTTATTATAACTAAATAGACAAGAACTCAATGTTAAAGATATTTAGTTTATAATCTGTTCACCACAGGTTCAGGAGGTTCTGATCTTTCACATGGAGTTTCTTTAGACATGTGGATGCTAACATTAGCATTAGCAACATGTAGCATTGAGATACTAATTTAGGCTAGCATAGCTTCCGATAGGCTAGTTCCTTTTAGCACAAGTAGAACACAATAACAGTGTTTTCCAGCGTCTGATCAGATCAGTTAGAAGGAGAAATACACCGAGAAAATCAGCTTCGTTGCTTCTGTTAGCGGATGCAGCTGTGCATCAGATTTACGGCTGGAGTAGAAACATAAAGACATAGTACAAAGGTTCCCCTTTGGGACTGTAAAAAAATAATTGCATTAAAATTTTGAACTTTTTCAAAATTACAGTTTTTTTGTTTTCCATCATTGTTGCTATGGATGCCAGTTGTGCGTCAGATTTACAGGCGTATCAGAAACCAGCAATACAAAAGTTCCACCAGAACCTTTATATGGAAAGACAATAAAACATGTTTGATAGAGTTTTATTCAGTGGTGTCTGACATGAGTCCCTCTGCTCAGCTCCAGCTGTGTTGGAGAACAGATGCTGAATGTTTTGGTGTTTGCTGCTGATCTTGCTGCAGAATTATTATTAATAACTAATAATCATTTCTGCACCGACAGAACGGTCCAGTTTCCTCAGACACAAATGGAAATTCACTTGATTAATAATAATGTTTTAGTCTAATTGATCGGACACAGACTAGCGCAGATAATCCTGCACACTGCCAGGCAGCTGGCTCAAAGAAAGATGCTCATAAACAAACAAAATTATGTTTGGTGATCAATCAGTGAAATGTAATATTCTAGAGGATAAATGTTATAAATAAATTAGTTTCTCTATTTCAGCTCATGCTAATGTATCAAAAGACGCAAATATTTTATTAATTTTATAGATATCATTAATATATAGTGATAATTATTGTTGTGGAGCAGGAATTGATGAATTAAATAAAATTGTATTGTTTTTACTAATCACACCAGGAGAATGTCATGTTGGTGAAACACTGAAAATAAATTTAGTAAATTTAATAATTAGGCCAGAAGACGGAACCAGATGTTTTCAGATTAATGGATTTATTAGATGATTTTCTTTCATGTTTCTTGATCCATCAGAGAAACTCTGAATTCAGCACTAATTATTCCTCCTTTTCTCTTTAGTGAAAATGAAACAAGTTTTGGATTAAAATGTTGAGTTTTGTTGCTTTGAATATCATGTTTAAGTTGCTTTGACTCAGTTTTGATGCATGTTTTTGTGACAGAAATGGAAAATTTCTGGAATATTTATTTTATTTATTATGAAGCAGGAAGATTAAAGTGTTCAGAAACAACAAACACATTTTTGTATATGTAGTTTTCAGTCAAACAGGCGCAGCTTCAAGGTTCGACCGATTTCTGGGTTTCAGTCGCTGTTTTTCTGCTAACAGCAAACGAAGCAGCAGGTCAAAGCGATGATGACGAAACTCCAGCTGCACCCTGAAAACACGTTAGCATCAGAGTTCCCGCCTGTCATTGAGCCTCATCTGAAGGTGAACATTGATGCAGTAATCTGATCATATTGATAAAGTGTTGTTCAGTTTGCTCAGCATTAACATACCTGGCCGGTTCCCTCCCCCTGCTGGTGCCGACGTAACGGACTCTACAGGAAAAACAATTCATTCATTAGCCTTCAGGTTAAAAACTAAAATGGCTCAAATAAACATTAACACATTTTTCTAACTTCCTGCAGAAGAGAACTGTGCTACAGTGACAACATGCCATATTTTCCTTCTCTAATATTGACGCGTCAGTGTTACAGTTCCTCCAGGATTTCATTAGTCATTTTTTAGTAATTTAAATCACTGATTTTGTGGCGCAACATTAAAAATATTTGCAGGAAATGTTGATATTTCCTCTTATGTTAGACATAAATGTGACTTTTTGTTACTCGCCTCATCGATCACAGACATCAAGTCAAGCTGAAGCAGCAGAGTAGCAGAGGAAGAAATACTGCCACCTGTAGGTGGGAGTTGGCATCACTTAACCTAGACGCCTTTCAACACATATGTGGGTTAGCGCAAAAAATGTTGGCTAACATGTTTGCAGCTACATGCTAACATGGCAGATGGTGACTACATGTTACCATGTTGGCAGCAACATGCTAACA
Source organism: Poeciliopsis prolifica (assembly GCF_027474105.1). NCBI lineage: Eukaryota > Metazoa > Chordata > Actinopteri > Cyprinodontiformes > Poeciliidae > Poeciliopsis > Poeciliopsis prolifica. The sequence goes on from NW_026562448.1 coordinate 849,523, forward strand.
TGTTGGCAGCTACATGCTAACATGTTGGCAGCTACATGCTAACATGTTGGCAGCTACATGCTAACATGACGGATGGCGGCTACCTTCCATCCAAGCCACGTGGATGCTGAAGTCCTGCGACTCGTGGGGTTTCGCCACGGAGCAGACGTGGGTCCCCAGGTCCCGGTTCTGGGCCCACTGGATGGACAGCTGGATGCTTCCGGGTCGGTACCGCATGGCGTAGCCGGTGCTGCAGTTCTGGTACTTCCTGTGCTTGATGTAGTGGCACAGCAGCTTCCTGCGGGGGCTCGTCCAGCGCACCGTCAGCCGCTCCAGGTTCTGCTCGTCCTCAAAGCCATACGGACAAGGCAGAGAAAGCCGCTGACCGGGCCGGCAGAACAGCTGGACCGCACCGCCTGGAGGACCAGAACCAGTCAGTAACAGCTTTAGACAAAATCTGACTTCACAGTAAACATGTTTAAAATCTTTTATAATTTGGGATAAATGTGTGAAATGTGAATAAAACAGAATAAAAGCGACTGCAGCTCCCTGAAGCCCCGGCTGGCTCTGAGCAAACCTGCAGCCTTCGACGAGGTTCTGGTTCCGTTCAGGGATTTAAAGTTCACTTAAACTGGGTCAAGTGGGATTTGAAGCAATCCCACAGCATGATGCCACCACTACTGTGCTGAACAGTTGCTCCAGCAGGGGTCCAAAGCGCGGTTTGGGGGCCATTTGCAGCCCCAAAAAAGCAAATCTGGCCTGGAAGCCTGGCTGGTTTTATGACGTTTTGTCAACAATTTACAGATAAATTGCATATTCTTAAGAAATATTATGTACAAAAATACTTTTAATTTCTGAAAGTTTTTTCAGAAATGTTGATATACTTTTCTTAATTGTTACTGAATACAAACAATCAAACCAGGAAACTTTGGGCTTTTTTAATGTTTTGTATCGATTTACACATTTGTCTCTACAAAATCAAACTTTTCCTCAGATTTAAATTAATTACTGATCAGTTAAAACTGAAAGTTTTAGACCATTTTAGTGGCTGCAGTTGTTTTCAGGTGGACAAATTTAGCCTCAAAAAGTTTGTACACCCTGCTGGGTTGTCTGGCACTTGGAGACTTTCCCCAGAACCCAGAACCTTAAAGTCTAGATCAGTTTTTAAAGCTCAGAATGGATCCTCTCTGCAGAGGAGGTCCGGTCTGGTTCTGGTTCTTTTGGAGCCCAGAAACCTCCAGGCTGTTTCCTGTCAGATGGAGGAACTTACCTTCTCCAGCCAGGCGGGACAGAACCAGTCCGAGGTACAGCATCTGTTCCACAGCCGTGGACCGCATCTGGGTCTGGTTCTGGTCTGTTTCTGGTTCTGGTCAACCCGCCAGGTTAAAGTATTCACACCCTGCCTGGGAACCAGGAGTCCACACAGAGTTTCTACTTTTGCTTTCCGGCGGTGTCGCTTTCCAAGCCTCCAGCTGCAACCTGAGTCTACTGAGGAAGAGGAGGGCCAGCCTTCATCCCTGTTGTCTGGGCAGAACAGAACCCTGGTTCTGGCCCGGTCCAGAGCTGAAATGAGCCTCAGTCAGGGGGGACTGTGACTCAGCAGGTGAAATGTTTCAGTTTCTGTTCTGGTTCTGGAGGCTTTCATCTCCATCGTAGTCATCAGCTGGACAAACTTCCAGAGACTTAAAGGGCCGGTAGCAAGTGTTTTATTTCTTATAGCATGTCAATTCTATTACCTTCTAAATAGATCTAAAAGTGCTTTTTTAAAATCAAATATGACTTCCTGATTTAATTCCTTAAAATTGGCTGTAGCAGCCCTGCAAATCGGACACACAGAGCCTTAAAGGGCCGGTACCGTCTGGTCCACATTTTATCATTTTACAGCACAATCAGTAACTCCGTGTCCTTCCAAACATGACTTAAAGCAGATTTGTTGTCCTGATTTAACTCCTTAAAATTGGGCCTCTTGTCTCTTTAAGAAGCTCCTGTTCTTCCAGAAGCTCTGCCTCCAGGAAGTTGTCCCAACATGCCTCCTCTATTCACCCTTTAACGTTTCAGTTAAAGGGTGTTAAGGAGCTGAGTGGGGGAGGAGCTGCACCTCGGAGGCGGAGCTAAGTCCACCCAGGCATTTAGCAGCTGAATGGTTGCCATAGAGATTAAAATAATTCCCAAACGTGGAGGAATCAAAGCAACACAGCAGGTTTGATTTTGATTAATTTTTATAACAAAGATGAAAATGTGTAATTTACAGGACACTGGCCCTTTAAATGACCAGGTTTCACTACATCGTGGAAAACGTGGAGGAAATAATCATTCCTCCACATGTTTCCTTTTCCTTCTGTTTTTCTCTGTTCTCTGTGTCTGTAATAGTTTGAATTGAATTGAATCAGTGAGTTTTTATTTACTTTTCATTTTTTGTTTACTTCCTGTTTCAGGAAAACAAACTTCCAGTCTGAAAATCTCTGACGTTTGATTTCTACATTTTATTTTTCTGACTGCGAGTTAAAGATGTCTGTTGGTGTGACGCTGCCACCTACTGGGCAGGCAGGGCAACATCACAGCCTGCCTGTCTAATCCATCCACTGTTTGACTCACTGTTTGACTCACTGTTTGACTCACTGTTTGACTCACTGACTCACTGTTTGACTCAGTGTTTGACTCAGTGTTTGACTCACTGACTCACTGTTTTACTCAGTGTTTGACTGACTGTTTGACTCACTGACTCACTGTTTGACTCAGTGTTTGACTGACTGTTTGACTCACTGTTTGACTCAGTGTTTGACTCACTGACTCACTGTTTGACTCAGTGTTTGACTCACTGTTTGACTCACTGACTCACTGTTTGACTCAGTGTTTGACTGACTGTTTGACTCACTGTTTGACTCAGTGTTTGACTCAGTGACTCACTGTTTGACTCACTGTTTGACTCACTGTTTGACTCACTGACTCACTGTTTGACTCAGTGTTTGACTCACTGTTTGACTCACTGACTCACTGTTTGACTCAGTGTTTGACTGACTGTTTGACTCACTGTTTGACTCACTGTTTGACTCACTGACTCACTGTTTGACTCACTGTTTGACTCACTGTTTGACTCACTGACTCACTGTTTGACTCACTGTTTGACTCAGTGTTTGACTCACTGTTTGACTCACTGTTTGACTCACTGACTCACTGTTTTACTCAGTGTTTGACTGACTGTTTGACTCACCGTTTGACTCACTGTTTGACTCACTGTTTGACTCACTGTTTGACTCACTGACTCACTGTTTTACTCAGTGTTTGACTGACTGTTTGACTCACTGTTTGACTCACTGTTTGACTCAGTGTTTGACTCACTGTTTGACTCACTGTTTGACTCACTGACTCACTGTTTGACTCACTGTTTGACTCACTGTTTGACTCACTGTTTGACTCACTGACTCACTGTTTGACTCACCTTTTGACTCAGTGTTTGACTCACTGTTTGACTCACTGTTTGACTCACTGACTCACTGTTTGACTCACTGTTTGACTCAGTGTTTGACTCACTGTTTGACTCACTGTTTGACTCACTGACTCACTGTTTTACTCAGTGTTTGACTGACTGTTTGACTCACTGTTTGACTCACTGTTTGACTCAGTGTTTGACTCACTGTTTGACTCACTGACTCACTGTTTGACTCAGTGTTTGACTGACTGTTTGACTCACTGTTTGACTCACTGTTTGACTCACTGACTCACTGTTTGACTCACTGTTTGACTCACTGTTTGACTCACTGACTCACTGTTTGACTCAGTGTTTGACTCACTGTTTGACTCAGTGTTTGACTCACTGTTTGACTCACTGACTCACTGTTTGACTCAGTGTTTGACTGACTGTTTGACTCACTGTTTGACTCACTGTTTGACTCACTGTTTGACTCACTGTTTGACTCAGTGACTCACTGTTTGACTCACTGTTTGACTCAGTGTTTGACTCACTGTTTGACTCACTGTTTGACTCAGTGACTCACTGTTTGACTCACTGTTTGACTCACTGTTTGACTCACTGTTTGACTCAGTGTTTGACTCAGTGTTTGACTCAGTGTTTGACTCACTGTTTGACTCACTGACTCACTGTTTTACTCAGTGTTTGACTGACTGTTTGACTCACTGTTTGACTCACTGTTTGACTCACTGTTTGACTCACTGTTTGACTCAGTGTTTGACTCACTGTTTGACTCACTGACTCACTGTTTGACTCACTGACTCACTGTTTTACTCAGTGTTTGACTGACTGTTTGACTCACTGTTTGACTCACTGACTCACTGTTTGACTCACTGTTTGACTCACTGTTTGACTCACTGTTTGACTCACTGTTTGACTCACTGACTCACTGTTTGACTCACTGTTTGACTCACTGTTTGACTCACTGACTCACTGTTTGACTCACTGTTTGACTCACTGTTTGACTCACTGACTCACTGTTTGACTCAGTGTTTGACTCACTGTTTGACTCACTGTTTGACTCACTGTTTGACTCAGTGTTTGACTCACTGTTTGACTCACTGTTTGACTCAGTGTTTGACTCACTGTTTGACTCACTGTTTGACTCACTGACTCACTGTTTGACTCACTGTTTGACTCAGTGTTTGACTCACTGTTTGACTCACTGTTTGACTCACTGTTTGACTCACTGACTCACTGTTTGACTCACTGTTTGACTCAGTGTTTGACTCACTGTTTGACTCAGTGTTTGACTCACTGTTTGACTCAGTGTTTGACTCACTGTTTGACTCATTGACTCACTGTTTGACTCAGTGTTTGACTCACTGTTTGACTCACTGACTCACTGTTTTACTCACTGTTTGACTCACTGTTTGACTCACTGTTTGACTCACTGACTCACTGTTTGACTCACTGTTTGACTCACTGTTTGACTCACTGTTTGACTCACTGTTTGACTCACTGTTTGACTCACTGTTTGACTCTGCGCTCTTGTTTTGTGATAGTTTGTCTGAAGAAGTGGAGAAGCAGAAAGCGAAGCGTGACTCACATGATGACAGCGACGAATCGCAGATCCTCCGGTTCCGACCCGCTTCAGAAACCTCACAGCGCCGGCGGGTCAAGAACCCGGGCTGAGTCAGAACCACGCAGCAACAAGCAGCACCATGGAGCTGCAGCAGATTAGGTTGAATGTTTACAAAGCAGTGCAGATCATAAAACTAGAACCAGCCCTTGAAATGATAAATTCTTCAAGTCGTTTGGGTCAGGTCGGACCAACTGGTTCTGACCTACGATCAGAACTGAAAACACTTCAAAATGCTTTAAAACTGGAAAGTCCCACTTTTCCTGCTGTGTAAACGCACCATCATGGGCTCAAGCCGCGGCTCCAGCGCCCTGTGTGGCCCCTGGACTGACATTTTCGGCCCCGGACTGAAAGTCAAGAAGGACCAAGATTTGGCGCCCAGCACAGGAAGCTGATTTACCGTATTATTCAGACTAAAAGCCGTTACTTTTTTCTACACTTTGCAGCTTGTAGCCCGGTGCAGCGTCTCTGTGTATCTTTTTTCAACCGCCAGGGGGCGCTTTAGCAGGAAGTGAATCATTGGAAGTCAAAGAAGAAAGTGCTAATTTTCATCCAAGCATGTGCTAAGAGCAGCATGGCGTCGGTACAGGCGGGAAATGGAGCCATTGCATGTAAACCCGGTGTGAAGGAAACCATGGAAACAGAGGCCTGCGTCATTCATAAACCCAGCAGCTTTATCAGGACGCTGCCCTCTGCCGCCCTCTGCTGGATCCTTGTGGAAAACCGAGAGCGGCTGATATACAGCTTACAGTTTTTTCCCCAAAAATTGTAGCTCCGGCTTATAGTATGGTGCGCTCTATAGTCCGGAAAATACGGTAAATTAATACTTTTTTTGTTTTAATTTTGGTGAAACTGTCACAAATTAAAATGTTATGAACAGAAAACATTTCCTGCAAAAGTATCCATCATCAATTTCTGCAACCACATCTGGTTTCATTCATTTGTGAAACTTCTGTTTTTATTTTTCACTTTAAGTCATTAAACTTTCATAAAAACCTTAAGTGTTTTCACAGACAGACTTAAATTATGCTTTTATTTCTCAAAATTCACCAAATCTTTTTTTGTTTTCAATTGAAACCTGAAAAACTAAAAACATTTTAGTAAAGTAAACCTTAAAACCCTCTTAAAATTTTGGATCGACAATAATTGATTCATTTCCACAGAGGTTTCATTTATTGCTGAAAAGAAAAATCTGTTAGTCAAGAGTTTATCTGACAGAAGCTGCTGAACATCACACATTTTCTATCAAAGCATCTAAAACATCTGAATAACATCGAAAATATTTTTCAGTTTATTTTTGTTGTTTCCGGATCCAGTCCAGTTTGCTCCGGGTTCTGGTCGGTACCAGGACCCGGTTCCTGGTTTGGGTTCTTTTGAAGGTCCAGAACCTTCAGGTCGTCTGGGTCGTTGCGGCTCTGTCCGCGCTGAGGGGCGAACCGACAGGAGCCGCTTCCGGTTGGCTCTTCAGAATAAAAGCACCACGGATGTTTATCACCAGCTTCCTGTAGGGCTGCTAAATATGGGCAGGCGTTTTATTCAACTTAATTCAATGAATACGTTTATGGAGCTAAATCTGCGTATTAGCTTCGTAAATATGCTCATGATAAAACAAGAGAAAATAAAGGTAAAAAAGACGTTAATAATGAGATTATATAGTCAATTTCATCATTTGTGATTTTATTTCAAGATAATTTTATGCATTTAATTACGTATTTGTTTTTATTTTGACTTTTATTTAATAAAGCTACTTAGAAAACTTCACCTCATTTAAATAGAACATGGAATAAAAAATCTGCTATCAAATGGATTTAAAAAATAAAATTCCACAGAATAAAACATGAAGTGGTATTTATTCAAATAAAAAAATATACATAAAAAATAATGACAACAAGGAGCATTTTGTCAATTACTTACTGTTAGAAAATATTTAAAATCTTTATTTTATTTGTGTGGACATTTGTTTATTTGATGGAGTATTTATTAATTATTAATAACATTATGGCCTTATTTGTCACTGAATCCCAGAAACCAACAGCCGGATCAGAACCGAGTCCTGAAGACGCCAAACGGGTCGCGGCTCAGGTCCAGCTTCAGACCTGCAGGAAAACTTTCTGCTGTTTTCTTCACCAGTGGAGTAAAAAGTTTAGCTTCACTTTGAGTCAAAGTCACATCAGGGTCAGCATCCTGCAGATGGTGAAAGGAGTCCAGAACCAGAACCAGAACCACGCTCCAACCGGTAACACAATGAATCCTCCAACATGGGACTTTATTCAGTTTATTGACAAAAACACAATAAATGATGTGAGTACTTTTCCCTCCACAACGTTTTCATCCCACTAGTTATTACAAAGTTAATCCACTTTTAATTCAGACATTATAAAACTTTAAAAAATACAGCGAGGCTCAAAGGTTTCTGTCAGCTCTCTACTAAATTCAGAGTTAAACTGGCTGTGAAGCTAAAGTTTAAACTGGAAACCAGTATGTATAGTACCACTAAACCCAGACAGTCAGGAGGAAATCTTTAATAATACAGGAAATCTGCTGAAGTTCATAGAAATAATCCTTTAAATTATGTACAAAGTACTAAAAACATTTCACATGTCAGAAGGCGGGAGTAAAAACCAGCGGAGATCCGATTCAGGACTGCTGCTCCGACTGGGAGGACTGGGAAGAGCTGCTAGCTTTTTACTCCACCCATTCATCAAATTTCTAATTTCATTCTCAGCATCGTTCAGATCCGAAAACTACAAACGTTTCTAAAGTGCTTAAAGGAAACTAGTCTGACAAAAGCAAAAGGAAAATCTGATCAAACAAAGAAAATACTCATTATTTAACATATGGACAGAAGTTCAGCAAATCCAGGCTGAAACTGGTTTGAACTCTTCCTCCCAGTTCCTCAGTACTTGGGAACTTTGCTGTAATCCTCCTGGAAGTTTCTGCACATGCAGACGGACAGAATCATCCCCAGCAGCTGCAGATACAGAAACATCTGGTTAAAACAGGAGCAGCTCAGCATTCCTGTCCGACCCAGACCCCCAGGAGTTCCTCTGGGACCACCAGGAGTTCCTCTGGGACCACCAGGAGTTCCTCTGGGAACCGGACTCCGTCCCAGACCCCAGGAGTTCCTCGGGGACCCCAGGAGTTCCTCGGGGACCCCAGGAGTTCCTCGGGGACCCCAGGAGTTCCTCGAGGACCCCAGGAGTTCCTCGGGGACCCCAGGAGTTCCTCGGGGACCCCAGGAGTTCCTCGGGGACCCCAGGAGTTCCTCGAGGACCCCAGGAGTTCCTCGGGGACCCCAGGAGTTCCTCGAGGACCCCAGGAGTTCCTCGGGGACCCCAGGAGTTCCTCGGGGAACCGGACTCCGTCCCAGACTCTCCCTGAATTCACTCAGCAGCTCCAAGTGGAGCCTTTATCACAAAGTGTTGCCACTAATTAGATGAAACTGCAATCAAACTTCTGAGCGAACAAAATTTAACCAGCAGAAGAACGGAAACGTCACACAGCAGCACTCTGTTCACAGAATTTAACTTTATAAAAATCAAATTGCTGAAGTCCAGATCTAGTAATTATTTTCACTATTTGAGCTTTAATGTTTGTTTTTTAGAAACTGTTGTTTTCTAGCCCAGAAGCTTTTAACCTCCATTGCACAATAAAAGCCTTTAGTGTTACAGTATAGAATATGTTTATGGAATTCAATATTCTAAAGGTTATTTCTAATTTTGGGTTTGAAGCTTTTTAGCGATGCACAGCAGCTGAAGAATGGAGATGACTAATTCTAGTATTAATCAGAACATGTGTAAGTAAAGTATAATTGTTGAAATGGAAAGTTCTCTGCATATATATTTAAAGTATGTGACTTTGAACCAAAGGATTACTTTAGAGTATGAAAGAATAACATATAAATGATGATGAATAAGTAATTATGATTACATGTCTGTTTTAATATGTCAGTTGTAGAAGACAATGATAAAACTTTTTTATTACACAACCTTGCTCTGAGTTAAGGTTACTTCCATGGAGTTCACCCTCCGACCTCTAGATGGTATCAAAGCACTTCTACAAATATGTGTAATATGTGAGGAATATGTTCAACCAACATTTGCAATAATGGGGCCAATTAGCTTCCCTCTTTGATCATTTATGTTCCTAAAGTTTCCCTTCCAACAACAGACACAGAACTTCAAATTTAACTTGAAGTTAAATTTCAAATTCTATGGCGTTTGTTCTATAGTGTTTGTTCTATAGTGTAAATTCTACGGCATTCGTTCTGCGGCGTTTGTTTTATGATGTTTGTTCTATATTGTTTGTTCTGCGATGTTCTCAGGAAACACAGATCGTACCTCGATGAATGCCACCGCCATGCAGATTCCCAGCACCACAGCGATGTTGGTGAGCAGCCAGCTCTCCACGCTCTTAGAGCAACCCTGAGGCAGAAACCAGACGGGAATTCAGCCAGACAAATCGGATAAAAACGGGTTCAACTGGAATTGAATAGAGCCGTGTTTGGTGGGACTGAACCGGACGGCGTTCTTTCTTACCGTGCTGTAAACGGGCCAGTCGGCCGTCTTGGACTTGCAGAGCCAACTGTTTTCCAGGTCGGACTCGGCCAGGTTCGGCTCAGTCATGGAGACGTTCTGACAGGAGCAGGGGAACAGAAACTCCGAACTGTTTTTGATCACCTGGTTCACATTCCAGTCCTCATGGCCTGTCCAGCCGCAGCATTCCATCTGCAGGGAGGTCAAAGGTCATCAAAACAACAGCTAAAGGAACTTGTTTCTGTTCGGGTCGGTTTCCGACCCGAACAGAAACAGAACAGGCTGCTTGGCGCTGAACTTACGTTCTTCTGGATGAAACTCCAGGCTCGCTCCGTGCTCGTGCTGTTGTCGGAGAAACCTTCCAGCACCTCGCTGATGACCTTTGACATCTCATTGTGCAGCTGGAAGACAAGTTAAAAATGCCTGTTTGGTTCTGATGGCGATCCGATTCGGTTCGGATGAAAAACCAACGCATAAATAAAATAAATCTGCTTCCTGTATAAGTTTTATATAAACAACTTCATTCATTCTTATTTTTATTTCTCATCTTTGCAATTTATTTTTTAATCAATCGATCAGCTGAATATAAAACTGTAAAATATTTTCACTTTATATTTCCCTTTTTAATTTGGTAATTTTTCATTTAAAATAAATGAAAATAAAAATTTTAAATTAAATTTAAAAAAAGAAAAAAAATTAAATTAAATAAATTTAAAATAAATTTAAAATAAATGTTAAATATTTTGAACACATTTATTTTTTCTATTAAATTTAATTATGCTTTTATTTACTATTTTCCTTCCTGCTTATGTTTTTTAATATTTGAGGGTTGTTTCTATAATTTTATTTCCGTATTGCTTTATGTATTTATTAATTATAGAAAGTAATTAACATTTGTTTTTTACTTGTTCAAAGATTAACTTTCTGTGTTGCCTGTACAGACGCTAATGAATATATTTTTTAAACATTTATTCATGCAGCACAAACTCATTATGCATTCTGAAGGTATTTTAGAAAAAAAGTACTTTTAATCTAAACATAAAATAATTATTAATTAAAAACTATTTTATAAATTCACTGAAAATATTGGGAGAGAGAAAGGCTAACACAATATGATTAAAAATGTAAAAATATGCAGCAGCTTAAAACAAACGCCCCAGTATGAACAACAGGGGGCGCCAGAGCACCAGCTCCTGCCGCTCCTGCTCTGCTCCTGCCACTGATTGGCTGGTTATGACCAACCAGCCAATCAGGGAGCTTCCTGGTCTAACCACAAACTGCCAGAGAAAGACTTGCGGCAGCAAAGAGGAAGGGGCGGGGCGGACCATTGTCTTCATCATGAGGAAGGATTTTCACTCTCAGTATTTGAACTTCTCTCTTTATTCACTTTAGCTCACAGTTTTAACAGATTCTGTAGCTTCCTGTGTTCTTCTAAATTTGCTCCTGAGTCGTATCTTTTCAGGCCTGATGCTGCCTCTAGTGGCGTGGGGAGGTAACACAACTAATATAATTGCATTACTAAGTCAGAATATCACAAAGTCTTTATTATTTATTCTTAATTTTAGCATTACTGGAACTATAAAATATAAATATTGTGTAAAACACCATACCTTTTCATTTCCTTAAGGATGTAGAGCTGATTAAATGCTATAATACTTTTATACATTATAAATAATATCTATATATCCATCAATTATACAAGGAGACATAAAAACAACATAATCAGCTATAATATAAATACAATTTGCAATGTATATATCAGAAATTGAATTGATCAAAAGTCAATAACAAATAAAGGTTCATGGACAAATAACCAGGTTGTTAAACAGATACAAGCCAAAATTCACATTTTTGTTTTTACGCTGCCATGTATATTATTCTGAGAGACTTTTTGTTGGTAGAGTCTAATATATAGGAACAAATAAGATGAAACTATTTAGTCTATCAACATGGAAATTTTCCTTTGACTCTAAAACAATAAATCCTATTCATAGAATCACATTATCAATAATTTGTGAATATAGTAAAACACTCAGCAAGCTGGAGGTAAATGTTATCATTTAGCTGGTAAAGAATAATTATTGCCCTGTCAATAAATGATTTCTAATAGATTGTTATTACCAGAGGAAAACAGAGACGGCTTCATGAGGTCAGAGGTCAAACTGATGAAGAAAGAGGATGGATGCTCTCTGCTAAAATATTCCTGCATCTTCCATCATCTTTCAGCAAACAGTTGAGATAAAGTTGGTTCTGGTTTCACCACCATTTACCTGCTGTTTTACCTGCCAGTGAAAGTTTCATTAAAAGTTTGTTAATCTGCAGCTCATGAGACGGAACCAGCCGAGGAGATGAAAAGTTCAAACTTGAGTTAAAATGTTGTTTTAACTTGAGTTAAAACTCAAGTTAAAACAACATTTTAACATTTTAGCTCAACAAGCTCTAGTTGGGTAACCCTGAGATCACTAGATCCTCTTAAAGATGGCGTCTCTGAGAAAGTCCTTAAAGATACAGGAAGTGTTTTCTGCAAAGTCCAGCTGAATGTCCAGGAACGACACCAGGAATTTAAAATTTGCCAGTTTCAACAGGTTGGCCATCGAGAGAAACTGGAATCACTTCCTGGTTTAGTTTATCTCATTTAATTACCTCTACTTCCTTAAGAAAATGAAAAACTATGATGTGTTATAGTTTATCTTTTACAGTGCCAGTAATGCTGAATTCATAGTGAATAATATTGTAATTATATTAGTTGTGTTACCTCCCCACGCCACTAGAGGCAGCATCAGGCCTGAAAAGATAAGACTCAGGAGGAAATTTAGAAGAACACAGGAAGCTACAGAATCTGTTAAAACTGTGAGATAAAGTAAATAAAGAGAGAAGTTCAAATACTGAGAGTGAAAATCCTTCTTAAAGGTGAAAATATCAGATTTCACAGGAAAATAGAAACGAGAGACATGGATAATCTAGGAAATAGCGCCCCTTCACTTCCCCAGTGGAATAGTCCTGTTTCCATAAGGTCTGAGACTGACAGCAGTTCGTCGCCCTTCCTGTTAGCTGCAGTGAGGTGAACTTGAACTGTCGGCTGCAGTTAACATTTCCTAGAAGAGAAACTGAAAGCCTCAAGACACTAATATGACTGGAGAGGAAGTGACATCACTTACCTGTTCCTTCTGGAAGTAGATAAGAGAACCGGCTACGATCTGAGCAATGAGGATCAGAACCAGGCAGGTGAAGTACTGAGGAAGAGGAGGCAAGTTAGGCAGGAATCCTGATCGGACCAAACAAAGTTATTCTGAAATAATCTGTTGGGAGATGCAGAGGGAATAATCTGGATGAGCTTCAGGACTCACCAGGCCCAGCACACAGCGGATCTCGTAAATGGCTCCCACGCAGCCGACGAAGCCCATCAGCATGGAGAACGCACCGACTGCGACCAGGATGTAGCAGGCCACCTTCACAGACGTCACGTTATCTGAGGAGAAACGGCAGCAGTCATTACTTACCACTTGCTTAATAAAGTTTAGCGGAAGAAGGTGAGGGGAGGAAATGGAGCTGCTTGGTACGCAAACCTCTAAATAAAGCCAACAATATTCTTCTTAGCCATTGAAAACCAAAACTTCAACATAATGTTGAACTTTATTCAGCAGACGTTTTACCACCACTGCTGAAAACCAACAAACAGAACAGCTGGTTTGACCTTAGCAGGCCCCGTAGCCGGAGGAAGCGCTAACAGAAACTTGCGGTTTCTTAGAAGGCTGTGACTTAAAAGTATTTCCAGGCTCACTTCTGCTAGAGCCTTGTTGATGATACGAGACGTTTTTAAAAAGTATCACTTCAGGTTCACTGAATGTATTCTGGTAGCATTCAGGAATGGACAAGTTGTTGTTTTACACGACATAAAAAAGGTTACATTTCAAGCCATCCGTGGCTTTTAAAAGGTCAACCCAACTGGAAAGAGAAAAAAAAATTTAAAAAGTCAAGTGTCCAAGTAAGGAGCTTTGGGGAACCAAACTAAAAGTGACTAAAAGGCAAACAAAAAACCAAATCCTTATCGATGAGATTCAGATGATCAGATCTGGAGCAGAACGTTTCGCTTTGCATGATGGGAAAATCAGACATGTTGCAGCACCATAATCAGGCCACAACAATTTATTTTCCTCCATTCTGAGCCAAAATATGTTAATTCTTCCTAAATCTAAACAGCAGAATCAGGATCCTAAACTAGTCTGGACTGTAGTTTCTGTCGTAGCAGTTATCAGGCCTTTGTGGCCTCAATACAGATGCAACAAACTAATCAGCCAGAAAGAGGCAAGTTTCAGTTTGATTGAAACTTTTTAAAATTTTATTTGACAAAGTAAAACAAACAATCAAAAACCCTTCTCACCACAGCAAGTGCTGCCGGGTTGGGCCAGCAGGGAAGATTAGCTGAACCCAGCTGGGTTTGGAAGATCTGAGAGCCATGTTTTAGCAGTGCTAGCAATGCTAAACGCTAATCTAAGTTGTGAAACGGCTTCAAATTCTGGTTTCGTTGCTTTAAAATATTAGCAGAACTTCTACAAATAGAAATAAAACCTGTGTAATTATAAATAATCCCAGCAAAAAAGGAAAGCTGGAACCAAATATTTAGCAAGCTATTATTTAGTTAGCAAGGTAAATATTTAGCTTCATCCTAAGCAGCTAGTTTCAAACTAAATGGCGAGTTTGTTAACTACATATTTAGTCACTAAAAGTAAAAATGTAGCTTCAAACAGTGACATTTATAATGAATTAATTCCTTTGTAGTATCTGTAACATTACACTCTGAAAAGTAAGCCCTTATTGTTCCGTGAGAAGCTAACCGAAACCAAATCATTGCGGTGAAACTTGACACTCCGACTCCATGAACTCGAAACTAAAGTTCTCCTCCGTCTGACTCAGCGCCATCTTGGTTGAGTCTGGTTGATCACTGGTTCGCTGCGGACGTCACTTCATGAAACGCCCATTGAACATCAATACGTATTATTTACGTTCAGGCACACAGCTGGGCAGCCCTGAGGGCGCAGCGCCGCCGCAGAGTGGGCCGAGTGTGCGGTGATGAGTAAGGCGGTGATGTGATGCATGGTGATGCTGGCCGCAGCAGAAAGGAGCCAGTGTGCGGCGGAGGACACCTGCTGAGCGGACAAACGTCCTCAGTGACGCCGGCGGCCCGGAACCCGCGCCGTTACACTCGCTCAGTGTTCGGCTCGTCATTCTGCTTCACAGCCTTTATGTCCGCTGACACTGCGCGTCTCTTTCTCCTCATCCGCTCACTGCGTCACATCAGCGCTCAGCTCTTTACAGCATGAACACGAAACCCGGTTGGCCACTTTCTGCAGCCAGGAGGACCGGCCGGGGTTCCAGCAGATCAGCGTCACAGTAGCATACGTGCAGTGCCTGCGTATGCGCATTAAGCAATCCGACAGTCAGGAGCCGTCAGTTCAGCACACGTGACAAGTTGTGAAGAAAATAAGTAATTAAGTTGTTTTCAATGATAAGTAGATAGATATACACGCGTTGTCGTTGTTTCAAAGTGTATTTAAAGCAACTGCAGTAACTACAACACGGTCCGTGTAAAACTCATTAAGCTGCTTAACCGCTGCGTCAGGATGTCGCACAGCTGTTAATCACAGCGTGAGATGATTACGTCATGATTCCACGTTGCTGGTTAAATGAAACCACAAGGTAATGACGGTGAATCCTGGTCTGACCGGTCAGCGGGTTGCTTTGGAAACATCCCCTCATCATGACCCAATGCGAGCTGGCGCTGGTTAGTTCTGGCTGATTTCATGTTTTCATGATCTGCAGTACGGTGGCCGACCGGTGGAAACGCGCAGCAAACATGCACGATGCAAACTCCAAAACACGTAAATACACAGAAACTCTGCAAACACACAACGCTGTGAAGGAGGTGAAACTGAGACAGAGCGTCTTCCTCTCAACCTGCTGCTGATCTCTGATCATCATGATCGGCAGCAGCTGCGGCTCTGACTGCGGCTCTGACTGCGTCAAACCGCCGCGGTGAGCAGACCCGACAGGAAGTCATGACTCTTGGCCGCCATTTCTTAGTTACAACTCTAAAGTTTCAGCCTGGATATTAATCATGTCAGAGTTCTGAATCTGCTTTAGTCCTTTGAAATTATTCCATCTTTTAAAGATTAATTATACCCCAAATCAACTTTTTGTTGCAGATAAACTGTAAAATTGCTGCTTCAGGATTCTATCTGCATGTTTCTATGCAAATTGTGCGTTTTTCTGCAACATTTTTACCTAAAACCATCGTGGTGCTGCCCTCTTTGGGGAAAACGGTGGTACTGCAGTTGAGGTTTTGTTTGAGTTTTCGTTTCTCAGCCTGGTTCAGGTATCACATCGCCTCACTCAAACACGCCCCCTAGTGGAGAGTCAGGATGCGGTTTGCAGCATTGTTGTGCTGAATGACTGCTGCTTTAAAAACTAAAAAACCCTCCAATAACAGAGAAAGCTGCTTGTCTCTCACATTCAGCGTCATTCTGGACTAAAGAATTTATAAACATCAAACCCAGAAGAAAAATGAAGCAGTTTAAAGGTTCATCTTCAATTAAAGTAAATTGTATTTATGAGTCAGGAGATGTGTTTTATTTCGATAGTCAGTGAAGTAGATAATCAGTTGTGGATAAAAAAAAGTCATGTAAAGTGTCCCTGCTATTCTGGTTTCACTGCAGTTATAAATAAAATTTAAATTCTGACTTCCTCATTTGTGGTTTAGTCAAACTAAAGTCCAGCCAAGAGAAAGAATCGCTTTAAGGAAATAGATTTTGATTTCACTAAACATCTGCAGCTCATTTTTTCTGTCCGCGCCAAGAGAAGGAGAAAAAGTTTGGCTGTATTAAACTTTCTCTTCACCAACAAAGAAAACCAAGTTTACAAGACGCAGCTTCAAAGAACAAGAAGCTTTAGTCAGAAAAACATCTGAAATGTTTAAGCTGGGAAGTGAGCAGAGTTGGTCAGGATGACGGGAAGCCGGATGCAACACTTACTGATGACCACGGTGAAGCTCTCGTTGTCCAGGAGGAGCCAGAGCCCGAAGCCCAGGATGGCAACGCCGAGCAGCTGCAGAGCCGACAGAAAAGAGTCAGAACGGCTCGCCAAAATAAACGTCTACACCAACTGAACAATGACCAGCTCCAGAGGCTAACAATCTCTGACATAACATCAAACACTTTCATTTAAAAACTGCGACAGTTAAAATGAGCCAGAAAATTAGCCGCTACATCTGAATCATGCTAACATTAGCTTTGGAGAGGAATCCGCCTTATTATTATTTCTTTATTAAATATGACAAGAATCAAACACGTCTGAATAAAATGTGAAATTAAAAAAGATTTTATGTTTGCCTGCTGTTAGCTTGTTTTAGCTAACGGTAAACTGCACTAGCTAAGCTAAACTTATTAAGCTAGCACCACTGTTCTGTCATGTTTCAGCTTGACCTTTTCAGTTTTTAAAACCTTTACACAGAGGCGGTTTTTTTCCAGATCATTAATTCATTACCAAATGTTGGCATTTCAGTTATAAGTTTCTTAACTTCTAATCGTCCAAAGTCTCCAGAAATCAGAATCTAAATCATTTTCAACACTATTAAGCTAAACAAACAAATCAATATATTAGCATTAACTCCCTTCTGTTTAGTTTTTCAGTGTTAGATATTCATTTAGAAATTAAATAAACCAACCACATCACAGGAACAATTGAAAGTAATTGGATGGAAATTATTTTTCTACTTTTATTAATTAAGTGAAATGTCAGTTTGTAAAATAACCTGCAAACTTACAATGGCTCTTTTTCTACAAATGATAAGAAATTAATAAAGTCAGAAAAACTGAAGTGGAAGATTATTCATGGATATAAGAAATTTTATACAAATAATAATCTGAAAAGTGTGGAGTGCATTGATATTCAGCTTTTTTTATATGCATTTGACAGAGAAACGTCTCCAGGTCAGTCAGGTTGGATGAACAACATCTGAGAAAATCAGTTTTCAAGTTTAACTAAAGACTTAGGTTTTTATAAGTAATTGAGTCAGACAGCAGAAAAACTCACGAAGAAGATGAGGTTGAACAGGAACAGGAAGTACTTGCTGACGGTCAGGCATCCTTTCCCCATCGTGCTTTATCTGCAAACATGAGGCGGAGAAACAGAAATGAACAGAAACAAACAAAAAGCCATGTGATTTATGGTGGAACTCATTAATATTCAAATTTCTGCAGATGATTTATTTCAGGAGTTAAAGTTCAATCATCTCCCACCCCGAAATATTTCCTGCCTTCCTGCAGGAGATTCATCTGGAACTGTTCAGTCAATAAACCCGACTCAAACTGGGGAAACTGGAATCTGTCTGGGTGAAGATAAAACCTACCAGTTTGAAGGATAATGGGAACACTGGGAGGTTTGGGAGGAAATGACAATGATCACCGCCTGATATTTAACTTAAATAAAAGCAGCAGATAAAACTGACATATTTCCATCTGCTGAATAAAAAACCTTTTATTTTCCCTGAATAAACTTTCAGTTCAGTTATGATTGATATAATTTCTGCTTCTTAAACATCAGAATAACCAGATTCCTTCAAATGTTCAAAAATGACACAACTAGAAATTATAAAATATATTTCAACAAAAATTTTACAGAGAAAAAAATGAAGTTTTTACAGAAATAATTAAAATGTAGCCGAGAAAAACCGAAAAGTTAGAAATTAATTTCCCATTCCTGGATAATCTGCTCAGCTTTTCTGAAACTAACTACTTTTAATAAATAAGGAGATTTTCTGAATTATCTTTAAAAGTGTTGTTTTGAGACAGAAATGTTCTTAATCTCCTGTTTAATGTTTAAAGTCACGACTCTCTTTGGCTTTAAAACTTCAACTGAAAACCAGCAGCCTTGCTGGTTGTAATGGGAACCAGCATGTAGCTGTACTGGTGGAAACCAGCTGCAGCTCATTCAGATCGATCCGTTTAAAACAAGCCGCCACCAACTGACTCCTGGCTGTGGAAAATCCAGCGTGACCTGAATGCATCACCAGGCTCCGCTGTCCGATAAATCCATGGCGATCCGGTGAAAAACGCAGCGAAGCCCTGCAGCCGACCCGGTTGGGCAGTAACTGGGTCACTGGGTGCTAGTTATTGCTACTACTACTGCGATTTTCTAATTGGAGGCAATGACAAATTGGCTTGTATGGAAACCATTGCTGCCAGAAAAAAAAAAAAAAAAAAGCCCAACAGAAAGTTGTAATTCAGTTTTAAAGTTTAATTACAAGAATATAACTCTGTCATGACTTTAGTTCTCCTAGTTATGACTTTTAGCTTTTATGTTTCCTTTCATGGTCGAATCGGGTTTTTCAGATGATTTTTAATATTTTCTCCTCCAACTGGATCCGTTTCTGTTCAGAAATATTTTCCAAGTTTTACATTTAATTTATGAACAAAAACTCATAAATCTCTTATTTTCATCTGTTTTCTTGCTCTTCATGTGAGATGATGAAGAGCAGATGTCTTCGAGGCACCCAGAACTCCAGGTTCTGGTTCTGGATCTGGTTGGAAGCACAACAAAACTTTTATGGTTAAAAATGAAGAAGTGGTTCTGAAATAAAGGTGCCGTTAAAAATAGAAGCAGCGTTTGTTCTGCAGCTGGGAGAGGGAAGCAGAACCGGTCCGGAGCGCTGCTGGGAACCCAGAAGGTTCTGGTTAACGAGCGGTTCTGGAATCCGGAGGGTGTTTAAAACGAAAACCAGCTGCAGAACAAAACCAGCCGATAAACTGGAGCTCTGAGGAACACGGCCCGGTCCTGACCCGGTTCTGGCATAGTTCACAGGTTCTTGGGCAGAACCTGCAGTTAGCTCCTGCAGTACCGCCGGCAGCCATTAGGTGAACCCAGTATGTCTCTAAAACTGCAGAATTCTTGTTGCCACAAAAACGTACCGCAGCAGTGCCGGTCAGTACCGGTCAGAACCGGACCTGCAGAGCCTGAAAAGTCTGATGATGTTCTGTCTTTATTTTTTTTAGTTGTTTATAAAATAAGAAGCTGGAGAACGAGTTGGTGAGGAAACTCAGACAGTTTGATGTTTCGACTCAACAGAACCGAAAAACAAAGAAACTTCATAAAATGTTCAGAATGTTTTTTCTCCCGGTCGACCAGGTTCTATAAGAACCAGAACTTCTGCTCCACCTCCAGCTGCTGTGATTCTAACCCAAACCAGCCTGTCCCTCCTGGCCTGTGGGGGCGCTGCACCAACAACCACTGCAGGAAACGACACTAAAACGCTGAAGAAGACACTGAGAGCAACTTCCTGCTTCACCAGATGAAACAAGATGGGAGGCGTCAGAGTTTAGTGATTTCTCTTGAGTCTTTGGCTGAAGACCAGGAGCCATTTCTGCTGCTAGCGCTAGGCTAGCATGTTAGCTTTGGTTGGATTTACCCAGAATGCCCTGTGCTTTAGTCCACTTCCTGCTTTTGGAGCGGTCTCCAGTCCGTTGGCGTTCACAATGAAACTGAACCAGAGTGCACTTCAACCGAACCCAGACCAAAGATTGGAGGACCACAGGTCAGAGGTCGGTTAGCATTCACACCAACCGGACCGGACTTTCTAAACAAAAGGACTGGAGTTGGACTGCATGATGATTTTGTTCTGCTTCAGTTTTTAAGTAAAAACTGATGTAAATCTGCAGAGAACCTGTCTCTATCCTGATCCTGATCCTGATCCTGATCCAGATCCAGATCCAGATCCAGATCCTGATCCTGATCCTGATCCAGATCCTGATCCTGATCCTGATCCAGATCCTGCAGTTTCAGTGATTATGAACTTAGGGGAACTTCTCCTTCCTGATTGGAGCTGCAGGTTAAAACAAGAAACACAGACGAGTCTGATCTACAGTCCTCCTCTTCTCCTCCTCCTCCTCTCCTCCTCCTCCTCCTACTCCTCCTCCTCCTCCTCCTCCTCTTCCTCCTTCTCCTCCTCCTCGGTACCAGGCGCCGGACCCGCCCGGCTCGGTGACGCCACCCAGACAGCAGCAGATAAACATCAGCCTTCCTCAATCTCACTGCTCATCATCAGGAGGAGAGAACCCGTTTGCTTAGAGGCACTATGGTGATCCTGCATGCCAAACCGACCAACAGAACCAGAACCACTATATGAAACCGACCAACAGAACCAGAACCAATATATGAAACCGACCAACAGAACCAGAACCAATATATGAAACCGACCAACAGAACCAGAACCACTATATGAAACCGACCAACAGAACCAGAACCACTATATGAAACCGACCAACAGAACCAGAACCACTATATGAAACCGACCAACAGAACCAGAACCAATATATGAAACCGACTAACAGACGTTTTAAGTTTAACAATTTAAAACGTCTTCACAACCAGTCACAACCAGTTAGAACCAGCCAGAACCAGTTAGAACCAGTCAGAACCAGTTAGAACCAGTCAGAACCAGTTAGAACCAGTCAAAATCAGTCATAACCAGTTAGAACCAGTCAGAACCAGTCAGAACCAGTTATAACCAGTCAGAACCAGTTAGAACCAGTCAGAACCAGCCAGAACCAGTCAGAACCAGTCAGAACCAGTCAGAACCAGTTAGAACCAGTCAGAACCAGTCAGAACCAGTTAGAACCAGTCAGAACCAGTTAGAACCAGTCAGAACCAGTTAGAACCAGTTAGAACCAGTCAGAACCAGTTAGAACCAGTCAGAACCAGTCAAAACCAGTTAGAACCAGTTAGAACCAGTTAGAACCAGGTCGAGCCACTCTGATCCACACAAGACGGAACAGAGATCAATATGTTTGATGTGTATTGATCATTTTGCCGATGTTTGTCTCTGGTTTCTCCATTGATGAACGCGTGATGTTTTTATCTGAAGCACTTTGAACCTCCCTGAGGTCCGGTTCTGTGGTTCCGGTCCGGCTCAGGACCAGTTCTGTGGTTCCAGTCCGGTTCTGTGGTTCCGGTCTGGTTCTGTTGGACATAAAGCAGCATTCATGCCGTCTCTTTGCATGGGAACAAAAGCAGAAACCCGATCCGCTGCCGTGGCGCCGCTCTGGGTGGGAAGCGGCGTTTTGTCACGACGAGGCTCTGATACCCAACACCCGGGTGAAACCTGTCAGCAGAACCAGGAGCCCGGATACACCTGCTGGTTCTGACCCGAGGACTGGGAACGCTTTCCTGTTAAATCCCAGAAGCATCAAAATAACCCAGAATAATTATTAATCAGCAGAGACAAGCTGACCCAGAAGTTCTGGTTCTGGACTGTGGGGGACAGCTGTAGTACCAGGAGGATGACCCCAGGATGACCCAGGCTGGGATTCAAACCTAGAAACTTCTCACTACAAGACTTTGGCCCCAAATCAGGAAGAGTTAAATATCTCCATAAAACCTTTAAGAAACTAAAATAATGTTTAATGTTTTAAAGAGTCAGTAAGGTCAGCAATAGGGTCAGTAAGGTCACCAGTAGAGTCAGTAAGGTCAGCAATAGGGTCAGTAAGGTCAGCAATAGGGTCAGTAAGGTCACCAGTAGAGTCAGTAAGGTCAGCAATAGGGTCAGTAAGGTCAGCAATAGGGTCAGTAAGGTCAGCAATAGGGTCAGTAAGGTCACCAGTAGAGTCAGTAAGGTCAGCAATAGGATCAGTAAGGTCAGCAATAGGGTCAGTAAGGTCAGCAATAGGGTCAGTAAGGTCACCAGTAGAGTCAGTAAGGTCAGCAATAGGGTCAGTAAGGTCAGCAATAGGGTCAGTAAGGTCACCAGTAGAGTCAGTAAGGTCAGCAATAGGGTCAGTAAGGTCACCAGTAGAGTCAGTAAGGTCAGCAATAGGATCAGTAAGGTCAGCAATAGGATCAGTAAGGTCACCAGTAGAGTCAGTAAGGTCAGCAATAGGATCAGTAAGGTCAGCAATAGGGTCAGTAAGGTCAGCAATAGGGTCAGTAAGGTCACCAGTAGAGTCAGTAAGGTCAGCAATAGGATCAGTAAGGTCACCAGTAGAGTCAGTAAGGTCAGCAATAGGATCAGTAAGGTCAGCAATAGGGTCAGTAAGGTCAGCAATAGGATCAGTAAGGTCACCAGTAGAGTCAGTAAGGTCAGCAATAGGGTCAGTAAGGTCAGCAATAGGGTCAGTAAGGTCAGCAATAGGGTCAGTAAGGTCACCAGTAGAGTCAGTAAGGTCAGCAATAGGGTCAGTAAGGTCACCAGTAGAGTCAGTAAGGTCAGCAATAGGATCAGTAAGGTCAGCAATAGGTCAGTAAGGTCAGCAATAGGATCAGTAAGGTCAGCAATAGGGTCAGTAAGGTCAGCAATAGGGTCAGTAAGGTCACCAGTAGAGTCAGTAAGGTCAGCAATAGGGTCAGTAAGGTCACCAGTAGAGTCAGTAAGGTCAGCAATAGGATCAGTAAGGTCAGCAATAGGGTCAGTAAGGTCAGCAATAGGATCAGTAAGGTCACCAGTAGAGTCAGTAAGGTCAGCAATAGGATCAGTAAGGTCAGCAATAGGGTCAGTAAGGTCAGCAATAGGGTCAGTAAGGTCACCAGTAGAGTCAGTAAGGTCAGCAATAGGGTCAGTAAGGTCACCAGTAGAGTCAGTAAGGTCAGCAATAGGGTCAGTAAGGTCAGCAATAGGGTCAGTAAGGTCACCAGTAGAGTCAGTAAGGTCAGCAATAGGGTCAGTAAGGTCAGCAATAGGATCAGTAAGGTCAGCAATAGGGTCAGTAAGGTCAGCAATAGGGTCAGTAAGGTCAGCAATAGGATCAGTAAGGTCAGCAATAGGGTCAGTAAGGTCAGCAATAGGGTCAGTAAGGTCACCAGTAGAGTCAGTAAGGTCAGCAATAGGATCAGTAAGGTCAGCAATAGGGTCAGTAAGGTCAGCAATAGGGTCAGTAAGGTCAGCAATAGGGTCAGTAAGGTCAGCAATAGGATCAGTAAGGTCAGCAATAGGGTCAGTAAGGTCAGCAATAGGGTCAGTAAGGTCACCAGTAGAGTCAGTAAGGTCAGCAATAGGATCAGTAAGGTCAGCAATAGGGTCAGTAAGGTCAGCAATAGGGTCAGTAAGGTCAGCAATAGGGTCAGTAAGGTCACCAGTAGAGTCAGTAAGGTCAGCAATAGGGTCAGTAAGGTCAGCAATAGGATCAGTAAGGTCAGCAATAGGATCAGTAAGGTCAGCAATAGGGTCAGTAAGGTCAGCAATAGGATCAGTAAGGTCAGCAATAGGATCAGTAAGGTCAGCAATAGGGTCAGTAAGGTCAGCAATAGGGTCAGTAAGGTCACCAATAGAGTCAGTAAGGTCAGCAATAGGGTCAGTAAGGTCACCAATAGGGTCAGTAAGGTCAGCAACAGGGTCAGTAAGGTCACCAACAGGGTCAGTAAGGTCACCAATAGGGTCAGTAAGGTCAGCAATAGGGTCAGTAAGGTCAGCAACAGGCCGTTGGATGTTTTCAGTCCATTACTGACCCTAACGGTTCTAATACTGTGAACTTCCAAACCTTCCAAACCTGCTGCAGTTGATAAACTGATTGATAAAACTGATTGATAAACTGATTGATAAACTGATTGATAAACTGATTGATAATTTAATGTTTTACGTAGAGATTTTACTTCTAGAGTTCAGACTGTCTGCCTTCAACAATGAAGGTTTAAATGGAAACTGAATGTTTTTCTGCCTCAATCTGATCAGTGCACTTTATGGAGGAAGAGCTGAGATCCCAGTACAGAAAGGAAAAACCAGTTGGACCAGAAAGGAGCGGCCCGTTTCCATGGCGACGGAGGGCGGGCGCAGCGTTTCCCGCCCTCAGAGCGATCCACCTGGTCTCCACGGCGACGGCTGGAACGTGATGATGTCATCATGTTTTCATTTCTGCGTCTCAGTTTTAAACTGGTGTCAGATCTGGTTTCTAACTGGTTTTTACACCCCAGTTCACACTGCTCTGGGATCTGGATTGCTAAAGGTTTAGCTCAGGTCCAGTCCTGCAGTAGACCAGGCTCAGCTCTGAACTGGTAACGAGTCATTCATTACCAGAACCGGTTCCTGACCCGGTTCCAGACCGGTTCCTGACCAGGTTCCGACCCGGTT
Source organism: Poeciliopsis prolifica (assembly GCF_027474105.1). Lineage (NCBI taxonomy): Eukaryota > Metazoa > Chordata > Actinopteri > Cyprinodontiformes > Poeciliidae > Poeciliopsis > Poeciliopsis prolifica. Next base: position 874,194 of record NW_026562448.1, read on the forward strand.
GACCCGGTTCCAGACCCGGTTCCAGACCCGGTTCCCACCCGGTTCCACACCCGGTTCCAGATCCTGTTGGAGCAGATCTCCAGGACTGGACCTGAGCAGCCCTGGTTTAGCAGTTCCAGATCTGGTTTGAAATGTAGATTCAGACCGTTTTAAACATGTGAATCTGGTTTTTCTCTGATTTTAGATCCAGTTTTAATGGATCAAAACCGATAAAACGGTCTCAAACCGGTTTGGGTCTGGGTTGGTGGATGTTTGTCTGGTTGGTTCTGGAATCTGAGCAGGCCAAGACCCGGTTGTGGTTCTGGAGGAAGAGGAGCATTGAGCCTTTGCTCGTCTTCGTCGCGTGAGGAAGAGGTTAAAGCTCCATCCAGTCCGATTCCCTGCAGCGACGTTCCTCGGAACCGGATGATCCGGTTTGGAGCCGAGCTGAGCGTGACTCAACAGGACCCAAACGTTCTGCTCCGGTCCGACCTCCAGCAGCCCCAAAACTCCTCAAGGTCACAGACAAGAGACCGAGTTACCGACGGCCGCCGTGAAACTCTGACCCACATTCACCAGAACCCAGAGCGGAGCGACTGGGGGGGGTCTGGGGGTCAGGGGGGCCGGGGGGTGGTCAGGGGGGCCACGGGGGGGTCAGGGGGCCGGGGGGGGTCAGGGGGCCGGGGCCGCAGCCGATCAAACGCTGCACTGGGTCACTGATTAAACATTGATCCGTCAGAGCCAGACTTTTTCCACCAGAGGCAGAACCATCAGAAGTTCTTCAGGATGGTCGGACCGCTCACTTTCTGTTTCTGTTGTTTGTTTCTTCGTTTGGAGTGAAATGTTTCCCAGATCCTTAAAACTTCACAGTTTATTCATTGTTGAGAAATTCTGTTGGTGTTTCATTGGCTGGTCTGAGAAAAACATTTTATTCCTGAATAAAACGACGATCAGATAAATAAATCAATAATTCTCAGTTTGGACTCATTATCTGAACTTTCAGAATCATTTCTGCAATATTTAAATGCAGCTGCAGGCAGAAGTATCGATGGTTCTTTCTGTCCGGATCCGGTTCTTCTGCTTTCATCCTGAGGCAACAGGACAGCTGGGTTGCTATGGCGACTCAACTCACACCTCAGGTCATGTGACCAGAACATCAGAACGCCACGGAGGAAACGCTGGAGCAACCGCGAGCAGGACACCTGCACCACGACCCGGTTCAGACCCGGTTCCAGACCCGGTTCCAGAACCGGTTCCAGACCCGGTTCAGACCCGGTTCCAGACCCGGTTCAGACCCGGTTCCAGACCCGGTTCCAGACCCGGTTCCAGACCCGGTTCAGACCCGGTTCCAGACCCGGCTCCAGAACCTCCAGACCCGGTTCTGTTGGTGTCACAAGACTTCATATGATTTTGACTTGAGGAAACTTTTTCTGATCATTTATTCTCTCAGTTCATATCCAGAACACAAAGTCCAAACTTCTGACAGCCATTTTGGGGAGCCACACCCTCCGGTCCGGTCCAGTCCAGTTCAGTCCGGTCCGGTCCGGTCCAGTCCAGTTCAGGTCCGGTCACTGCCTCACGCCTTCACATGAAACTGCATGATAACTTTAGGAGATTGGTAATCGATCCATACGTTAAACTGATCGTCCATATTTAGAGTCGGTTCAAATGTTTTTCTTTACATCAACGTTGAAAAACAAAAACATCCAACAAACCGAGACGAAGCCCAGAAGAACCGGAAAGAACCACCAATGAAAGCCAGAGACCCGATTTCACCGACTGATCCCGATCCGATGTGTGAAATATTCCGGGTCCAGTCTCATCTCCGACACATCTACCAAGGAAAACATGACCCAGTGGCATCTGTGGAACCAGAACCAGAACCAGAACCACAGACTTACCATCCATTAATGGTTGCTATGGCGATTCCCACCTTTTCCAAAGAGGAAATCAGACCGGACCAAACAGGTCCGGTCCTCCAGGTCCGGACCAAACAGGTCCAGTCCTCCAGGTCCGGTCCTCCAGGTCCGGACCAAACAGGTCCAGTCCTCCAGGTCCGGTCCTCCAGGTCCGGACCAAACAGGTCCAGTCCTCCAGGTCCGGTCCTCCAGGTCCGGACCAAACAGGTCCGGTCCTCCAGGTCCGGTCCTCCAGGTCCGGACCAAACAGGTCCGGTCCTCCAGGTCCGGTCCTCCAGGTCCGGACCAAACAGGTCCAGTCCTCCAGGTCCGGTCCTCCAGGTCCGGACCAAACAGGTCCAGTCCTCCAGGTCCGGTCCTCCAGGTCCAGACCAAACAGGTCCGGTCCTCCAGGTCCGGTCCTGGAGGTTCTGTAGGAACTGTACGTCCTTCTACTGTGAAGGATCCTGATGCAACTCTGGAAGCGGGTCACTGAGTTCTGGTCCACAGAACCATCTCACACAGCTTCTGGTTCTGTTCTGGTTCTGAGTGCAGACACAGAGGAGGGACTACTTCCTGCGGTGGAGGAATGCACATCATGACATGTTGGTGCTTCTAAAACTAAAACGGGTCCGGGTACGAGTTCAGGTTCTGGGAGGTCCAGAACATGGTTTGATCTGATCCGGGACTCAACAGCTCCACACCGAACTGGACCGAACCCGAACAACCAGAACCGGTTCTGCTCTGAAGGTTCTGGGTGTCCAGTTGAAGTTTCAGTTTCACTTTCCTCAGACGAACCTGAACTTTCAGGTGAAACTCCTTCAGTCTGAACCGAACCGAACCGAACCGACAGAAACGCTGTCAAATCCAGAAGAACCGAGCCTCCCCCCTGTTCGATCCGAACCTGATCACCCGAGCAGCCGCGCACGCCTCGTGTTCGCCCCGGCAGACAGACGGACCAGGAGCGTCCGGGTTCGGGTTCGGGTCCAGACTTACGGGTCACCCACCTGTTGTTCCGGCGGCGGCGCGGTGAGAAGCGGGTTCTGTGCGGGACTCTGCGGCTCGGACTCTCTGACCTGCGGGTCGAAGTGAACAACGAGGCGGCAGCGGCTGTTGAGACCGAGAGAGGAGGCGGACTGGCAGGGAGGGAGGAGCTCCTCCCCCCGGTGTGCTGCCACCCTGCGGCCGGCAGAGGAACTGCACGATCAACAAACAATAAAGTCATTTCATATTTGATCAGCTGTTTACTGTGTAAAGTTTAATAATTTTAGACTTTTTAATGTTAAAGTTCAGAGGCGGTCCACAGAGGTGGCCGCCAGGGGGGCACGCTCTCACCAGCTGAAACTATTAATTACTGACATATTTTTAAATAAGTAATATTCCAATAAATAACATGATTATATTTAAATAAATAAATAAAACATTATATTGAAATGAATAATTTTAAAATAATTATATAAATATAAATGTTGCTCGGTTGGACAATAGTCCGGGTTCTGGTGTTTATTCTGACATCGAATCTCAACCGTTTCTCTTTAAAGTTACTTTTCAAAAGTATTCAGGTTGTTTTTACATTTTTCTGTTTCACAACAAAAAAATGTTGCAAAACATGTTTGTTTTGTTTTTTACAAATAAAAATCAGAAAACATGTGTGGCACATTTCTAGTCAGAGCCTTAAAAACATGCATCAAAACTTCCTCTGAAGTCACTTAAGCTAACCAGAGCCAGCAGGTTCTGGTTCTGACCTCAGACACTCTGTAACGAACCTCCAGCGTCATGGAGGAACCAGCAGTGGGTCAGGAGGTTCTGGCTCCAGAAGGACAAGCAGCCTGAATTTACAGCCAAAAATGTTATGGGGTAATTTAGCTCAAAGCATGGTCTAGTCAAAGCCCATACCTGATGGAGCTGACGTTCTCAGATGTTCTTCATCCAACCTGACTGAGCTGGAGAAGTTTTTCAGTATGTAGACGTTCTCTAAAGTCCTGACTCAGGTGGACACAGAAGCACACCACACTTTTCAGATTTTAAAATAAATCTGAAATCATTTTTGATTTTTGATAAATTCTCCCACGTGTGTGTGTTTGTGTGTGTGTGCGTGTTTGTGTGTGTGTTTGTGTGTTTGTGTGTGTGTGTGTGTGTGTGTTTGTGTGTGTGTGCGTGTTTGTGTGTGTTTGTGTTTGTGTGTTTGTGTGTGTGTCTTGTGACAGACTGTGACCTGTCCAGGTGACCGCGCCTCTCGCCAGAACGCAGCTGGACAGGAACCAGAACCTCCTGACCCAGAGGGTGAAAATGGATGGAATCATTTTTTTCTGTTTTTCACAGAAATTCAAATCAACTGAAGTTTGAAACGAGACAAAATGTGGGGAACATGAAGGCGTCTGAAAACCTTTAGAACCCTCAGGGACCGTCGATAGGATGACGGTTCTGTTTCTGTTCGGTTTTCTGGGGAACCGAACCGAACCGGATTACTAATCTGTTAAATTCACAATAACCTCGAACCATCATCAGATTATTCAACTGAGATGAACAAACATGGAGTCTGAAAAAGTTCTGCTGACGTCACATCAGTCCAGATCCACGGTTCTGCTGGGCTGACGGTGGTGGTTCGGTTCTGTTGGACCGCTACGGATGAGGTCAGCTCGGTCTGCAGAACCAAAGCCTCTCCTCAGAACCGCCAGTCGTCCTGCGGCTGACGTCACCGTGACCCCGTGACCTCACTGACGACAGCTGACCCGGCCAGTCCGGTTGTGTTCAAGCCCCAGAACCCACCCGGACGGGTCGGAACCCCACCGGTTCTGCTGAGCGGATCTGGACAGGAATCATTACTGCTTCCTCCTGGATCTTTAAGGAAGAGTAATCTGGTCCAAGTGGATCAGAACCAAAATAGAAAACAAGACAAACAATAAAACATGAGAACGAAATGAAAGTAGAAGTAAAATCTATAATAACCTCATAAAACATGTTGAGTTTTCCTGCCTGGACGGACGCTGCTGCTGCCCCCTGCTGGCCAACACGAATATTACAAGATGAGCCGGGCCGGGTCGGGCCCGGTTCTGCTGCCGGTTCGGACTTTCGTCTGTTCCTTCTGTTTCCTCCTATGCAGGACCGAGGTGGTGAAGACTTTGACTAGGCCACTCCAGAACCTTCCTGTTGTTTATCTGAGTCAGTCGGAAGAGAACCTGATTTGGATCATCGGTCCTCTGCAGAACCAGCAGCTTAAAGCCCAGAGCACCATGCTGCCACCACCATGTTTCACTGTTGATATGCTACTAATATTTTACGTTATTTTGAGACATTTTATTATTTTAGTTTGTCTATTTCAAGATATTTTGTTTAAAAATATGTAGAAAGATTTTTTATATTTTTAAGTTTAAACTGAAATTAAGTTTTTTTATATATATTCAGCTTTTCTTTTTGATATTCAGTTTCATTTTATTTAAATGCAACTTTTTGAACCCTAACCCATTTATTAATACACATTTAGTTTTAAAAATGTCTATTTAGTCAATCCTTCCATTTCCTAACCCCTTGTCCCTAATGTCTCCAGCAAACGTTCCGGGCGAGAGGCGGGGTCACCTGCACAGGTCGCCCGTCTGCTGCATTCGTCATTCTTAAAGCTTTGGGTTAGTTTATTTGCAGCTGATGAACGGGACGCGAACCTTCCAGAAACTTCAATTATGTCTAATCAGTGCATTAAAGTTGTTGGTAATAAAGAGCAGTGAGTACATGTGGTGATTGACGGCGCTAAGCCCCTCCCCCTGACTCTGAAAAGTATTCACACCAATTTGTTTTAAATTGTGAACTAGGAAAGCCAGATATAAACATAGAACCAACCCACCAGAACCAACGACAGACCAGTGGGCCGGCTGCAGTGAATACTTTACCCAGGCGCAGCATTTGGGTTCGACCCGACCCAGAAAACTTTGCTCAGAAACAAGTCACAAAGAAACTTTATATAGTTTTCAAGTATTCAAAACTGTTAAATAAGTACAAGATGTGTTCACATGATTTACATATTGGACAATATCTGCCTGCTTTAGTTCTGCTAGCGCTCGGCAACGCTCCGCCCTCCGCCTCAGGCCGCGGGAAGCTGGCGGCCGCACCTGGAAGAGATTACAGTGAGAGAGGAGGGAGACTGCTGATTGGCCGAGGGGGGCGGGACAAGATGCTGATTGGCTGCTGGTGATGTGAACGGTAACACAGAAATGGGTCGACGTTCCCAGCTGATCCCGCTCAGACAGACGGAGGAGGAAGGGGGCGACAACCAATCAGGGATCTCTGAGCTCACCACAGAGAGGAAGAGGAGGACGAGGTCTTCCTCACAGAAGCTGAAGACAACTTCCTGTAAACAAACAAACACTTCCTGCCACCGTCCTCCTGCAACTCTGGACAGGAAGTCTGAGTAGCACCACAGAAGAAGAGAGACAGGCTGTAGTGTCAGCGACCCGAGAATCATGGGAAACTGGGAGAGGAGCGGGAAAACTCAGCTGGGGGGAAGAGGTCAGAGGTCAGAGGTCCTTCTGTACATCAGCTTCAGGTTGGAGCGTCAGCCCAGCCGGATTCTGCTGCCAAGTTCTGGTTCCGGTTCTGCTCGGAGGAAGAGGAGGCCTGTGCTTTAATTCTGAAAGGTTGCAGAGTTGAACAGCTTTCCTGCTGGGAATACCATCAGATTCCAGGGCCTGGAACCGGGCCTGGAATCTGATTCCCAATCTGGGATTAAAAATCTGGAATACCGTCTGGAAATCAGAACCACAAGCAGAACCGGGTCGGGTTTATTGTTGATTCAAACCAGGAATCCATTTACCGTTCCAGAGTTTTCCAAACTCAATTCCAGGATTTGTTTTTCCAGTTTTAGAATCACTTTAAAATCCAGAAACTTCTCTGGAAACAACAGATTTGTGATGAAGTCGATCCTGAGGGAACCGGATCCCTTCCGAAAAAAAACATTTCAACTTGGAAGTAAAAAAAGAAGCAGAAAGGAGGAAAGATTTGGGAATGAGAGTTTGGAAAAGCCTGAGCTGCTTTCTGGTCCGAACCAGATGTCAGGATATCGGGTCTGAACTTCAACAGTTTTAAAAATGAAAACTGAACCCAGATCCCTGATCTGTTTGGAAAATGATCAAGAGTAATGGGAATGTCTGGAAAAATGAAGATGGATACGCCGTCTCCAGTTTTATCTGGAAAATAGTATTTTTCCAGGCTGAAGCCGTTCATATCCGTTCTGCTCCTCTTAAAGGGACAGCGCAGCTTCTTGGGGAGCTGACTCCATATTGTTTTTTATATTAGCTTATTGTGACGTTTTTCCTGAAGATCCGGACAGTTTTTTTTAATGACGGTATTCCAGAAATCAGGAAGAATCAGCAGCTCTGTTTGGACTCAGCCCGACCTAAAGCTGTGATTCATTCAGGATCATGATTGGCTGTGGTGCTCTGGCTGCTGATTGGTCGACACCCGGCAGAACTGGCAGCAGAACCGGAAGCGGACCTGGTGGCGGAGCGGCTCTAATGCCTCTGGATAAACGGCTCTGAGCGCGGACACAGAGTAAAAACCTGCCTGGAGACAGAAGCCATGATCTGTACACTTTCTACACGTCCATGATGAAACAACAAGTGCATTCTCTTAAAGGAACAGTACAACTCAAAACAAAGCCCATTTCCACTGGAGACCCGGCCGGATCCTGGGGATCCTGGGCCGGATCCGATCCGACTGGAAGTTCAGCGGAGAGCAGAGCTTTGCCGCAAGTCAACAGCACCCGGGTCCGCTCCATGATGATTTGAGTTCCATATCACTTCCTGTCCATCATCAGCGGCGGCGGCGGTATTTACAGAAGCTTCAGGCGTTGAGCCGCAGAGACTGATCCTCCCTCCTCCTGGAGGAGATATCGATGTCGATGGAGTCTTTCCCCACGATCAGCCGCAGACGCTTCGCCGGAGGAAGTGGAATGAAGTCGTCCTCGAAGTCGTTGTGGAAGTAGTCGTCGTCTTCCTCCTCTTCCTCCTCCTCGTCGTCGTCCTCGTCAGAGGAAGGGTCGGCCAGAACCTTCTGGGTGCGGTGGCCGCCGCCGGCCACGTCCCCGTTGGCCTGCAGCCGCCTGGCGTCGTCCTCCTTCCTCACTGGATCTTCAGCTTGGTGGCGTTGCCGTGGACAACGGGCGCGAAGCCGTTGTTGAGCTTGGCGATGTAGGAGCCGGCCTTGTCCTTGTCGTGCTCCTTGCTGAACTTGATGCTGATCTTGCTAGAGGAGGTGGGGCTGAGCGTGGACGAGGCCACGGCGTCGGCGCCGTCGGCCGTCTTGCTGCTGCTGCTGTCCCTCCGCCGGCGGAGCGTCAGCTTGGGAATGCCGCCGCTGTTCTCCAGGATTAGCTGCGCGTCGTAGCGCGTAATGCGCCGCTTCTTCTTGGCCTTGTCCTGTGAGCGGCAGCTGCTCTTGCTCTTATCGCGGCGGAGCGATTTGCCGCCGTTGGCCACGCCGTTGTAGTCCCGGTGTCTGTCGGCGAAGCTCAGCAGCACGTTCCCGCCATCACGCCCCGCAGCAAACGGCTCGCAGTCGGAGCCTTCGCATTTGATGGTCCGCTCAGTCCGGAAGCGGGAAGGCCGCTTCCGGCCCGAACACGAGCTCCTTCGGCCGTAGCCGCCGCCTAGCCCCTGCGTCACGCCGCCACATGCTGCAGGTACTCGTCCATGTCTGCCGGCTCCGTTTTGATGACCACGCCGCCCGGTACCGGCTGAGCCCGTCCATGGCGGGCTCCAGCTTGGCTCCCGGCACAGGCTCCGGGGCCTTCAGGGTCCGCGTGGACCTGCGAGTCCTGTAGGCAGAGCCGCGGCCGCCATCGGGGAGGTCACCGTTCTCCTTGGCGGCGTGACGGGTCCCCTCGGGCCAAGCGGTGCCGCCTCCGGACCGTCCTTCTCCTTCTTCACGGTGACGACGCTCTTACACGGCAGCACCTTGGAGTCCCTGAGGCCCAGCGGGGCGGCGTCTGCGCGGGGCGCCGCCGCCCGCCTGCGGCTGCGCAGACGCACTTTGCTGGGAGGCTTGGACTGGGAGCGAAGTCTCTTTGGTTCCCTGCTGCTGTTTCCTGGAGCCGGTTTGGAACATGAGGTAGAGACGGCTCGGGACACAGACTGTCTGCTCGGGGTCCGGGTCCGGTACTTCAGGCCCGGCGATGAAGATGATGAAGATGAAGTTTCTGGTTCTGGCAGCTGCAGGGAAACAGAGACACAGGAAGTAAAAGCTATAAAAAAAGATGATTTTTTTTTAGCTCTTACATAAGATATGTTACTATGCATTAGATATACATTTAAAATATATATTAAAAATAACATTAAACAATCAGTCAACTTTATTCACCCACTACTGTTACAGTGACGTATTTATGTAGTTTTATTACATTAAAAAATTAAGTTAAATATTAAAAATAAAGTTAAGAAAGACATTATATTTTCTTTGAAAATTTTAAAATATGGTAAATTGCAAAAAAATATCAAGTATAAAAATAATTTGATATCGCAAAACGTATTACAAAAAAATATCTTTAAAATGTTCAATTCTTAGGAAATTCATTAAAAAAAATCTAACTTATATTAAAATATCTTTTCAGTGTCAGAAGTAAAATAAATAAAAAAATAAAAATATAACATGCAGGCATACAATTAACTGGCAAATTACAGATACAAAATAAAATGAAGTACAAAAAAATTATATTATATTAATATAATATTGTATATTTTATAAAAATACAATGAAAACTGGGAAGCAGAGTACAAGTCTAAAAAATGTATTTAAATTATAAATCCAAAATTCAACAATGAAGAAAAATATAAACATAATAAATCAATAAAAACTAAGAACTGATGTAACTCCTCCCGTCTGCAGATTCCAATCAATATTCTGATATTATTGATGCCTGGTGCTCGATCTTACATTGATGTGTTTGGCATTTCCTGAGAGTCGACGTCGGTGTGGGATCCCACAGAGTGGCTGTCCGAGCTCCTGTTTCCTTCTCCGAGCTTCTTCAGCCGGTTGAGCCGCTTGTCCGTCTCGCGCAGCCCGTACTTGCTGTTGATGACCGAACCTCCACCGGAAGCCCAGCTTTGGATTTGAAAGCACCGGTTCCCCGTCTGAACAGAACCCGGAACAGAACACAATCAGTTCTGTGACTGAAAATCATGAAGTTTAGGATTTAACCGGAATGCGATTCTGTTCTGTCTGCAGCCAGAACCTCAGAGGAGTTTTGAATCCAGCCCGTGTTTTAAGGTCCAGACGGTGCTGCTCACCTTTCACACGTATAACATTCACAAAACTCATTGCTTTCCCCAAGAAGCCGTCTCCATAGTAACAGGAGATCTCCTCCCCGGGCTCGATGTCCCTCAGGACCTTGACGCAGGCCGTGTCTCGGCCCGTCGACACAAACTGCAAACACAGAACCCATCAGGACCGCTTCCAACGGCCCGGCAGCCAATCAGGAGCGGCCAGCAGCCTACCTTACAGTTCGGCCGGCAGTCTGAGGAAGAGGAGCAGAAGTTAGAGGAAGCAGCAGCAGCCAGGAGTTCTGGGGAGGAGGCGGGGCTTACCGTGGTTGATGAAGGCGGCCGGGCCGAGCCACAGCTGGGCGCAGTTCTTCCTGGTGGAGTACATGACGCTGAAGTCGTTCTCTCCGTGGCGCAGCAGCATGTTCTCCTCGCTCTCTGACAGCTCGGCGATGCAGCCCACCAGGAACTCGATCTTATCGTTCCTCTTCCTACGAGACAGCAATAGAGGAGAGGCTCATCAACCCGGCCTCCAAGAACAATTCTTCCTTACAGCGCTGCAACGATTTACTAATCAAGGCTGCAATGACCCATCCATACAGCAACAGAGCGATTCATCAAAGCAGCAGCATCATGGAATTGGCTGCAGTTTGACGAACCAAAGGAACCTTCAGCAGAACCGGTGGATCCTGTTCAGATCCAGTCCGGGTCCGCGGAAGAAGTAGCAACAGGATGACCTCACCATTCCTTGGTAGCCACTATTTTGGCTCCGTTCTGCTCCGATGAATAGCGATTACAGGGCAGAATCTCGAAGCCGCTGTCTGCTGTGAATATCCGCAGGTAGACGAACACCTGGAGGGAGCAGAGAGTTAGAGCCGGGAGGAAGAGGCGATGCGTCGAGCTAGAGGCGGAGCGCTGCGGCGGCGTTTACGTGCTGCTTGAAGAGCTTCTCCTGAGCCTTGGACTTGTGCAGGAACAGGTTCCGGCACCAGTCTCCCGTCGTCAGCGCCTTGTAGGCCTTCTCCATGTTGTCGTGTTTCTTAAAGCGCTCGATGATTTCCTTCAGCTCCTCCTGCCGTCCTTTGATTGGCCGGAATCTGGTGGGAGGAGTTTCAAAAGAGAGACGTGATGTCGCCAGAGGAGACCTGATGCTAACCAGAGCGTATAGTTTCATCTAAAATATTATAGTAATAAAAATGATAAATACATTAAAAATTAAAGCCAATAAAAATATAACAAAATATTAAAAAATGTAGTACAACAGACTATAAAAAAATGTCAAATTACATAAAACATTAACAAAATATTACATTAAAATTTTTTATATAAAAATAGGAATATTAGAAAACAAAAATTACAACAACAAAAAAAGATTTTGATAAAAAACATTTTTTAGAAATATACAGATATTAAAACACATTAAAGAATGTTAAATATCAGAAGTAAAAGAATTTAAAATTACAACAAATCTAAAAAAATATATTTAACTAATAATTACAAATAAAAATTGTATTGTAAATGTTAAAGATGACAAATGGGTAAACGGACCTGGTGTTCATCTTGTGTGTCTGGAAGCCCAGGTAGGGGTCCAGGATGAGGCTGGTGGTCAGGTCGTCGTTCTCACACAGCTCCTTGGCGGTCATCCCTGACGACGGCACGTAGCGACGCTCCGCCTCCAGGCTGGCGCCATTACATCCTGCAGGAACCACAGAGCTGCGTTAGCCTCGGGATCGTACAGCCGGCGGCGCGCCCGGATGCACGCTAAACTCACTGCGGCTGCATCTGCGGCTGCGCGGGTGGCTCCTGCTGTGGCGCAGCGACGTCCGCTGCGGTTGCTGGGAGCGAGTCTGGCTCACCGGTTGATCGCTGCTGGTCAACTTGTTCCCGTGGCGTCTGCCATTTAATACCATGTTCTTGGATTCGCCCAGCCACTTCATGCCCACAAGCCCCCTGCTCCAGTTTCATTTAGTCACTCAGATGAAGGTGCTCGAGTGGGGAAGACCGGCCTGGTTAGAAACCTGCAAACAGAGCAGAAAACTGGTGAAAAACCAACAATCTGATTGGATGAGCCAGGAACAAAAATTCCCCAGGGAGAAAAACTATCAACTTTCTGAAACATTATTTACTCTTCACTAAATTATAAATAGAAAAAGATTTTTTTTTCCATTTCTTGTAATGTAACATTTTCAAATTTGTAAAAGTTATATTAGCAGACAAATGTATCAAGTCAAATATTCCAGACTTCATGTTGGTTTGAAATGGCGCAACTGCGCCTCCTAGCGATTACTCCAAATACTGCAGCCAGCCAGCAGCACTGAGTTCTCTGAAGTTGTCCCTTTAAATGAACCCTGAGGGACTCCACCTGGCGGTCTGCTGGGGTTTCTGGCCCCAAGCCGTCAGCAGCAGCAGCAGCAGCAAACAGGTCAGACTGGTGAATGACTTACTGCTACGGTCCAAACTTCACCCTGGACGAGGAATACGGACCAATCGTACATGATAGAATAGAATTCAACTTTATTGTCATTGCACTGTCACATGTACAAAGCAACGAAATGTAGTTTGCATCTATTCAGAAGTGCTATACAGGATATAAATATTTATAAACAGTTGTACAAAGATATAAACAGAGAATATTGACGTGCTATAAATGTTTTGTACAATCACACTGGCAGACAGTGTGATGGATCAAGACACTGACATGGGACCGGGTCCCGAATCGTTTCATCAGAACCAGCAGGAAGTTCAGCAGCAGAAACTTGGCTGGATCAGAGTAACATGACCCAGCCTGGTCACCGGTTCTCCACACATTTCAGTTAACAACAAACAAAACAGCAGAATCAGAACAATAACTACACAAACAAAACACAGCTAATAGACTGCTCTCATTTTATTTATTTTTATAACTCTTTCACCGTTATGGAATGCTTCAGAAATATTCTCAGACATGATTTGTCAGATTTCTGATTCTACACATGCTCAGCTTTGGGAAAATTTGTTCTAACATTTCATCCATTGGGTTATTTGAACATTCAAACAAACCTGGAATTATGATTTTGTGTTCAATGACAATGAAAACTATTTTAGCGTATATTGATGCCAGGTGAAAATGTTTGACATTTTCAATGGTCACAATGTTATAATTTGAAGTGGTCTCGCAGCGCCCCCCAGTGGTAACCTCAAGCACTGCAGCAGCTGTCAGGTGAACGGTCCTTTTTACTGTAATTTACCATTTGAATTCCGACTTTAAAGGTTTCAATGGCCGAATACTCAAAATTTTAGTATTTCAATTACTTATAAGGTAGAATTGTTGTTTAAACGGGCATCTAAGCATTGAGTGCTTCGTGTTATTAGCTGTCAAGGCTAACGTTAGCACCAAACAAACAGCATTCCGATCAGGATAATGAGGCTGTGGGAACCCGGAAGGCCACGCCGACGGCTGAGGCCGACTGTGTTGACATGCTGCGCTGGTTTCGAACCAGCAACCGTCAGAACCACAGCCAAAAACGTCACCCTGAGGAAGGCTAAGCAGGGCCGGCGTGACAGCTCAACACAGCCGCTGCAGTCCCATAAACAGCCCCATAATTCCCGCTGAGCATCCCGGCTGCTCACCAAACCCACCCCGGTCCAGTCTTGGGACACCGGTTTAAAGAACCGTGGTCACCGCACTCTGCTAGCTACAACCTCAGCAGGATGCTAAGCGAGCTTAACCGAAGAAGATCTCGGTTAAGCTTTCTTGTTTATTTTCAAACAATAAATGGATACATATTTGATTCAAACTGGAAGCTGGGCTCTTCTGGGTGTTCGGAACCGAACAAAAACGGAGCTACGTCCCGGCGGAGCTCGACTGTTTCCGGACACCGACACTCACAGCTTTAGCTCCGGCTGCTCCGTTAGCGTTAGCTCTGCTGGCTAATTTTCTCCCTGACAGGACGGTTAACGGCAGCCCGCAGCCGAGAGGATCGAGCCTCCAGCGGTCGCAAGAGGCTGCGAGAGTCCCGGAACGATTATCCCTCACGAGAGCTTTCCACGCGTTTAAATGCCCACGACACGAACAATACTCACAATATTACGGATTGAGAAACAAAACAGCGGTCCTGATCCAGATCCGTTACGAGACACAGGAAGAAATATCACAGCAAACGCATTATTGTTGTTTTTCTCTGGAAATTAACATTAAAATTCAAGATGGCGGCCTGGCACAGGCGAGAGGGAGCCGCATCACAGCCATCCGACAGAAAATAGATCCCCGAAATACGCCAGCAGTTCCGTCGGATCCACGCCGAAACGAGACACTGCGCGTGAATAGGCCCAAGTAAAACACGGGGAGTGGACACCGTGGAACAATTTTTCTTTTATCTGTCATATTGAAGGAAAGTTAAATAGTTTCATTATGTTTTTTATATCCTGTCGGATGCACACACAAAAGTAGTGCTGCATAAACAAACATCTTTACGCACCAGAGTTCAGAGATGGTGAATGTTCGGTTCTGACAGGAGAACCGCAGCCGAACCCGACCAACAAACGAAGTTCGGCCCAAAATCATTTATAGAGTTTCACATCTGCTTCACGCTCACTTCCGCTGATAAGGGGGCGCTGCGGACCCAGGAGCATTTCCTCCAGCAAGCAGCTGGTCTGCTAATATTATTTGATTTCTAAAAAGTCATTTTTTGATTTCGGTCATTTTCGTGCAATCTCATTAGTTACCCGTACTTCAGTGTATTTTTTGCAACTTAATTTATTTCATATTGCCTCTACTTTATCTTATTTTGTTGAACTATTTCTATTTGATTGATAACTGCGTGTATATATATAAATTTGTATATTATTTTAAATTGTTCAGATTTTTAAATTTCAATTACTTTACTATTGTGTGCTTCTTTTACTTTATCAATTTAAACATATTATTCATAGCGTATTTTAAATGTAGTTGTTGTGATGTTACACCGCTCTTGTCCAGTGGATTGGAAATACACTGACACTCAGAACAAACTGAAAATGTTGTTTATAATTTGTATTTATTTCCATTTAGTTTAAAGTTTAATGATGCCAAACTTCATAATAGTCTTAGGAGAGTGTAGTAACTGCAATTTTAAATGTGGGCAGAGTTGAGAAGAAAAAAAGAATCGTAATAGAATGATTTACAATGAAGTTAAGTGAGAGCCAGACTGAGGTTATACAGGAAACTGGGCAGAATTTGATTTGAAAGCCCCATCCCAGTTATTTAGTAAAATTATCATAACTTTTAAAGTTTTATTTTGTGAAGAGATTGGATTTTGCAGGAGGTTGAAGTGAGCAGCTGATCAGACCGATCCGCTTTGGATCTAAGCTAGCTTCAGCAACATTGTGCATAACCAGAAACATGAGAGGAATCACACTCTGTGAACAAGAAGAAATCTTCAGCAGAACTAGAACGTCTGTCTGCTGGGATCAGGAGAAGCAGTGAGTTTCTTCAATGAAAAGAAAAACAGACAAAATTCAGCAGCAACATTGTTTTCAACGAAAGGTAGCTCTTTAAAATCCTCCTCTGTTCAGGTTGCGTATCATTGCCTGGGAGTATTAGGTTATTTTAACAAGCCAAGGTTATTTTGTTATAAAAGAACCTGAATAAAATTTCTGAAAGTCATTTATGGCAGGAGTGTCCAAGTGTGGCCCGAGGGCCTTTTGTGTCCCTGTGAAGTATTTTGGGCCCAAATGAAGCAAGTCTGGCCTGCAGTTTAGGTGGAAGTTGCAGGCGGAAACTTTTTCAGCCTATTTTTCAGATAAACAACATTAGGCACGGAAATATAGATTCCGATTTTTGTTTTTGTATTTATCTAGAAACCTAAACACTGACCTACTTTTTCAGTAGCTAATATTACTTAATATGTAAGAAAACAACCCAAAAAATGAAGAATTGTGGGCTTTCTTTATGTTTTGTGTCTACTATGGTTTTACATGTCTGCGTTCTCCAAAAATCCAAATGTAACATTTAAATTGCTCAGTTTATTATCAAGCAGCTAAAATAAAAAATTAGGCACCAAAAGTTTGTTTTAAAAATGTTATTAATATTTCAACAACTTTGGCCCTCATGACAAAAAGTTTGGACAGCTCTGAGTTATGCCCTTTTTTCTCCTATCCCTAACAAAGCTAGAAACATAAAGTTTTAATATTCTACTTGTTGTGTGTTTAGTGAAGCATCTGAAAGTTGCTGCAGTGATATTTTCTGACATGTTCCAGGTGCAGATCAGAGGAACACAGAGGAGTCCAGGAACCTTGACGTTTATCCTGGAGCGCTGCCCAGAATTGGCCCCAGGAACCTGAACTGTGTGGGCGCTAAGACTCCACAGCGGGATTTCAGTGATTTCACCGTGTTTTCAGGCATGTGGGCTGCATGATGTGTGAGAAGAAGCAGCTGCCATGGAAACCACCTAAATACCTTCTCCCCTGACAGTCCTTTGACCTTCTCCTGTCTGATGAAGATGATGCTGGAAGCTGAGCTCCAAAAATGATTGAAACATCATGTTTAATATGAATTCAGTCTGGGCTCAAGGAAAGCATAAAAAAAATAAGTACCAGTTAAGAATCTTCACTCTATTTTTAGCTTTAATCAGATTTACTGTAGTTTAATTAAATGTTGGTATATTTATTTAATATTAATATATTTTAGTTATTTGATCGATGCTTTAATTTCTTATCTTAACTTAATGCATTTAATTTTGTTTTAGTACATTATGACATTTTATTTTCTGTATTTTGATGATGGCTTCTTGTCTTAGTATTTGTTATTTAATATAATTTGGTGCAAAAGATCTTACTTTATGATTAGAATTAGCTGAATTAACAGGAAATATTAGAACTTTTTAGTCTAACAAATCTGTATTATTTTTGTAACTTTTTCTTATAATATTTTTAAATATATGGGCAATACAATTTCATTTATTTTCATGAAATTGTATTTTGAAATATTTGTCAGTAGGTTGATAAATATATTCAAGATTTGTTATTTACGTACATATTTTACTTTTGTATGTCATATTCATAGAAATGAATTGAAATTAATTTTATTACTGCAGTTTAACTTAAACATACTCTAAGTTATTGTTGTCAAAGGAATTTCATTTCATTCAATGTTGTTTTAATGCATTTTTGTTTTCTAATTAGATAAAGTTTTCAGCAAGATCACTGAATAAAATTTCACTTCAGAGTATTTAATTTTAAGTAGAAATTCATTTAGTTTTATCTTACTGCCTGTTATATTTCACTAAAAAAATGAGTATAAATTGTTTTACTAAAACATTTTTTCACCGACTTCAATCATTTTTCTATTTTATTTTGAGTTTTTTTGCACCTGCGGAAATACGTCACGCTTACGTCAGCGGTCGGAGTTGAATCGTTGACGCAGGCGGGCTCGTGGTGGCAAGAGGATTCGCGGGAAACGTGTAAAATCAAACGTGCGGAGCTTGAAGGCGCGCGGTGGGTCTTTCCGTGAACCGCACGCGCTTCCCGGGCAGAGAGCGGCGGTTGCGCGCGCGCGCGCGCGCTAGTACGTAGCAGCCTCGCGGCGGCGAAGGGACAAGAACGGAGCGGGAGAAATGGCGGAGCGGCCAGAGGACCTGAACCTTCCCAACGCGGTGATCACCCGCATCATCAAGGAGGCGGTGAGCGGCCGCCGAGCACCGGGGTGAGGAGGGAGGTTTCCCGCAGGCCAGGCCGGCCTTCGTGACGGGAGAGCGTGTTTATTTCCAGAGCGGTCCCGGTTCTGGTCAGTTTTGGTTCGGGATGTTTCCTAACATGACCAGAACCAAAGCTCTTCTCTGCCAGGGAGCTGAGAAGCTCCGCTGCTTGATTTCATCTCATGAAAATAAAAAACGACAAACTTCCGTATAACCCAACAGGTTTTACTTGGGGTCAGAGGTCACAGATCCTTAAAATTCAAATTCTGAGATAATTGCTCCTCCAGTAGAAAGTGATGAATTTGAGTAAAAGGGAAAAGGCATATTTGTGTCAAAGGCAAATTAAATGCTGTCATAACTCATCATTCAGTCATCTTCAGAGTCGATGTGATGCAAGTATCTCCAGTAGCAGTCAGCCTCGCTGTGACTGTTTTAGGCTTCTGACTGAAGACTGCTGCCGTCTCATAAGTCTGATGCTAACATCAATATCCACTTCTGAGATGCTAACTCGCTACTCCCAGTTGAAAAACACCTTGTTGCCATGGTTACACATAACTACAGTCTGAAAGGTAAAAAAAAAGCTAAAAAAGGATTTAAAGTAAATTCACAGCAAACAGAAACAATTCAACAAACAAAAAAACACTCAACCAGCAGAGCAGTTTCAACAGGCTGCCACCAGGAGGCGGTGTTCTGGAGCGCTTGATTCAAGTGATTTGGGTTTAATTTGAGCCCAGTTCTGACAGCAGCCAGAGTTCTGAACCGACCAGCGTCTATCAACAGCTGCTGACTGATACCAGACCCGGTAACGTGTAAACAGACCCGGTAACGTGTAAACAGACCCGGTAACGTGTAAACAGAACCAGTAACGTAAACAGAACCAGTAACGTGTAAACAGACCCGGTAACGTGTAAACAGAACCAGTAACGTGTAAACAGACCCGGTAACGTGTAAACAGAACCAGTAACGTGTAAACAGAACCAGTAACGTGTAAACAGAACCGGTAACGTGTAACAGACCCGGTAACAAACAGAACCAGTAACGTGTAAACAGACCCGGTAACGTGTAAACAGAACCAGTAACGTGTAAACAGAATCACTAGACAACTGGACCAGTTGTAACCAGAGCTAGCAGCGAGTCTCTCCACGGTGAAACTGTTTTATTGCTTTTGAACCAAACCAGTTCAGGTTTTTGTGGTTTTGGACCAAAGACCAAAATTATGCCTGCCGTAAACTCATTTCCCAATCTGGTGACGAAGTTTTTTTTCTGTTTCATTTGAATAATTAATTGATGGTAACTGGACGGGACCAGTTTAAAGCTCAGTGAGGATTTTCACGCTGACACATCAACATGCGAATGTTTCCTGCTGATGGGAGTGAAAAGAGCAGTTGCGAGCCAGCTTGTGTTTCCTGACCAGACGTGTGTTTAGAGATAACTCCTCCGCACCGTTTGTTTCCTCGCAGCTCCCAGATGGGGTGAACGTGTCCAAGAGGCCCGGCGCGCCATCTCCCAGGCGGCCAGCGTCTTCGTGCTGTATGCGACCTCCTGGTGGGTTTTTAACACGCTGCAGGGACCGGCGCGACTCTCGTCAAGCTCAACGTTTCTCTCCTGGTTTCAGCGCCAATAACTTTGCCATGAAGGCCAAGAGGAAGACGCTGAACGCAGGAGACGTGCTGGCAGCCATGGAGGAGATGGAGTTTGAGCGATTCCTGGAGCCGCTGCGGGACGCTCTGGAAGGTAAAGGACACGTCCGGCTGCGTCCCGACGCTCCCTCTCTGCTCTGAATCAGACGCTGCCGATTCACCAAACACAGAAACACAAATACTACAGAAAAACAATTCAAACACAGGAAACAAGCAAAATGGAGAACACTGAAAACTTGACAAACAAAACAAAGTCCTCCAGGCCACTAGGGGGAGTCTGGGTCAGTAATATTACCTTTGTAAGCATGCTGCTGCTCTATCATATTGCAAAATATATGAAGTAACTCATCTTTTCTGTTTCCTCCAACTCTGATCTCTTGCTGTTCAGCGCCCCCTACTGGAGTGGAGAACTTTTTCAGTTTGCAGCGCTTTGCCTTTTGTTCTTCCTGCAGTTGCTGCGTTTGTTTTGCATCACCCATGCTTATGCTGCACTTCTTCATCAGTCTGCAACGGACATAGTTCCTTCCCCTCTACTGTCCTTCCTTCACCGTCTCCGTCCTTTCCTAGTCTTTTCTTCTTTGTCCTTCAGCTGTTCTCTTCCCTACGTGTCCCTCTGTCCTTCCTGTCCTGAGGTTTAGACATGAAGAGATGATGGACCTACCAAGACTACTGTAGTGGCAGCATCATGCTGTGGGAATGAGGTCTGACCCGTCTGGTTTGTTCTCAGTGTACAAGAAAGACCAGCGGGGGAGGAAGGAGGTGAGCGAACAGAAACGCAGAGACAAGGAGAGGAAGGCCGACTCCGAGAACGACAAGAGCAGAGAGGAAGAGGAGGAAGAGGAGCAGCAGCGCATGGAGGAGGAGCCTGAGGAGGAAGCTGAGGAAGAGGAGGAGGACAACTGACCGTCCAACAGACTCGCTCGGTTCTGATCCGGTTCAGGCATTTTAACAGGAAAGCTTCAGCTGAACAACTCCAGACCGGAATTATCCGGACCGGAGTAGTTTGCCACTTTCTCCACATCTGTCAGGAATAAAGGAGCCGGACCGCCGCGCTGGAGCGGTTCTGATGTTCTCCATGTGGGTCAGAATCGTAGTTTTCATCAGTTTGTATTTTTGTAAACTTGTTTATGGCTGAAATATTTCAATAAATGTTTTGTATAAAACTGAAATCAGGATGTTTTATTCCATTACAGCCTTAAAATGCAACCATAAAAACCAGTTTCCCATAGAATAGTCAGGATTTATTTTGAAAATATCTAAGCTTTTACCTTCAAGTACTCATTTCAGATGTAATGAAAAATTTTGCTTTTTGTAGAGAATATGTTTGAAGTGTAGTTAAAACTTAAGTGAATAAAATTAGGCTTTTATTTTGGAGTACATTTAGGTATTCATTTAACTTTGATTCCAGTTTCTGTGTGAAGTAAATTTAAAAACAAAAACGGCATAATTCACCTCCTTGTGATTTAATGTCATTTCCTTCATTTGTTTTGACAGCATCAGTCCTCCATATAAAGATTAAATACATTTACATTCTTCACTGCAAAAAAGCAGCTTCAGTCCAGCCAAGTTACCAGCTGGTTCTTCACAGAACACTGAGTAGCAAACTGGAAAGTTCAGTGGAAGGGGAAACTACTGTAGAAACAGGGACGACGGAACCCTTGAATGTTGAACACCAGAAGCGCCAAAAGTGATTTACATACCTGACTGACACCTCAGTTTTTCCCTCCACTCAACTACAGTCACTCTGAATTTCCTGCTTTAGTAAAAATCATTCAGTTTTTTTTTCTTCTTTTTTTGAACAGACTTATTTCTTCATAAGTTCTGCATTCAGATACAATGACTGACACATTTAGTCAAAAAAAAACAAAAACATTAATTTCCAGTACAACCAATAAAAACAGTTGAACAATAACATCCAAACTATTCGGCGAGCTGAAGTTCCAAGGGATTTCTTTTTTCCTTCCCCTTTTTTCTATCCACCACTCCATGGAATATTAAGCACAAATGAAATACAAACATGAGATATGTAATAAAGGGACAAACTTTCTCAGTTAAACTTTTGCCTGCATCCTAACAGAGATATTTGTTAAAATTACCTATAAAATATGTATCTGTGTGTTACACTTATCTTACTACAATGTTAATTGCAAATATGTCATCAAAGGGTTCCATCTTTTCTTAAATAATCAGTG
This sequence comes from Poeciliopsis prolifica, assembly GCF_027474105.1. Lineage (NCBI taxonomy): Eukaryota > Metazoa > Chordata > Actinopteri > Cyprinodontiformes > Poeciliidae > Poeciliopsis > Poeciliopsis prolifica. Next base: position 895,801 of record NW_026562448.1, read on the forward strand.
GACATATTTAGTTTTGCTGTTATTTTCTCCATTGTATAAACGTTCACTAGTCTCTCTTTCCATTGATTTACAGTAGGGAGTAAAGGTCTATACCAACATACTGTTATCATTTTTTTGGCTATGACTACAAGGACACCAAATAAGTACTGCTTCTCTTTACTTAAATTGCTTGGGGGTACTCCTAGAAGAAAGACCAGGGGTTCCAATCAATATAAGTGTGCAAAATATTTGAAATTTCCTCTCTAATTTCCTCCCAAAACTTTTTAATCTTTGGACAATCCCAAAAGACATGAGTGTGATCTCCAACTAGTCCGCACTGTCTCCAGCACAAATTTGATTTAGCTTGATCGAATTTTGAAATAATATATGGAGTTTTGAAATATCAAATGATTGTTTTCCAATAAAATTCTTTCCATGTTGGACTGTTAGTCAGTTTATGTCCTCTTACGCACACTCGTTACCACTCATCTTCTATCACAACATTCATTTCTAGTTCCCACCTTTCCTTTATCCCAGGAGGTCCCATTGATAGACATGACTGTAAACATTTGTATAGTTTCGACACAGTTTTATCTGATTTCTTTTCTTTGTGATCTTTATAAAGAATAGTTCTAAATCTGTAGGCCGTGATTCAAGAAGAGACCACTCAGTATGGGACATCAGGTAACTTCTTAACTGCAAATATCTATAAAAATCAGATGTAATCAACCCGTACTTCTCCTTGATTTGACTAAATGATTTCAGAATCTCCCCTTCAAACAAGTCATCAATAAAAATTAAATTCTTGTTTTGCCAGATTCGGAAACCTGGATCTTGTTGCCCTGGTATAAAGTCTATTATATCCACAAATTTTAAAGCTCTAGATATAGATTGAGGAGCTTTCATATCTTTTGTGTGCTTTTCATCCACGTATTTGTAATTTTGTACCTGTTCCAGGTTTCAGTAGAGCAAAATGTAAAGGTCTGTAATGAAAGTTTAGGACATGCACTTTGTTCTAGTGTCAGCCATGTTGTTTCTTATTCTGCACTAGCCACTCTACACTTGCATGTAGTTGTGCTGCCCATTAATATAATTTTAGATTCAGTACATTAAGACCTCCATTATACTTACCGCTGGTCAGTTGTGTAAATTTTATTCTGGCCTTTCTTTTCTGCCAAATAAATGTAGAAATCATTTTAAAATTTTGTTGTTGGAATCCAAATAGGAAGGGACATAAACAAATACAACAAATCTGGGGAGAATATTCATTTGATTGTTTCAATCCTTCCAAAAAGGAAAGCGTAGAATATCCCATCTTTGTAAGTCTTTTTGGATTTGATCCAGTAACTTCCCATAATTTGCTTTGTATAAATTGGAAACATCGGTGGAGATATTGACTCCCAAATATCGAAACCCTTTAGGTGACCAGTTGAATTTCACTAACTTGGATAATTCTGAGGGCCAAGTACCATTTAGCATCATGGCCTCTGATTTTGATTCATTTATTTTGTATCCGGCGACTACACTAAAGTCCTTCAGACATCTTAAAATATTTGGTATGGAAATTATTGGGTCTCTAATATACAGTATGATATCATCAGCATATAATGACAGTTTGTGAGTCCTAATTTTATCGTTCCGTTTTTTAAAAGCACCAGCAGGTTTCTATGAGTTTGATTTCTGCGTTTATTCACTAAAACGATTCTTTAAAGTTCAATCTTGTGCTGAAATCTATACTTCAGTTTTGGAGGCCCGGTTCAGAACCAGAACCAGGTTAATGGACCTTCTGAATATCAGACAGAACCCAGCAGCTCAGTTTCAACACACTTTATTCCAGAACCGCCATCTTTACTCTGACGGACATTCCACTTTCCCGCTGTTGATGTCATCAATGACATCATGAGGGGCGCGGCCATCGATGGTGCAGCCGACTGACTGAGCCGTGCCCAGGATCTCCTTGATGGTTCCTGAGGAAAAACAGAACCAAGAGTCCATTAGAGCCCGACCCATCCAGAACCGAACCCAATCGCAACAGATTTCTGGTTTGTTCCGGGCTTTTCGGCACAGAGCGGCCCACGGCACGGACCGCCCTGTTTCCTAAAGCCGGGTCACTCTGAGCCTCCACTGGACTGAACTCGGCCACCGGGTCAGGCCGGACCAGTGGCGGAGGCTTTGGGGGCGGGGCTAGAGTATGGGGGCGGGGCCTCACCTGAGAGCTCTCTGGCGATGGAGCGCGGCCTCATGACCCGGGCGATGCCAACGATCTCATCAAACGTGACGCTGCCACTGTGTTTGACTGGAAGAGCAGAAACAGATTCAACATGGCGGCCCAACAGGAAGTCCCTTCCTCCCCAACAGGAAGCCACTTACTGTTCTTGACCTTCTTCCTGTCGCGAGGCGGCTCCTTCAGAGCTTTGATGATCAGAGCAGAAGCGGAAGGAACCACTTCGATCTGAACAGAGACAGAACCCAATCAGAACCAGCAGGTCTAGTAACTGGCTCAGCACCAAATCAGAACCGTTTCAGGTAAACGGGTCATCCAGAACCTTCTTTGACTCTCTAGACCAATCAGAAAGTCCAGTTGGACCGAGACGATTCCGAGACAAGAAAAACCCGACAGGCTTTCTAAACTAATGGACCAGAGTCGGATTACACAGAATGCAGCCTAATCCCCCAAACCAGAACCGCTTCAGAACCTGCAGCGGTTCTGGACTCGGATTCATGCTGTCTGGAACTTTAGGATCTCGGCTCAAACTAAATTTATTGTTCTTGTATCGGCAGAGAAAAGGAGAAAAGGTTCTGGAGGGAAACCCGGCCGGGTTCTGTTGTGTTGGACGCACAGCGGCCTGCCGGTTCTGGATGGTCAGCTTCACGGTGATCCTCAGGCCCTTCCAGTCCCCGGTTGCCTTGGCGATGTCGTCACCGACTTTCTTTGGAGACTGAGGAAGGAAAATAGACCCGGTTAAAACCCAACGGTCCCATCAAAACCCAACGGTCCCATCAAAACCCAACGGTCCCATCAAAACCCAACGGTCCCATCAAAACCCAAAGGTCCCATCAAAACCCAAAGGTCCCATCAAAACCCAACGGTCCCATCAAAACCCAATGGTCCCAATCAAAACCCAACGGTCCCATCAAAACCCAGTCTGCCTGGTGTTCCGGGCTTTTCGGCACAGAGCGGCCCACGGCACGGACCGCCCTGTTTCCTAAAGCCGGGTCACTCTGAGCCTCCACTGGACTGAACTCGGCCACCGGGTCGGACCGGTCCAGTGGCGGGAGGCTGGGTCGGACCGGTCCAGTGGCGGGAGGCTGGGTCGGACCGGTCCAGTGGCGGGAGGCTGGGTCGGGCTCAACCGTTCTGAGTTCTGATACTCACCAGACCCAGAGGTCCGATTTTAGGAGCCAGCGCAGAGGTGGCGCCGACTTCCCCTCCTGTGCACCTCATGAAGACTGAAAGACAGGAAACAGAACCAGGATAACAAATGGTCCAGTACCGGGTCCAGCTGGTACGCAGAGGCTGTTGCTATGGTAACCAGCTTCACCCCGACTAGCATAACGAGTACACATCAAAGCTTCTGGCATTAAAACGAAGGTTCTGGTTCTGAAGGATGGAATCTGTTGTCAGGAAGTTAAATATGTACAGATCAGATCCATTTGTCAGCAGTGATCTGTTCATGTAGATGAGAATATTTTTACCCAGATTAACGCATCATATTGGAGCCATCGACTCTACAGACGGCCATGTTTGTTGGTCGGACATCTTGAATAATTTAACCACTATACCGAAACCTTCACTGATTAAACTGTTTCCTATTTTCGTCTCCATGGCAGAACTTTAAATGTTGCTTTTATTTTAAAATTTGATTGAACAAAATAATTTATCCCAACACCAGAACCTCTGAAGGTTTGGAGTGAGACAAAAATAGAGATCAAAAATTAAACATCAACAGCCAAGATATCATTTTTCCAAGTGAATTTGGGGTTTTAACATGATAAAGCTTTCAGTCAGGTTAAAATCAGGTTCATCAATTGAGTTTCAACCTTCTGAATGTTTCACATTCAAGAAACCTTAAAACCAAAGTCAACTAAAAACTAGACAAAAATAATTTTCTCATTCCAAAAAGAGAAAGTTTTCAACCATTTATCTCAGTTTGGTTCAGGTAAATAACGATGTGGATAGTTGTCTGTTTCATTCACTCACATCCCTTTGGGAGATATAAAGCTTTGCCACTTCTTGCTTCAGTACAATTTCTAGATCCTCGACCCACTGCAGGTAATTTCCCTGACTTATTTTGTAATAAAAATGAAGCTGAAAGAAACAAACCTACAGATTATGGAGAAGTGAGCGGTTGCGTATCAACAGCAAACACTAATAATTAGTTTACACAGCAAATATTTTTTGTGCTTGTTTCTGTCTGGAATTGATGCTTTTATATGGCAGTGGATGATTTTATTTGTAATAGTTTTGTTCTGTTTTTTATGGGCCATATTTGTGTCTGAATAAATGGGATTGATTGACTTTTAATTAGTTTAGTCTTTACAATTGCTACAATTTGCACAACTATTTTTGCATTTCAAATCTTTTACTTAGTACATTGGTAGGCATTATGCAACACATTTTTATTAATTCAAATTTGAATAATTTCTTGAGTACCTTTAACTTTCACTGAGCAAAACAAACTAATGTTGAGTAAACTTGAGCAACCTGTGGACGTTCCCTCTGATAAATGCTGAACATTCTGCACTCCCAGTTTAGATGATTAACTCAAACTGCGCATGATCAAATCCAAATAGTGTGTTGATTAGAAATGATCACCGATGAGCAAATAAAACATTTATAAACTAAATTAATAAAAACTATTAAATACCCCTTAAAAAAAGTAAGTCAGCTCTGAAGCTAGCTGACTGCAATTAGCTTAGAGGCTAACATTAGCTAGATAGTTACCCTGCACGTGGAGCGGTAGCTCGTCCTATAGTTCCACAAAACTACCCAACACACTCTTTACTTCATCACATCAAAACCCCCCACACACACCCACTCATCCTCCAGGCGTTCCAGCCCGGATTTGGTGTCCAGTCTTTACCGTTTTCAGCGCTTGGCCTGCAGGCCACCGGGCGCGCAGGTAGCCGGCTAACAGCGGCTCCATCTCTGCTGTGAGAACCACGTCAGCGTTTATTACCCAGAAAACATACCGATTTTGATTTCGTTGGGGTCGAATTTGGGCGGCATGTTGCTGTAGTGGAGGTTGAGCTCAGTTCAGCTTGGTTGGTGAGGGTGTCGGATGAACCCGGCTTCGGGACGACCGATAACTGTTGCACCTTCACCGCTACAGGGGCAAAGAAAGGCCAAATGGAGGCTGCGATGGACTTTATAGCTCCACCAAATCCCGCGAGACTTCCAGCCAGAGTGACGAAATTATGATCCTCCCCTCAGTTCTTTATGTTTCTTTTTTAACATTGCTACACAAATTTGGAAAAGTTTGAAAACTGTTATTTGATCTGGATGAAACAATTTAAGATCTGCTGTTTAATTTCACACAATAAAAGGGCAACACGAAGCTTATCTGTTTTATTAATTAGGTGCATTGTTATTATTATAATGATTATTATTAAGAATAAAATGACTGTCAGGTTAATTGGTCTTATTAAATTCTTCTTAGGTGTGAGTGTGAATGGATGGTTGTCTGTTCTGTGTGTCTCTATGGTGACCTATCCAAGGTGACCCCGCCTCTCGCCTACTGACAGCTATAGAGGGCAGGAGTACATCATGACCCCAATGGGATGAGGGTGGAACAAAATGGATGGATGATAAGGGTAAAAGGTCGTTTTATTTATGTAGCACATTTTCAGCAACAAGGGAATACAAAGTGCTTGTATGTATGTATGGATGTATGGATGTATGTATGGATGGATGGATAGATGGATGATGGTTGGATGATGGTTGGATGATAGATGGATGGACGATGGATGGATGATGGTTGGATGATGGATGGATGATGGATGGATGATGGTTGGATGATGGATGGATGATAGATGGATGGACGATGGATGGATGATGGATGGATGATGGTTGGATGATAGATGGATGGACGATGGATGGATGATGGTTGGATGATGGATGGATGATGGATGGATGATGGTTGGATGATGGATGGACGATGGATGGATGATGGTTGGATGATGGATGGATGGATGATGATGATGGATTGGATGATGGTAGATGGATGGACGTGGATGGATGATGGTTGGATGATGGATGGATGATGGATGGATGATGGTTGGATGATGGATGGACAATGGATGGATGATGGTTGGATGATGGATGGATGGATGATGGATGGATGGATGGATGGATGATGGATGGATGATAGATGATGATAGATGGATGATGGTTGGATGATGGATGGATGGATGGATGATGGTTGGATGATGGATGGATGGATGATGGTTGGATGATGGATGGATGTGATGGTTGGATGATAGATGGATGATGGATGGATGATGGTTGGATGATGGATGGATGGATGATGATGGTTGGATGATAAATGGATGATGGATGGATGATGGTTGGATGATAGATGGATGATGGTTGGATGATAGATGGATGATGGTTGGATGATGGATGGATGGATGATGGTTGGATGATAGATGGATGAGATGGATGATGGATGGATGATAGATGGATGATGGTTGGATGATGGATGGATGGATGATGGTTGGATGATAAATGGATGATGGATGGATGGATGGGATGGATGATGGATGGATGGTTGGATGATAAATGGATGATGGATGGATGATGATGGTTGGATGATAGATGGATGATGGGATGATGGTTGGATGATGGATGGATGGATGATGGTTGGATGATAAATGGATGATGGATGGATGATGGTTGGATGATAGATGGATGATGGTTGGATGATAGATGGATGATGGTTGGATGATGGATGGATGGATGATGGTTGGATGATAGATGGATGATAGATGGATGATGGATGGATGATAGATGGATGATGGATGGATGGATGATGGTTTGGATGATAATGGATGATGGATGGATGGATGGATGATGGATGATGGATGGATGATGGATGGATGATGGTTGGATGATAGATGGATGATGGATGGATGATGGTTGGATGATGGATGATGGTTGGATGATGGATGGATGATGGTTGGATGATGGATGGATGATGGTTGGATGATGGATGGATGATGGAGTCAGAACCAGCCACTCAGCAGCTCTTAAAACCTGTTCATGTAGGCTGAGTTTCCTGGATGCTGATTGGTCAGTTTGTCTGGTTTCCAGCTGTTTCCTGCGCTGTGTGGGCCGCTTGCCTCCCCTGCAGCAGGTAGCGACCCGCTGGGTCGGTTCCGTCCTGCTCCGGGCCTCCTGTCCTCCCGTCCTGTTTGAGTCAGAGCCGCTACAGGAATAGCTCCAGAACAGGAGAGGGAGTAAGTGGGTGAGAAGCAGAGATCAGTGCTGTTTAATATGGATGATGAAAATGTGTGAGGATGGTCAGAATCTCACAACTCCTACTCTGTGTTTTCAGAAAGACTCAGCTTTCAAATATCACAGCTGAATAATGTGTTTGATGCAGATCTGTAAGCTGATTTCAGGGTTATGTGACCTTTGGTGAGGAAAGAGCTCAGCGCTAAGCCTCAGATTGTTTTTGTGCTCAGAAAGAAATGCTGATAAAAACCAGAAAGCAACAGCAAACAGGATGAGCTGCTGCTTCATCTCTGCAGTCAGACAGACAGAGAGAGGAAGAGAGAGAGAGCCCTGCATGTTGGAGCAGACAGGAACTGGGCCGAACATTTTTAGCGTCTGACCTGCAGGAAGGATCCAGGTTACAAACTGGTTCAGCTCAGAAAAGTTGAGGAAGTCTCATCCCTGTAGTGGAGGGATTATTAAAACATTTTAATAATCCAGCAGCAAAGATTAAAAAGGGAACATGAGCCTGAATACAAACCTTTGATCTGAGGATTTAGGAGAGTTTAAAGGAGGCTTTCTTTGGAAGAAAAGCCCACAGCATCACAGATCCACCACCAAACATTATACTTTCCACAGGTCTAGTCAAAGTCCCTGGAGAGCTCTGCATGTTTGATGGTATCAACCTGTTTCCCAAACAGCAGGTTGGGCTGTTGATGAAACTTCCTGGTTGCCATGGAAACATCAAGATAGCACTACAAAACTTTCCAATAACACAAAAAAGTTTCTGTTCTTTGTCACAATCTGAAAAGATGCTAAACGCTACATTAGCAATGGAGGTTCCTTCATTTTGATGTAAAATATTGATGCGTGAGGAGCGTAAACAGCAGGATGTTTTCTGTTCTGGAACAGACAGAGCAGCAGGAGGATTGATTGATTTCATTTTGATCCAGATTATTTCAGATGAAGCCATGTATCGACTCAGAATCCTGACATCATTGGATTTAAACTGAGTTTCACCAGCTTTTATGTACTTTATTCACATATAGTTAGTTTTTTACCGGCCGATAAAAGGTGCATTGAGTGAGTTTGACTGAACATAAAGCTGATAAAGAGCAGCATTCATCTGCAGATATGAATGTTTTTAAGATTACTATGAATGTAGAATAAAACATTAACAATCGTTTGCTGTGAGGATGAATGAAGTGAAGAACGAGCGATGAACACATGAATGAATCCAGTTTTTCACACACAGATGCTGAATGACTCCAGTCAGGATTTTATTTTACATAAAATGGAACAAAGATTAAAGATGGCCGACGGGAACCTGATTGAAAGACGGTTTTCCTCCTGGACTGGAAGCTGTTAGCGGAGACAGAGACGGGTGTGTGTAGGTGTGTGTGTGTAGGTGTGTGTGTGTGTGTAGGTGTGTGTGTGTGTGTGTGTGTGTGTGTAGGTGTGTGTGTGTGTGTAGGTGTGTGTGTGTGTGTGTGTGTGGAGGGTGATTGTTTCTGCTGATTGGAGAATCTGAGGAAAAAGGTCAAGTAGCGGTGGAGGGAAAATCCAATCAGTCCTGTGGATCTGAACAGACGAGCCGTCAGGCTGCACGCTCCGCTGATCTGTCTCTGTGGGGACACAGGGGACATTGGAGGGACGGTCTGAGTCATTATTTAATTAATTCAAATTTTAATTTTTCTTTTTCTCTGTTTAATAGTTTTTATCAGCCAAATGTTTCAACGTGTCATTCTGAACCACTTCCTGTTGATACTCAAGATTTGCAGTCAGAGGACAACATGGTGAGTTTATGTAGGACAGATGTGTCCAGCTGTGAAGGACAGGTGTCCCACAGGTGTTTCTGCATATTGTAATCAGCGCTGGGTCATCAATGTTCCTCTGCTGAGACGGACGGAGCCCTGAGGAGCTGATTGGTCCGTTTAACACTCCAGCGTCCCTGTCGGGGTTTATGATTGGCCGAGTGATAAAGCTGATTTAAAATGAGGACAATGTCAGAGTCTGTGAAAAAAAATAACGATAGACAGAGAGGAAGAAAGTTTCTGGGGTTTTACCAGAACAAATCTTTAGGTAGAAAGAGACGTAGGAAGACACCTGGAGACGTAGGAAGACACCTGGAGACATAGGAAGACACCTGGAGACGCAGGAAGACACCTGGAGACGCAGGAAGATACCTGGAGACGCAGGAAGACACCTGGAGACATAGGAAGACACCTGGAGACGTAGGAAGACACCTGGAGACGTAGGAAGACACCTGGAGACGTAGGAAGACACCTGGAGACGCAGGAAGATACCTGGAGACGCAGGAAGACACCTGGACATAGGAAGACACCTGGAGACGTAGGAAGATACCTGGAGACGCAGGACGACACCTGGAGACGTAGGAAGACACCTGGAGACGTAGGAAGACACCTGGAGAGCAGGAAGACACCTGGAGACGAGGAAGACACCTGGAGACGTAGGAAGACACCTGGAGACGTAGGAAGACACCTGGAGACAGATAACCTTGGACTCTGTCATAGGAAATTGACCTAGCATGTTTCTGAACCGGCTTCTCCATCAGTTCCTTGAGGATCTGGAGGCCGGGCAGCTCCGCCCTGACGCCCCAGGCTGGGATTCAAACCCAGAACCATCTTGCTACGAGGCAGCCGGTTCCAGCAGGTTCTAGTGAATCATCAGATTCTTTAGGACCAGCGCTGTTTGTGACACACTGGTTCTTTCTCTTCTTTCCAGGTGTCATCACCTGCATGAGTCCTGTTACTACGGTAACCACCATGTGAGAAAAACACCAGCTGAATCCAAGCTTCAAGCCGCATGCAGCAGGCGGCGAGTGTTTCATGAACGTTTGAACGACGCCTGCCGCTGGGTTAGGACTGTCCCTTTAAATGCAGCTTCTGGAGGAAGTTTCACCTGCGAACTTCCAGCATTTCACTAGATGTGTCCATGTGTCCGAGGTCAGCCTCTTTCTCCTGATTGGTCCGATCAGCGTGAGGTCAGCATGCGGCTGCTCAGCCCGTCTTTCTCCTCCGGCTGCGTTTGTGAAAGCTGTTTCTGTTCTGCTCTCCTCCATCGATCCGATCAGGGAGTCGAACAAATGCATGATGGGAAAGCTGCTGTGGGGCTGACAGAGATAATGAGTCAGAAACAACAAGGACAGAATGTTCTGCAGCTTTTAGAGTTTGTTTGCTCTGCAGCCAGAATGAATGAATGAATGAAATGAATGAATGAATGAATCCATCCATCCATCCATCCATCCATCCATCATCCATCCATCCATCCATCCATCCATCCATCCATCCATCCATCCATCCATCCATCCATCCATCCATCCATCCATCCATCCATCCATCCATCCATCCATCCATCCATCCCCATCCATCCATCCATCCATCCATCCATCCATCCATCCATCCATCCATCCATCCATCCATCCATCCATCCATCCATCATGGAAAACATAAATTTTTAAGTCGCATACTCTGTGCTGGGCTTTGACTAGGCCATTCATAAATACAATATAAATAAAAGCTGGTTTCTCTTCATAAAAACAGATTGGTAGAGGGAATGACTGACACTCAGCCATATCTTCCTAATGATTCTGTTTAAAGATGGCGGGCCTCTGTGGTTCTGCTGGATCCTTCTGGATCCACTCCGGCTCTGGTTCTGGATCAGACTCTTATTGAACTGTGTTCCTCTCTGTTGCCTGCAGCAGTAACAGAACACCTGAGCTGCTTAATGGGATTGCTGGGAGCGTTTCCGACACGCACGCGCTCTTTTCTTCTGGGATGAGAAACGAGACACTGAGATGAAGCTCAACAAAGGCCGACTGGTAATGAGGCTCCGGCAGCCGCATGAAGCCGCATGAAGCCGCATGAAGCCGCTCTCTGCCCAATAAGGCCGGCAGTTAATTAACGCGTGTTGGAGAGATGTTCGTGTTGCGTTCAGGGCCGTCCGTTGCCCCGCTGCACGTCTCCCCAGGCGAGCCGCAGCTTCCCAGGGTTTGATTTAATTTCTGCTGTCAGAGAGTCGGTGAACCGTGGAAACCTTCAGCAGCGCTGGTCCGATAGAAACCTGTTTAGTCTCATCTGTAATCAGCCAGCCTGCGGGATGAAACGGCAGGACCTGCTGCGGCTCTGGAGGCCCATAAATATTTATCACCGTCTCCCAGGAGGTTCAAGAGGCCGCCGCCTTTTCTCCTGCCAGGATTATCATGTAATCCTTCATATTCAATCAGCCTGCAAGGTCAAAGGTCGTTTCATCCCAAGAGTGGATGAAGCGCTTTGTGTTTTAATGTGGAGTTAATGAGACTGAGGATGAGGAGCGGCTCATCTTCCTCCTCCAGACTCAACAGAACCTGACAGGACGCGAGAAGGTTACAGTCAGAAATCAGCAGCAAGACAAATAAAGAAAGGTTTATTAAAAACAAACATGTTTTCACCTTCTTATTCATTCATTTACAGAGTTGTATGAAGTACTGAAATCTCAGAGTCAAGTGAAAGTATAGATATCTCTCCAAAATATGACTTTGGTAAAAGTCCAAGTCACTGAAATGTTACTTGCGTTAAAGTCTTAAAGTATCTGAAACGTCTTGTACTTAAGTCTGGAAATTACTGTAAAAATGGATGAACTCAAGTAATGTAATGAAAAGCATAAGTAAAAAATAAAACAAGGTAAATGCAGTTTGAATGACATTTTTTAAATTTTGGTAAACTTGTCAAATACACTTAAAATAATGAACACAATCAAGTGCAGGCAAAATGAAACCTGCTAATAGATAAACTTGCAGCATCATTTAGTTAAGAACATTAGGTGCTTTACCTACAAGGTTAACTTAACCTGCTGTAGCCGGGGCATTATGTCCATTATGCACTCTTCCAGTTGCCCATATAAGGAAGACGCTGTGTTTTAGCGCAGCTGATTCATTACGGAGGCAAGCAATCGGCATTTACATTTAAAAGCGGGTAGATTGCTGAGAGGGTGAGAGTCCAGGCTGATTCCTCTGCAGGAAACCTCCTTATGGAGAGGATATACAGAGCTCTGCTAGCTTTTAGCGAAGGTTGGCCTGCTACTGTTTCGGTTTTAGTTTGTTTTGGTTATTTATGGATTAAACTTTTTTTCTTTTGGGAGTTTTTATTGTTCAGCCCTCCAGGCTCGCTTGTAGATAACCTGTGCTGTCCCTGGTTCCAAGCTGTTTTATCTAGATTGAGGAGACTAGTGGAAGGGGAGTTTCTTGTTTTGTGTTATTCACCGGGAGTTTTTCTTTTGTTGTGCGAGTGTGTTTTTGTTTGGGAACACCTAGGTGTATTCAGTTACATTTGTTTTTTTAAATTATTATTTCTCCCCCAAGCAGTCTGATGTTATTTAATCAAAGTAACTGGTCATCAGCGGTAAGGTTTCCAGGGCCAGCATAGATTTAGGATTTTAAAGTGATTGATATTGTACAATAAAATAAATTGACTATTTATGCCTAGCATTATTGTGATTAAATAAACTGTGGTTAATTTGCATCAGTGCCTCTGATCATTTTCTTTACAAACTTATGTGTGATCTGGTAAAAAGACAACACCAGAGGATTTAAGGTTCTTCACACATAACTAAGGTCGTAACCGAGGTCACACTGCTTTAGGTTATCTTAACCTGCTTTACAACTGAACCAGCTTCTTAGTAAACCCTCCAAGACAGAAAATACAAAGTTTTTGTAAGCCTTAAATTTTCCCTTTTAGTAAGGTCAGTGCTGAAATGCGACTAACATGAAGAAAAAACCTGTTACGATTACTCTACTTCACAAACTACAGGTGGACACAACTGGTCATAATGCAAAAGAAAAAAGAATTGGAAGGGAAATGCAGCTTATTGACATCTGAAGAGGGAGAGCTTTTAGTTAACTTGGTGTTTAATGGGAGAAGTGAAACAGGTGCATCGTATTGGTGGTGATAGACATCCATGGCAGATTAAAATCAACACAGCAGTACTTTAGTTCAGCATGTATCACCTCTAGTGTGATTCTCCAGAGTTTAGCTGCAGACTGTTGAACAGAGCCCTTCTTTTAAAGCCACAGGCTCCTCCCCCAGAAAGCCACATGCTCCTCCCACAGAAAGCCACATGCTCCTCCCCCAGAAAGCCACATGCTCCTCCCACAGAAAGCCACATGCTCCTCCCCCAGAAAGCCACATGCTCCTCCCACAGAAAGCCACAGGCTCCTCCCACAGAAAGCCACATGCTCCTCCCCCAGAAAGCCACAGGCTCCTCCCACAGAAAGCCACAGGCTCCTCCCACAGAAAGCCACATGCTCCTCCCCCAGAAAGCCATGCTCCTCCCACAGAAAGCCACATGCTCCTCCCCCAGAAAGCCATGCTCCTCCCACAGAAAGCCACAGGCTCCTCCCCCAGAAAGCCACATGATCCTCCCACAGAAAGCCACAGCTCCTCCCCCAGAAAGCCACAGGCTCCTCCCACAGATAGCCACAGGCTCCTCCCACAGAAAGCCACAGCTCCACCCCAGAAAGCCACAGGCTCCACCCACAGAAAGCCACAGGCTCCACCCACAGAAAGCCACAGGTTCCTCCCACAGCCACAGGCTCCACCCACAGAAAGCCACAGGCTCCACCCGCAGAAAGCCACAGGCTCCACCCACATAAAGCCACAGGCTCCTCCCACAGATAGCCACAGGCTCCTCCCACAGAAAGCCACAGGCTCCACCCACAGAAGCCACAGGCTCCACCCACAGAAAGCCACAGGCTCCACCCCAGAAAGCCACAGGCTCCTCCCACAGAAAGCCACAGGCTCCTCCCACAGAAAGCCACAGGCTCCTCCCACAGATAGCCACATGCTCCTCCCACAGAAAGCCACAGGCTCCTCCCACAGAAAGCCACAGGCTCCACCACAGAAAGCCACAGGCTCCTCCCACAGAAAGCCACAGGCTCCTCCCACAGATAGCCACAGGCTCCTCCCACAGAAAGCCACAGGCTCCTCCCACAGAAAGCCACAGGCTCCACCCGCAGAAAGCCACAGGCTCCACCCACAGAAAGCCACAGGCTCCTCCCACAGATAGCCACAGGCTCCTCCCACAGAAAGCCACAGGCTCCTCCCACAGAAAGCCACAGGCTCCTCCCACAGAAAGCCACAGGCTCCACCCACAGAAAGCCACAGGCTCCACCCGCAGAAAGCCACAGGCTCCACCCACATAAAGCCACAGGCTCCTCCCACAGATAGCCACAGGCTCCTCCCACAGAAAGCCACAGGCTCCACCCACAGAAAGCCACAGGCTCCACCCACAGAAAGCCACAGCTCCACCCACAGAAAGCCACAGGCTCCTCCCACAGAAAGCCACAGGCTCCTCCCACAGAAAGCCATGCTCCTCCCACAGAAAGCCACAGGCTCCACCCACAGAAAGCCACAGGCTCCACCCGCAGAAAGCCACAGGCTCCTCCCCCAGAAAGCCACAGGCTCCTCCCACAGATAGCCACAGGCTCCTCCCACAGAAAGCCACAGGCTCCACCCGCAGAAGCCACAGGCTCCACCCAGAAAGCCACAGGCTCCTCCCACAGATAGCCACAGGCTCCTCCCACAGAAAGCCACATGCTCCACCCGCAAAGCCACAGGCTCCACCCGCAGAAAGCCACAGGCTCCACCCACAGAAAGCCACAGGCTCCTCCCACAGATAGCCACAGGCTCCTCCCACAGAAAGCCACAGGCTCCACCCACAGAAAGCCACAGGCTCCACCCACGAAAGCCACAGGCTCCACCCGCAGAAAGCCACAGGCTCCACCCACAGAAAGCCACAGGCTCCTCCACAGATAGCCACAGGCTCCTCCCATAGAAAAGCCACAGGCTCCTCCCACAGAAAGCCACAGGCTCCTCCCACAGAAAGCCACAGGCTCCTCCCACAGAAAGCCACAGGCTCCTCCCACAGAAAGCCACAGGCTCCTCCCACAGAAAGCCACAGGCTCCTCCCACAGAAAGCCACAGGCTCCACCCATAGAAAGCCACAGGCTCCACCCACAGAAAGCCACAGGCTCCTCCCACAGAAAGCCACAGGCTCCTCCCACAGAAAGCCACAGGCTCCTCCCACAGAAAGCCACAGGCTCCACCGCAGAAAGCCACAGGCTCCACCACAGAAAGCCACAGGCTCCTCCCACAGAAAGCCACAGGCTCCTCCCACAGAAAGCCACAGGCTCCACCCATAGAAAGCCACAGGCTCCACCACAGAAAGCCACAGGCTCCTCCCACAGAAAGCCACAGGCTCCACCCATAGAAAGCCACAGGCTCCTCCCACAGAAAGCCACAGGCTCCTCCCACAGAAAGCCACAGGCTCCACCCGCAGAAAGCCACAGGCTCCACCCACAGAAAGCCACAGGCTCCTCCCACAGAAAGCCACAGGCTCCACCCATAGAAAGCCACAGGCTCCACCCATAGAAAGTCATATCAAGATAACAAAAACTAAGCAATTACTCCTAAGTCAAATCAATTCTTAAAGTATACAAAATAATTAATAAGAGACAAAAATAAATAAATGACAGAGCGGGAACACAGCGTGACCCCACGATGAACCGCGCCAGTTTAAGCTGCAACAAAAACGTAAGTAAGCATTGTGTGTGTTTGTGTGTGTTGTGTGTGATTGTGTGTTTGTGTGATTGTGTGTGATTGTGTATGTGATTGGTGTTTTGTGTATGTGTGTTTGTGTGTGATTGTGTATGTGATTGTGTGTTTGTGTGTGATTGTGTAGGTTTGTGTATGTGATTGTGTGTGTTTGTGTATGTGTGTGTTTGTGTATGTTTGTGTATGTGATTGTGTGTGTTTGTGTATGTGTGTGTGTTTGTGTGTGTGTTAACTCTTTAATTAGGCCCTAACTCGTGACGGGTCCTCCATCACAGTAACGAGTAACTAAACCACACATTGAAAATGGATCGGAGTAAAAGTTTGCAATTAAGTTCAGAAATATAGTGTAGTAAAAATGAAAGTTATCAAAAATTTTCATACTCGAGGAAAGTATGAATGCTCCAAATATACTTAAGTAAAGTAGTGAAGTATTTTTGCTTCGTTACTATACAACACTGTTCATTTAGCATGTCTCCACATGTCGAGTTGAAGCTAAATATGTTGCTAGACAACAAGATATTCAGATTGTAGTTCGTTTGATGCTATCTAGTTAGCATGCTAAATATGTAGTTGAAGCTAAATATTTAGACTGAAGCTAGCTAAGCTTCAAACTACATATTTAGCTTGCTAACTAGTTAGCCTCAAACATTAGGTTCAATTTAAAACCAAATAGTAAGTTTTTGCCGACCCAATTAGCAAGCTAATTAAGTAGCATAAGCTGAATAGCTAGACAGCAACTTAGCTAAGATAAGTATTTGACTCAGAAGCTAAAGGCCAACAGATGAAACATTTACAGAAGCAGAAGAATCTGTTCATGTTGTGAACTCAGAGTCACAACATGAATCCATCATGGACGGACTCACTGAGCATCGTCTCTCGGTTCGGTTCCGTTCGACGTTTGGGGCAGCAGTAAGTGATTGTCATGATCTATTCTGTCCGCAAAACGACAGTTTGGTGTTTCATTCATGCAGAATGACGGGCGGTGGATTTGCTTCTGTTTTAAATCGATTTTGGGAACTGTAATATCAACCCTGAATAAAAATGTGATTTCTTTTCCACAGAGAACTGGCTGCCTTTCCAGGTGAGTCCACCTCACTCTCGCCCCCCTGCTGGCCGCTCCAGACCTGCCAGCTCTTCTAACCGGATCATTTTTCTGTTCGGTTCGGTCCGCGCAGCAGGACGGATCTCAGTCGGACCAACCTGAGGAATCTGTGCGTCTCCGGATCCATTTCCTGCTTTTAACAAACTTCTCCCGACCTCTGAGAGCGGAACCGCCTGTTAGACAGGAGGAAGAGGAGGAAGAAGAGGAAGAGGAGGAAGGTCCTGCTGTCGGAACAAGATGAAAACAAAGCAGCAGGTTTCAGGAAACCGCTGTTAAATAAACGCATTATTATTTCTGCGAGGGACAGGTGGACATCCCAGGGACAGGTGGACATCCCGGGGGACAGGTGGACATCCGGGGACAGGCTGGGCTGAGGACTCCTTATGCTCCACCTTTGCCCTGACAGGTGACTCCGCTTCACGTTTCATCCCATTAACTTTCTGATTTTGATTTTGATTGAATCGAGTCTGCAGCTCTGCCGGGATCCAGAAGTTTCTAACCTAAACCAGAGAACCGTGTTAAAGCTGGAGGTTAAAGTTCATCTGTTGGTGATGCTGCAGCTTCCGGCGGTCAGTTGGATAATCTATGATATTATGTAATTCCTGCTTCACAGCAGCAGGTTGTTCCGGTGGTTTGATGGACTAAAGCTACAGATTGAGTTTAGATCCCCAGAAGTCTGAGAGGCGCCACCTGCTGGAGGAAAGAGGGAACACGGGGATATGGCAGGCCGTTTTAACAGAATTGGTTTCTGTATTTACATTCCAGATATTTAAAAATTAGTTTTTACTAGACTTTTACTATCCTGAATGATAGTTTAGTATTTCTGTTTTTATATTCTAACTTAATTACAAGAAGTCAAAACATCTCCACCTGCTAGCTACATCCACACTGGATGTTACTACTGGCAGAAACGACAAGGAATGAGGAGGGCAATGGTTTTCATCCATCACTGCTTTGACTTTTAATGACTCATCACTGGAACAAGCTCATTCACGTCATTGTGATTTTCAGCATTAGCAGAAGATTGACAAACATTTGCGTACATGAGAGAAGATCGGAGCTGAGCAGCATCTCAGGCTAACTTCTAGTTTTTCTGTCTTTTCAGTATCTTGCTCGGAGTTGGTCTTCCTCTTTAGCTCGACCCACAGAAAGTTCTTCTATTCCGTCCCGGATCTGCTGCCAGCATGCCCATCATCAGCAATGCCAACCATGACTTCAGCACCTACTCCATCAGCAGCGACGATAGCAGCCTGGACCGGTTCTTCACTGAGATCCCAGAGACCGAGACCCTAAAGGGGGTGTACTTCCAGCGCGCCCGGCTGCCTGCGGGAGCCCCAGGCCTCCTTCACGGTGGACCACGCCGTGCAGGTCCTCATCAACGTCGGGGGGAACCGCTACGCCTTCCCTGGAGCACGCTGGAGCAGTTCCCCCAGAGCGGCTGGCCCGTCTTCGCTCCTGCACCACGCCGAGGAGATCGCTCGGCTCTGCGACGACTACGACGAGACGTGTCGGGATTCTTCTTCGACCGGAACCCCACGGCCTTCAGGGTCATCCTGAATTTCCTGGCGGCGGGAAAGCTGCGTCTTCTCCGGGAGCTGTGCGCCGTCTCTCTGCACGATGAGCTGGACTACTGGGGCGTGGACCGGGCCACATGGAGCGCTGCTGCCGGCGGCGGATGATCACCCGGGTGGACGAGGTGGCAGAGCGCCGGCGGAAGGAGGAGGAGTGGAGGCAGAAGAGGATGAAGCTGAAGGAGAGACCCCCGCAGGCGGAGAAGGGCTACCGCAGGCTGGTGTCGGCGCTGCGGGAGGTGATGGGAAAACCCGCACTCGGGTTTGGCGGGGAAGATCTTCGCCTGCCTGTCCATCTTCATGGTTCTGGTGACTGTGGTCAGCCTCTGCATCAGTACCATGCCGGACCTCAGAGACGAGGAGAACCGGGTGAGTTTGAGGCTTTTCAGTTTAGGGAACGGGACTGAATCCACCCAGTACTGAGCAAAGTCCTGAACCAGTTCAACTTTCTGTCCTGACTGACTAATAATGTTTAAAATTTGATCTTCAGGCTCAAATTTAACGCTTGTGTTACCAAAACACAATCATGAAACTTTTTGGAAAAGCAGCAAACGTTTCCTTATTTTCTATACGATAATAAACACCAGCGATTTTAAGGGATAGATCAGCATATCATGCTTAGATCAGATTAAAGTTTACTATTCGGTTGAGAGTCAAAACTGTGGACACACACCCTCATTTCCTGAAGCATGGTGGTGGACTTGTCATGCTGTGGGATGAAGTTTTGTTGGAGATGGTAAACATGCAGATGATGCTCTGATCTCTGAACTGAAGTTCATGCAAAATGTTGTGTGATGCTAAACAGTTAGCCGCAAACAAACGGTTTAGCTTGAAGCTAACTTATTTAGCTGATATTTAGCTTCAAACTAAATATTTTGTTAGTTAGCTAAACATTTGCTTGCTAAATATTTAGTTACTGAGCTAAATATGTAGCTTCAAGAAACACATTTAGATAAGTAACTATTTATGTTGCAACTAAATAGTTTCAAACTAAATATTGACTTTAAAACTAAATGTTAGTTGATGAACTCTGTATTTGTGTAGAGCTGCTGATGGCTGGAGGTTCAGTTCAGCAGAAGTTCAGCTTCCAACATGCAGTCAGAGGCATTATGGTGCATAACGGCCTAGTCCAAGTCCAAGTTGTTCATGTTGAGGTGTGGTAAGAGGCCGGTCCCGGCTGCTGTGGTTTGATTCTCTGCTCTGGTCCACCTCATGCAGGGAATCATTCCTGTGTCCTGGAGCGGAGCTTCCTGTGGCGGCGGCCAGATTAAAAATATCCACTTTATTATTTCCTAAAAGCTGTGTCTGTCGCGCTGACAGCCTCGTTAATCACGTCTGTGTTTTCGCTGTTCTGTTGTTGAATCTCACAGGAAAAGAAATGATTTTTTCCGTTTCAACAGGAAGCAAATCGATGCTCTGCAGGCTTTCTTGCTGAATAAATCATGTTTACAGCTTAAAAATTCAGAATATTCAATATTTTCTTAATTTGTTGTTACAATCTGCTGAATTATAAATATTATTTTAATTTTCATACAAGTGATAAGACAAAATGTACTAAATAGTTGATCTGTGGATTTCTGTGACTGTCAGCCTTCAATCTTCCTCTGAGGACGAAAACTAAAAATCCAAATTAGCAGAAGGAGAGGAAGCAGAACGCTGCGTCCATCTTGTCTTTAAACCATAAATCTGAATTAATTTTCTACAGTAACCTGCAGGCAGAGCCTCTCCTCTGGATCCTGACTAACAAGCAGCTGGTTTCCTCCCAGCCAGGATCTCTGCTCATCGTTCTTCTGGTCTTCATGTCGATTTGAGATAATCTGTCACTGAAGCTTTTCAGCTCATGGTTTTCATGCAGCAGAGACAGAAACATTCTTACATCACTGCAGCTCCTCTGGTTCGTCTCCTGATCCAGACAGAAACTGAATTCATGTTTTTATGTGAAACGACCCGTTCTGGACTCAGGTGGTTTCTCCAGGTGTGACCCGGACCCGCCCTGCTGGAGGTTCAGGAGGAAATAATCTGGATCTGTGAAACAGAATGAACCGCATCCTGAACAGGACTTACACTTCAAGCCATGAAGGGAAACCTTAGGATTCATTCATTCATTCATAACGTTCACAGTTACAAACTAAATATTTAGTTTGAAGTTAAATTTAGCTTGCTGACATTTAGCTCAGAACAACATATTTACCTCCAAAGTATTTCAGTGACTTAAATCTTTAGCTTAACTATGTTTTTAGTTAGCAGGCAGATTAGTAGCTCAGACTAACAAACCAAATGTAGTTTAAAGCTATTTAACTACATATTTACCACTAAACGGGATAGTTAGTTGGCTAAGTGTTTAGTTTATGACAGACTGAATAGTCTGAACTGTTGCTGTGCAGCTTTAAAACGGCTCTTTGGTTTCCTCTCGGATGCCGCAGTTTGATGAAAGTCTCCATGTTTCCTCCTCCGCAGGGCGAATGCTCCCAGAAGTGTCGCAACATGTTCGTGGTGGAGTCCGTGTGCGTGGCCTGGTTCACCCTGGAGTTCCTGCTGCGCTTCGTCAACGCTCCCTCCAAGCTGGCCTTCGCTCGCGGCCCGCTCAACATCATCGACGCCGTCGCCATCCTGCCGTACTACGTGTCGCTGGTGTTCGACGTCGGTGAGGAGGGCAGGACGAGGCGGCGGTGGGCCGCGGCTACTTGGACAAGCTGAGCCTGATCCTGCGGCTGCTGCGGGCGCTGCGGATCCTGTACGTGATGCGGCTGGCGCGCCACTCCCTGGGCCTGCAGACGCTGGCGTCACCATGCAGCGCAGCATGCGGGAGTTCGGCTGCTGCTCTTCGTCTGCGTGGCCGTCGCCCTCTTCTCGCCGCTGGTCCACACCTGGCCGAGAGCGAGCTCGCGCCGTTCGCCGCCGCGCATCCCCAGACAGCTTCAGCAGCATCCCGGCCTCCTACTGGTGGGCCATCATCTCCATGACCACGGTGGGCTACGGCGACATGGTGCCACGCAGCGTCCCCGGCCAGATGGTGGCGCGCAGCATCCTGAGCGGCATCCTCATCATGGCGTTCCCGGCCACCTCCATCTTCCACACCTTCTCTCGCTCTTACCAGGAGCTGAAGCAGGAGTACGAGCGGGTGTGGAAGCAGGAGCGCCACAAGGAGATGAGTGACTTCTCGCAGGAAGACTTCTCGTCTGCGTCCAAAAAGGAAAGCGACGGACTCCGTCCAACGAGACGCATCGGTCCACTGCCACCTTCTGCTTTCTGATGGACATTTCCAGTGTCTTTCCCTTTAAATCTTTAATCTGATCCAGATGGGACGTCCAGCTGTGGCCCCTAAGGGCCCGGTCTGCGTACGGGTCACCACCCTGCAGGATCCGAGCCGGAGGAACCGATGATGTTGGATCTCCAGCTGAGGAGTCTTCCTTTAAATATCTTCTTCAGGTTTAGATTTGTTCAGTGCTGCAGCTTCAACCCTTTAATGAGTCCAGATTTATAGAATCTGTCCATCGGTTTAAATCCCAGCCAAAATTAGTCTGATTTCCCCTGATAGTCCAGAAGACTCGGTTATTTGGTACCAAACATTTAACAACTCCTGCTGAGGTTCTTTCTCTCTGCTGAGTCAAACCAGCCTGTTACCCTCCTGGCCTGTGGGGCGCTGGAAACGACACTAAAACCTCTGAAGACGCTGAGAGCAATTCCTGCTTCACCAGATGAAACAAGATGGAGGCGTCAGAGTTTAGTGCTGGAGGATTTCTTTAGTCATTTCTCTGTTAGCATTGGGCTAGAACGTTAGCTTTGGTTGTATTTACCCAGAATGCTGTGCTGTCGTCCACTTCCTATGTGGTGCAGTCTTGGTCCGCGTGGCGTTCACATTCAAACCGAACCCAGACGGTTGAGGTCAGAGGGTCGATTAGCATTCACACCTGACCAAACCAGACTTTGACTAGACAGACGGAACTGGCGTCAGAGTAAAGCAGATTGAACAGAGCTGGGGAAAGAACCCTGAAACGTTTGAACAGCGTGTGTTTGTTTTCCACTAAACTCCGGGGATCAGAGGATTTGATCAGGAGGCATCAAATTAAAAATGAAAAACCAAAAACAGCTGAATGAAAGGTTCATTAATGATGATAAAATGTCAGATTAGCATCAGAAAAGCGCGGCAGCAGAGTCTCAGTGATCCGCTCACAACTGATGATCCCCTGAATCTCTGGTTCCCTAAAGAACCAGGTCGAGTTTTCCAGCCGACTGAGACGCATTCAGGATCTACCTGTTAATAAACTGAGATATGAAGCTTAAATTAAACTGTTAAATGTGATAATAAAACGTGGACTGGATGAGGAGTTGGTAACAATGTGGTTCTGACTCGGTTCCCAGGAGGTGGAAATGGAACCGGGGCTTTCACAGAACCAGATCAGGACTGGAATTTTACTGGTGGAAAAACCATTATGATGAATGGACTTAAAATAAAAATACAAAAATAATTTAAAATGTGTTTCTTCTGTAGGCAGGGAAAAGATTGATTGATAAAAGCAATAAAAAGAGCCAAACATCCAAGGGCTGCACAGTTTTCATTAATCAGTCACAGTTCTTGTCTAAACTGGACTTTAGCAGAAGTTTTTCCTCCTCTGTGGTTTTCAGGAAACTTTCCAGCTTAACTTGGATTCCAGTTCTGGAAAAAGTTGTTTAAAATCCAGATCAAATAATAAAAGTTACAACTTAATGTTAGCAAGACAGCAATGCATTTAAACTCTTTAACCACCAAGAGCTTGTCTGACTGCTTTTTATGATTTAAAATTATGTTTTTCCATAGAAAAGTGCCAAAAATCAACGTATTTTCAACCCATTGGGCTATTACTGCCATCTAGTGGTGAAGTTTGAAATCCCAACCAGAACCGGAAACTGATTTGTTTTTTCTCCATTTCTCTGTTCTTCCTCTTCCTTTCTTTTGCTTTGTTGGTTTTCTGTTTTTGGATTAATTCATGTAGACATGATCTATAAGATGTTTTCTACAGAAAATGGATTCCTGGTTTGACTGGTTCTGTCGCTCTAAGGCGTAGATGGAGCGACATGATTGTTGAAACACCAGCTGAGCTCAGAATAAAGGAATAAATCAACATGTTGATCAAACTTTTGGGGATATTTGCATTTTTATTGTTTCCATCTGTTTCTGTCTACATTCATTTCCCGTATGAAGGTTTACACTTAAAATCGCATTTTCTCTTTAAATAATGAAAATGTTAGATCTGAAAAGTGTTTATTCAAACACAATAAATGGAACAAAATCAAACACAGACCTCATAAAACAGCTATTATAATCTTAATCTAATATTTCTAACCTTAGCAACTACATTTCATTTCATAACTGCTAGCTTAGCTCACAGGGAGAACCTCACCAGTCTGCGGCTGCGCACACGGAGAAGAGATGTGTCACACCAATTACCGCCCCCCGCAACAACTAACAACAGGAACTATTAACTTGGCAACAAAAATAAAAGGAAATTAGTATAAAAGTAGAAACTACAAATAAAATGTTCCACTGAAAGTTTAGAGAATGTTCATTCATAATAATATTAACAATAAGATGAACTTGCTACACTGACATTCATGATCACCAGGATAAAGAGCTTTTATTATGAAATGAGTAACTTTGCGATGAACATCATCAACTTTTCCAGCAAAAAGAAACAAAAGTTTTGTTAAAAACCTTAAATTCAAGCTCATAACAATCAGTGACGATTTGGAAACATAAATGTTCCTAAATGATCAATTCTCCATCAGACAAACTGAAAAACAAAAACTTTATAAAATCATAAATTAGCAGTAAAAATTGAGAACTATCAGCGACTCGTCCAGTGTGTCGTTAAAACATCCAAACGGTTCTTCCCGCTCCAGCAGACTCGGTTCCGATCCAGATCTCAGTGGAGCCGTTTTTCTGTCCCAAACTCTGTCTGCAGTTTCCGGGTCCAGGTCCAGTCGGATCCAGGCAGAACTTCCTGTTGCTCTCAGTGATGACTCTGCAGGAGAACACACAGCTTCTGGGTCAGAACCGGACCTGGGTCAGAAACGGACCGGCCAACTGGGTCCGAACGGGACCGGCTGACCGCCCAGCACCAGAACAAAGTTCATATTTTGGTATTTAGAATCATTGTTTCCTTCGTGGTTTTGGTCTAATAATAATGTGGCTGCTGTCAGGACAACTGCCTCTTGTTTTTTATTTTTGTTTTTTATGTTTAAGGTGGCAGTAGTAATTTTATTGGTTTTATGTTGGGTGTACATTGGAATATAGAGGGGGAACTTTTGTTCCGCGCGGCATGTGTTGCCCGGGGACTTTGGCTGGCGCATTTGGAGCCATGTGGGTCATGCGAGCTGGAGAGACTGTGAGAAGATTAGACTTTATTCCTCTGGAGTTGATGCAGCTAATGAGGTACAGTTTTGTTGTATGGATCTTTTGTTATATTGTGCCATTTGTTGTGAACTGATTTAGGTTGTGTTACCTTTTTTGTAGTTCTGACGGCATTTTTTGAGGACCTAGAAGAACGTGTCTGAAATAAATGGCTGTAGAAAATCAAGAACTGCGTTAAGTTTAATTGAACTCGAGAGGAGTAACAGTCAGAACTCAACTGCTTCGTGCTGGACAAGTGTGGAGAGAAGAGCGGAGTCTGTTGCAGCTGCGGAGCCGTCAACGAGCAGCTCGTTAAGGGGTGACGTCGCTCTCTAGCATCGAAGGAAAAAACCGACTGCATGCAGGGTTACCTGAACCAGAGGCAGCCAAGAGTCCAGGAGTGCAGCGTGGTTAATCTGCCACCAAGTAACACGTTTAAAATAAGTTAAATGTGAATAGGTGAATTAGCTTTGCTAACTTTGAATGGGACTCTATAAGTGTTTAAGAGGGTAATCTGCTGTGGTATAAAGTTAAAGCTTAAGTTTGAAAAAAATATATAGATAAGTAAATGTTTGCAAGGTAATTGTTACCAAGTTATTCAAGTGAATTATAAGTGTTTTGACAAGTTAATAGTAACTAAGGTACCTTAAAAGCAAGTTATAATTTGGTTTCACATGGAAGCTATTTTTCTTTTTTTTCTGTTTTGTAACAAGTGAAAGAAGATTTATTGTTCTGATTAAGGTGTTTGTTACACCACATTTAAGTTCGTCTTTGAAGATAGAAATAATTTAAGCTTAAACACATAAAGGTGTAAAGAGTGTTAAAGATTCACTACATTTAAGTTCATTCAAGGAAAATAATTTAAGTTTATGAACAAACTGAAAGGTTAGCGCTTGAAGCTATATATATATATATATATATATTTTATATATTTTATATATATATATATATATATATATATATATATATTTTAAATATTATTTTTAATATAGGAACATTTTAAGTTACAGTTAAGAAAACCCTTAGTGCACACACAATTGAACAGTGACATGGCCACACAGAAAGACTGTGATGCTGGAGCTATGGAGCTGCAGCAAGATGGGAATCACGAAGAGAAGGCCTCAGATACAATCCCCTTGGAGGCAAGAACAAGTCAAGCTGTTCCAGAAGAAGGCTTGAGGAAAAGTGTAAGGCAGAGAAAACTCACAGAGAAAGGCCAAACACTACATGAAGAAAAGGTGAGCAGGCTTCAAGCTCGTTTCAAGATCAGTTATAAATGGAAAACTGCTGCTAAACAAGCTAAAAGATCACTTGAAGCACCTGATGAACCAAGTTTGCACAATCACATTGTTCAAATCCAACATGCTTCAGGAGAAGTGAAGCAAGCCTACGAAGAGCTGCGAAGTTATGAAACACCTGACAGAGACACTCGTCGCAGAGTGGACACATGTGATGCAGTTTCACAAAACTTATAAACCAAGTTCAAGGAAACACTGGTGAAAAGGAAGATGAGAAAGATATAGAAAGGAGATCGGCTGGTTGGAGTGAAGCTGGCTCTGTGTTCACTTTAACAACCTCGCAAGTTTCCACACAATCGGGTAGTGTACGTTCAAACCATTCGAGTAAGTTGTCTGTCAAAAGACAAGAAGCAGCAGCAGAACTTGCAGCCATGGAAGCCACTCTAAAGATGATGGAAGAAATGGAGTGGGAAAGAGAGAAACTGGAAGAGCTTGAATTGGAAAACAAAGAAAGACTTGCAAAACAAAAGGCAGAGAATGCTGAAACCCAAAGAATGTTAGAAAGAAGAAAAAGAGAGCTTGAACGTTTAGAAGCTGTAAAACAGATGGAAGCTGCCAAAGCACGAGTGAGAGTCTACAAGCAAGAACTCAACTCAGATGAAGAAATATCGGATCTTCTGCATGATGTGGAAAAATCAAAGACCACATCAATTCCAGTAAGCCAGCCTCAGCCTAAGTTGAAACCTTCAAGACTCAATCCAAGTGCACAATCATTTACATCACCACAAGACAACACCTCAAGTGCGCAACCTACCAACAATGCCACGCAGGAAGATGGCGCAACAGTACTGGCAAGGTTTTAGCAGAGTCCATTAACATTAACCGATTACCAGTTCCAGAACCTGCTGTTTTCAATGGTGATCCAATCAAGTACAAGGATTGGAAAATTTCATTTCAAATGCTGATTGAAAGAAAGAACATTCCAGTGGGTGAAAAGATCTACTACCTACGAAAGTATGTTGGTGGTCCTGCAAGAAAGGCTATTGAGGGTTACTTTCTACTGGGAACAGACATAGCATACCATTCAGCCTGGAACATTCTGGAGGAAAGATATGGAAGTTCATTCATAATCGCTAAAGCTTTCAGAGATAAGCTCTCGTCATGGCCGAAAATTGGAACAAAAGACAGCGCTGAACTAAGAGAGTTCTCAGATTTTCTCAGAGGCTGTGAAGCAGCAATGTCTCAGATAAAGAGTCTCGAGGTTCTGAATGACTGCAGTGAGAACCAGCGAATGCTCAACAAGCTGCCTGATTGGCTTACAGCAAGATGGAACAGGCAAGTCATTCAGATTGAAGAAGAGACTGGTTCATTTCCAACCTTCAGCAACTTTGTTGACTTTGTCACAAGAGAAGCTAAAATAGCATGTAACCCAGTGACATCACTGCATGCTCTCAAACAAATGACTCAGAGAAAGTGAAACCTTTAAAAGCTCGAAGTGTCGGAGCAAAGACATTTGTAAGCAGCACAGAAGAGAGAACAGAAATAAACAAATGTGTTTTCTGTGAAAGATTAAATCACAACATCCAGACATGTCGGAAGTTCATGGAGAAAGCCATAACTGAAAGAGTGAAGTTTGTGAAATTGAAAGGACTATGTTTTGGATGTCTCAGTTTTGGACACCAATCCAAGAAATGTGAAAAGAGAAGTGTTTGTAACACCTGTAAGGGAAAACACCCAACATGTTTACATGAAGAACGAGACAAAGAGTTCAGAAGAAATAAAGACAGCGATAAAGAACAAGGGCAAGTTAAAGAAACCAAAGAACAAAGTAAAGATACATCAAGTGAAGCAATCTCAAACCGTGTGATCCAAGGTGATAAGAGCAATCTCACATCTACAATAATTCCAGTTTGGTTGTCCACAGCAAGTAATCCAGAACAGGAAATGCTAGTATACGCCCTTCTGGATAGTCAAAGCGACACTACATTTGTTCTCAAAGAAAAGGCAGATGCTCTGGACACAGAAAAAAGAGATGTACAGTTAAAGCTCTCTACGTTGTCATCTAAAGATACTGTTGTTTCAAGTCAAAGGCTTTCAGAGCTACAAATCAGAGGTTTCTACTCTTCAAAGAGAATCCCTCTTCTATGACATATACCAGAGAGTTTATCCCTGCCAATTTAAATCATATTCCCACACCAAAGACAGCAAGAGCATGGCCTCACCTGGAGCACCTTGCTGAAGAGATTGCCCCTCTGATTGAATGCGATGTTGCTCTGTTAATAGGTTATAACTGTTCACAAGCATTAGTACCAAGAGAAGTTGTGTCAGGAAAGGACAATGAGCCCTTTGCTCAACGCACAGACCTCGGCTGGACAATAGTTGGAGGTGTTGGTCATTGTGTTGACTATGGAGACATTATTGGATGTAGTCACAGGATAATTGTCAAGGAAGTGACACCTAATCCACCATCTGATCAGCTGACTAAAGAGGTGCACTTTATGTGTCGCACTCAGGTCAAAGAGGTTTTCACAACAACAGATGTGATTAAAGTTCTCGAATCTGATTTTAATGAAAGGAAAGTGGAAGATTCTCATCTTTCTCAAGAGGACTTGCGCTTCATTTCCATAATGGAGGATGGAGTAAAAATTCAAAAGGATGGACATTGTGAGTTACCCTTACCATTTAAGGAGGCTAGACCAATTTTACCAAACAACAAGAGCTGTGCAGAACACAGACTCAAGTGCCTCAAGAAGAGATTTGGAAGGGACAAACAATATCACAGTGACTATGTGAAGTTTATGAATGAAACAATAGAGTGTGGAGATGCGGTAAAGGTGCCTCCTGAAGAACTGCACAAACACCCGGCATGGTACATACCTCACCATGGGGTATACCATCCCCAAAAACCGGGAAAAATAAGAGTGGTGTTCGATTGTTCAGCAAAGTATGAAGGAGTCTCATTGAACGATCACCTGTTGACAGGACCAGAGTTAACCAACACACTTGTAGGAGTCCTGTGCAGATTCCGAAAGGGACAAGTAGCAGTGATGTGCGACATCAAACGCATGTTTCATCAATTCAGAGTCAGAGTAGAAGATCAAGACTATTTTCGCTTCCTGTGGTGGGATGATGGAGATTTCCACTCCACTCCATCGGTCTACCGCATGCGTGTCCACTTGTTTGGAGCTGCCTCATCACCAGCTTGTGCAAACTTTGGTCTCAAGTACATTGCAGCACAAGGTCAAGGACAGTTTAGTGAAGCGACAATAAAATTTATTGAAAGAAATTTTTATGTGGACGATGGTTTGATCAGTTTTCATTCGGAAAAGGAAGCAATTCATCTGGTGAATGAAGCAAAGGAACTCTGTCACACTGGGAAACTACAACTTCATAAGTTTGTTTCCAACAGTCAACAAGTACTTGACTCACTTCCTAAAGAAGACTGTGCAGAGACAGTAAAATCGCAAGACCTTGCACTTGGTGAGCAAAAAACAGACAGAGCTCTAGGCATTAAGTGGTGCGTAGCCTCTGATCATTTCCAGTTTTGAGTGGTTGTGAAAGAGCACCCACTTTCCAGAAGAGGAGTGTTGTCGACTGTGGCCTCCATTTTCGACCCACTTGGACTTGTGGCGCCTTTTGTTTTACTTGGCAAGCAAATATTACAGCAGATATGTCGTGACAAGGTGGACTGGGATGCACCGCTCTCAAGTGAACTGAAGCCACGGTGGGAGTCCTGGCTGTCAGATGTCAAGAACCTTGCAGATGTTAAGATTGACCGTTGTTACCTTCCTAAGGATTTCAAAGAAGTTCAGAAGTATGAACTTCACTATTTTTCAGATGCAAGTGTTGCAGGATATGGAGTCTGTACCTACCTAAGAGCTATCAGTGAATCAGGACAAATCCATTGCTCTCTTGTATTCGCCAAATCCAGAGTGGCACCCACCAAGGTGACTACGGTACCAAGATTGGAGCTGTCTGCAGCAGTCGTCGCGGTACGCATAAGCGACATGCTCAAGGCAGAATTGGAGCTGGAAAATGCTGAAGAATTCTTTTGGACAGATTCGCAGGTTGTGTTGGGATACATCAGCAATGAGGCAAGACGTTTTCACGTTTTTGTAGCGAACCGAATCCAACGCATCAAAGAGAGTACTGTACCAACACAGTGGAAGTACATTTCTTCACATGAAAATCCCGCTGACCATGCGTCTCGTGGATTAAAAGCCAAAGACCTTGTTTCTTCCAACTGGTTTAGAGGACCAAGTTTTCTCTGGCAAGAAGAGCTGCCCAGTGGAGAGATTAAGGTAGGAGAACTTGGATCAGAAGACCCAGAAGTACGGAAAGTAGTTGCACATCACATGTTGACAAAGATAGATTCTTTGGTGGAGCGTTTTGTGAAGTTTTCCAGTTGGTCAAAACTAGTCAAAGCTATTGCAAGACTCATTAGATTTGGGAAGGAGTTTAAGAGAATGCAAAAGAGAACCAATGAAGCTACAAGTCTCGAAGAAAGACAAGAAGCTGAACTTGCAATCATAGCCATTGTACAAGGCTCAGTTTTCTCCAAAGAGATTAAGGAGCTTCAGTCCCGAAAAGAGTTAACTGAAGACAAGACAAGTAAGCTCTACCAGCTCAACCCCTTTCTCGACCACAAGGGTGTCCTCAGAGTGGGAGGTAGGTTAGAGCAAGCTACTCTACATCCATATGTTAAGCACCCAGCTATTTTACCGAAGACCGGCCACGTCACAAGGTTATTGATTGATCACTATCATCAGCATGTGGAACATCAGGGCCGGGGCATGACAATAAATGAGCTAAGAGCTAACGGCATTTGGATACTTGGGTGTAGTCAAGCAGTATCATCCTATATCTACAACTGTGTGAAATGCAGGAAACTCAGACGAGGAACAGAAGAGCAGAAAATGGCAAACCTGCCTAATGAGAGAATGGAAACAACTCCTCCGTTTACATATTGTGGGATGGATTGTTTTGGCCCATTTTATGTCAAGGAAGGGCGTAAAGAGCTCAAACGCTATGGACTTCTGTTCACGTGCTTATGTTCCCGCGCGGTACACATTGAATTACTCGATGATCTGTCAACTGACGCCTTCCTTAATTCGCTCCGAGCTTTCATTGCCATACGAGGAAATGTGCGGCAGCTGCGATCAGACCAGGGTACTAACTTTGTTGGGGCAGGGCGAGAATTTCTGGAAGCAGTAAGAGAAATGAACCAGGAAAGCCTGAAGAAACTCGGATGTGAGTTTGTTATGAACCCTCCCTCTGCCAGTCATATGGGTGGAGTCTGGGAGAGGCAAATCCGTACAATCAGAAGTGTGTTGTCCTCCATCCTAGATCAGTCTTCCCGGACACTTGACATTTCATCATTACGGACTTATCTTTACGAAGTGATGGCCATAGTAAACAGTCGACCCATCACTCCTCACCTACTCAATGATCCTACCGGACCTCAACCACTCACTCCCAATCTTCTTTTAACAATGAAGACATCTGTAATACTACCACCTCCAGGAGACTTTGTGCAGCAGGACTTGTACCTTCGCAAGAGATGGCGTAGAGTTCAATACCTAGCCAATGAGTTCTGGCACAGATGGAGAAAAGAATATTTGTTGGGCCTACAGCAAAGACAAAAATGGCAGAAAACAAGGAGAAATGCGAAAGTCAATGATATAGTCATCATCAAAGATGAGACGGCACCACGAAATGACTGGAAACTCGCTAAGGTCACAGCAGTTTATCCAAGTGAAGATGGATGTGTGCGGAAGGTGCAGTTATTGATCAGTGACTCCACCTTAGATTGCCATGGAAGACGACTCACCAAACAAATTCACTTAGACAGACCTATTCATAAGACAGTCACATTGTTAGAAGCAGAATAGATCCACTCATAAGTTCAAATAGAAATCACAAGTGATTTGGTGGGAGTGTGGCTGCTGTCAGGACAACTGCCTCTTGTTTTTTATTTTTGTTTTTTATGTTTAAGGTGGCAGTAGTAATTTTATTGGTTTTATGTTGGGTGTACATTGGAATATAGAGGGGGAACTTTTGTTCCGCGCGGCATGTGTTGCCCGGGGAACTTTGGCTGGCGCATTTGGAGCCATGTGGGTCATGCGGGCTGGAGCGACTGTGAGAAGATTAGACTTTATTCCTCTGGAGTTGATGCAGCTAATGAGGTACAGTTTTCTTGTATGTATCTTTTGTTATATTGTGTCATTCGTTGTGAACTGATTTAGGTTGTTACCTTTTTTGTAGTTCTGACGGCATTTTTTGAGGACCTAGAAGAACGTGTCTGAAATAAATGGCTGTAGAAAATCAAGAACTGCGTTAAGTTTAATTGAACTCGAGAGGAGTAACAAATAATAATAATAATAATGTAGCTGATCCCCAGTACTTGAATTAAAAAACAGCCGGTCTCGACAGGTGATATTGGCTTTATTTCTCCTTTGATGATTTTGCTGGATCATCGTCAGGTCACTTGACTTCAAAACCTCCATCATCATCACCATCACCATCACCGTGAAAACTAAACAAATACAAATATTAAAATACAACACAAATCAACAATACAACAACAAACAAAACGTACCTCGCTGCCTTTACTGGGGAACGCCATTTCTTAGTCCAACGTTTGACAGTTCATTTGGTTCACTGCAATTCCCCAGTTTTATAGGCCCTGCCCTCTTTCTCTACGGCAGCCCGTGAGGTACGTATTAAACAAAAAAAATCCCAAAACATTACAAAATACCATTAAACCAAATAAATCACCAACAATGCCAACCAAAACAGACAAACATACATAAACAATCTGCAACAGTCTTAAATTAGAAATTCATTTAAATTGTTTAATTTAAATAAACTACAGATAATTTAGACATTTCATTTTACAATCCGTTACAAATAATAATAATAATAATAATAATTATTATTATTATTATTATTATTATTATTATTATTAAATGAATATAATAATATTCAGATTTGCTCTGATCACAAATTGAGACTTTTATTTTGAAACGCTGGCTTGGTTCCAGCAGCCATGTTGGTTCCAGCAGCCATGTTGGTTCCAGCAGCCATGTTGGTTCCAGTAGCCATGTTGGTTCCAGCAGCCATGTTGGTTCCAGCAGCCATGTTGGTTCCAGCAGCCATGTTGGTTCCAGTAGCCATGTTGGTTCCAGCAGCCATGTTGGTTCCAGTAGCCATGTTGGTTCCAGCAGCCATGTTGGTTCCAGCAGCCATGTTGGTTCCAGCAGCCATGTTGGTCCCAGCAGCCATGTTGGTTCCAGCAGCCATGTTGGTTCCAGCAGCCATGTTGGTTCCAGCAGCCATGTTGGTTCCAGCAGCAGTGTGCTCAGTGAACCCAGAATGTCCGTTTTGATGCTAATTATGATACTGATTCTGTTTGCAGTGATTGTTTCAGTCATTTATGAAAGTTGTGCTGAACTCACATCACAGATCTGACTCTGCAGTGAATCGGAGAGTTTTTCATCTCCTTCACTTTCCCTATGGGGATCGGCGTCCTGCCGTTGTCTTGGCAGCAGGGGTCCAGTATCATGCCTGGACCGACTGGAGCTGCGAACCAAAGCAGAACTTCAGCACCAACAACAGATTCATAGCTGCAGCAGCTGCAGCAGCAGCAGCAGAGGAGCAGCAGCAGCAGAGGAGCAGCAGCAGCAGCTGCAGCAGCAGAGGAGCAGCAGCAGCAGCTGCTGCTGCAGCAGACAGACAGAGGAGAGGAGGAGGAGATTCTCCATCAGTAGTAGGAGAAAGTTCTGACCTGCAGAGCTGGACCGCAGGGAGCAGAGGAGAGCCAGGAGGCAGAGGCTCAGCTGGAGCTACATGGTTCCGGAGGTTCTGGAAGTGTGCGGGACCGGTCCGGCCGGCTCCGTTTATATGTTGAGCAGCAGCTGTTCTCAGAAAGCAGCGGCTGCTCCTCCTCCTCCTCCTCTTCCTCTTCCTCTGAAAAGGATCTGCTTTTATTGATCAACTGTTAGTTCAGTTTATTTTTATTCACCGCAAATGTCAAAAATCATTTTAATTCAGTCATTCAAATCGATCTGAGTTATAAATCAGTGCGTTATGATCAGTTTATTAATCAATAGCTTTCTTCCTAAACAACACATTTCCCAATAAACTCCTATTTGAAGATGTTTATATCTTAACTTTGTTTGAGTTTATTTAATCCCATAAATCGACATGCAAACAAACTAATGAAAAAGTCTAATGATGATAATAATGATATAAAATAACAATAACGATCTGCTAAGGAGGTAATAATAACACAAGGAAGGACTGATGGACCAATCAGAGCTCTGATTATTAATGTGTTTATCTGTGAGAATCTGAGATTATAATCTGGATTTAACAGTGAAGCTAAACCAGGAGAAATATAATCTCAGTTTTTAGTTTTCATCAGAACTAAGCGCTTCTTTACTTTATTATCAGACGTGGCTTTAATGTCGAACTTGACCTGAACTCGACCTCCTGCTGACCTCGGCTTGAAGCAGAAAACCAGCAGCTTCACCTGAACTCGACCTCTCAGGTTTCCACGGATACCAGTGCTGCGAAGTTCGGCGGCAGAGACACGAGGAAGTGAAAATGGAAGCGTTGAGACGTTTCACCGCCGTTCGCCAAACACTCAGAAAGAAGAATTGAAACCTTTCGAAGAAGAACGATCCCTGAAACTCTTCCAGAACCGTTCCAGAAAGTTTGGCTCAGATAAAAACCTTTTCTCTGAGTCTGGAAGGTCAGCTGGGGCACCGCCAGGCAGAGGGAGGTGACCTCTGACCTCAGGCCACTCTGAGGTCTGCTATCGAACCAGCCAGGCCCCCTGTGGATCATGGCTTGCATTGGGAATGCGCACACCTCCATTCTGCACATAAAAGCCGTTTCATGAAGGAATGTTTTCGTGGAAGTGTTTGTGAAGCTGGAGACGAATCCTAGACCTCAGAAGACATTTTGCAGCTGATGTTTATGGTATGGTTAATGCATCATGTCTTTAACTTCCTGGATCATGTCATGATTAAATAGCCTTCTCTCCATTAGTTCACCAGTTCCTCCTGCAGAAAACAGCCCCACAGCATGATGCTGCCTCTCCCATGCTTCCCAGTTAGCATGGTGGTCCCTGTTAATGGACCTTCACTTTAGGCCTCGTCCTGAGTCAGTCTGCACATTCTGGATTTAAGATAAACTGTTGTGTTTAGCTATTTCAGAGCTACATATTTAGCTTGGAGCTAAATAGTTAACTGGTTAACTAATTTAACTTGCTAGCTTAGTATAGCTTCAAACTAAATACTTATTTTTGGAACTGTGACATTTATGAATGTGAAACATGGTGAAAATATGACTAAATATAAAGTTTGAGGCTAAATATTTAGCTAGTTAACTCATTTTGGTGAGACTGAATTGCTTGTAATCAGTTAACAAATATTATAGGTTCACAAAACCCTGATTTATGTTGACAACACACTTCTGCTTATCGGCAAGTAAATTTGGAAATTAGCTATATTTTCTTTGAGCAACTTAAATATTTATCTGCAGCTAAACTCAGTATTTAGCTAGTTCAAAGCTAAACATGCAGATTGGAGCTAAACAGTTAGCTTCTCCATGTAATATTTGTCTTACTAACTAAATGTTTTTGTTTGAAACTGTGATATTTAGAAATGAATGACAGGCTAAATAATCCAAATTACTGCTGTTCATTTTTAACTGGTAACTTTATAAACGGCATTCCATACATCCAAAAGTATTTACATCACATTTACATAAACATTTTAAATTGATTGATGCGGAATAAAATTCTGCTACCTAATAAATGTTAAATAAATGCAGCTTCTTTTCTCAGCCATTAATGACATAATCCAGCTGCAGTACTCCCAGTCTGCCGCCAGGTGTCGCTGTTTCTCAGATGATCTGTGACTGCGGACGATTTAAAGGAGACAATAAAACTCGTTCAGTCTTATCTTTTATTGGTTAGGTCATCCAGCTACCTCACCCTCACGCATTTAACTTAAAATTCATTTTGATTAAATTAAATTCAAAGAAAAACAAAAGCATTAAAACAAACTTCATTCAAACCCGTCACTTAAAAAACGTAAGAAGAGAAAATCAAACAGGATCTAAAAAACAAACAGCATCAAACCCAAAGTGATTGAAACGGCGCCACAATGAAGGTGAATCTGTAGAAAGGTGGACAACAGATGCTCAGGCAGGATCGCTCCCTCACGGGGCCGGCGGTACCAGAACCGGATCGCAGCAGGAGGAGTCGGACTCCGGCCCGGTTCCTAGAAGCCGAAGGTGTTCTCTCCGCGTAGTCCAGTAAGCTGTGATCCTACAGCGCCCCATCGTGATGCTGCAACGGATTACAGGCGCTGTTATTGAACCACCCAAAGGTTTTCACACCCCGCAAACGTCCCACCGGTCCCAACCAGTGGAAGACTGGTCAGAGGAAACCAACACTCCACGTCACCCTGAACACACCATGACTCCGGTGAAACATGGGAGTGGCAGCATCATGCTGCGGGAAGATGGATGGAGTTCAATCAGGATCATCCTGGAGGAAAATCTTTTAAAGGTTCGACGGCCTGAACATCCAGCTGGAGAAATTATGGGATGGCTTACATTAGAGGGGTCCAAAGTGTGGCGCGAGGGCCATTTGTGGCCCTGGAAATTATTTTGAGCGGCTCTCCAGCTACAAGACATGATGGAAAAAATTTGGCCAAGAAACAGAAAAACAACTCATTTTTGCTTTTCTGTTACAAATGAGCCAAAACTGACAATATTCCACTAAAAAACTAATTTCTCTAATGCCGTGTTTTCATGAAATAAGACATGATTTTTTTTATGGTTTGCTCCAGTAGCAACATCATGTGATGTTTTTATTACATTAACTAATTTCACCTCATCCTGGTGCAAAAACATTTTATTGAAAAACAAGACTTTTAAAAGCTGTTGCTTTTCCATAAAGATAATTTATTTTCTAAATGTCAAACTGTGTAACGCAGCTGGACTTTTAAAATAACACATTTTATTACAATTTCTTTTATTAAACAGCAGGTAGAACTTTAAAAAAAGAAAATTCACAATAAACTCACTTTTCATTTTTGATTTAATGAATTTTGTGGCCTATGATTTGTTCAAATTTACCCTTTTTGGCCACAAAGGAAAAAGTTGAAATGAAAGCAGATTCATGGATCAGAGTGGCCTAGTCAAAGTCTAGTCCTGAAGTCCAACCTGACTGAGCTGGAGACGTTTTCAGTCAGAAGACCTACTCTCCACACTTTTCAGATTCTATCTGTAAAACTTTAAATGCATCATTTCCGCTCAAACTTCAGCAAAACGCCCAGCAGTGACCGGCGGCGCGGCGGCCATCTTTCATAACCTGCCGCCATAATCAGTACATCAATAAATGACATAATCAATTAAAATGAGCCCAGTAAACTCCACCTGCATGATTTGTAATATTATTCTCTTTCTACCAAAAACTAGAAGATAAAAAGTTTAGAAAAACTTCTTGATTCATTTGATTTGTTGTTTCTCGTTTTATTAATTTGAGATATTTAAAATGTCTTCCAGCTCCAGCGTTAAATCTTCAGCAGAACCAAAAGTTTATTGTTCTCAGAATATGATCCTCCATCTTTATGCCTTTATTAAAATGATAATACTTTAAATGGTCTTAAAATTACAATATTATTGTTTATTGTGGTGACTTCAGGGATGATTTGTCATCCAGGAACCGTTGTTATGGTTACAGGTCAACGTAAACATGAGAAGTAATGAGATGTGATGATTTATGGGTCAGATTTCAGCACATGGTGAAGAGGTCAAAGTTCAAAATAAAACCACGAGATCCAGAGTTTGGGATCAGGTCTGGATCCCCGGCGGGAAAACCGACTCAGAGCGGGAACAGGAATCTGACCTGGACTGAGGGACGGTTTTGTCCACAAACAGGAAGATGGCCTTTTCCGACGCAGCTGGATGCGTTTCCTGATGATCCACATGAACTGGGCCACCGTGATGTCGGACGGCACCAGGTACTTCCTCTTATCGATGTCCACGATCTGGGAGCCCGACACCTTCTCCACGATAACCTGCCGGGGACGGAGACGTTAGAGGCGGGAACGCGTCCCGCCGGGGAACCCGTCCCGCCGGGGAACCCGTCCCGCTGGGGAACGCGTCCCGCCGGGGAACCCGTCCCACCGGGAGAACGCGTCCCGCTGGGGAACCGTCCCACCGGGAGAACGCATCCCGCTGGGGAACAAGTCCCGCTGGGGAACGCGTTCCGCCGGGAGAACGCGTCCCGCTGGGAGAACGCGTCCCGCTGGGAGAACGCGTCCCGCCGGGAGAACGCGTCCCGCTGGGAGAACGCGTCCCGCTGGGGAACGCGTCCCGCTGGGGAACGCGTCCCGCTGCTGGACACTCACCGGGACCCGGTCCGGGTACTTGCTGCGGATCTTGGTCGACTCTAAGCAGCGATGTTCTGCAGAGCAACACACACAGAGATCAGGCAGGATGCTAAGTGAGCGACGGCAGGTCCTGGAGGTGATCTGAAGCAGCGGAGACGGATCTCTGACAGCGGATCTATGAGATCCCAGGAATCTGCCGTCCATCAGGCAGGAAGTCCCCACACAGGAGGAATCCTCTGCCCTCCAAACACAATTCATGACATTTAGTTGGGAAAAATCCTGCAAATTTACAGACAAAATTAGATTCTGTGTGAGTTTCAGGTCCAGAAAGCCTGGAGGTCCATTAGCGAGATGAGTTCAAAGATTAGAGGAAATTCTGGCTTCGAGGAGGAGAGCAGAGTATCTTTCTGAGGAAATGAGGCCTGCAGCAGGAGGAGAGGATGCTTTCAGTTTCAGCTGGAGTCATGAAGCCTGGTGGATCCGACCAGGAACAGAACCCGGTTCGGTTCGGCTTCAAGCGGATGATCCCGGGATCCTGGCAGCAGTTCTGGTCGGAGCTTCAGCACCAACAGCCATCTTGAAACCGACTTACTTCATCAGCTCCCCCTCACAACAACCAGGCCAGAACCCGAACAGAACCGTTTCTAAGCATCACCTTCACCTCATTCCTGAATCATCCGGCCAGAACCACAAACCGGGATTGGACTCGAACCCGTCCCGTGTCAGAACCGTTTCTCCCGCTTTTCATCGCTTCTTACCCAGGGAATGATCCTCTTTGAACATCCACTTCATGTTGCAGTCCGGGCTGGTTCCGCTCGACGCTGCGGGTTTCAGAGGAGAGTCCCGGTTTCCGGTTCCTCAGCGGGTCTGGCGGCGATGGTTCCCCCGGAGTTAGCGCTCGTTCAGAGGCGGCAGTAAAACCTCCGCTAGACAAGAAAACAACAACAACAAACTCCTCCGTCCCCTTCTTCACAGCCTGCCCTCGAGCTCCGCCTGCCGTGACGTCACCTGGGCTGTACCACTCCCGCGGCTCAGAGAAGGGTTGGAGAAAGGAGAATCTCTAGTTTTATCTCGAGATTGATTCAGAAAACACGAAGCATTGTTCAATAACTGCGACTATTTATTAACAGCCTTTATAAACCACAGAACCTTATTCCTTAGTTGACAATATCCCGCCTGCCGGCGTGTAATTACACCCGCAATGAGAGCTTCTTCTCTCATAGTTTCGCCCGTTAAAAACGCCGCCATATTGGTAAGGGAAACTATTGCTGTAATACCGCAGGAGGAAGACAACACCGCACATCACACTGTTTTATTTAGAAATAAATAATCTGATCCGCATGTATCACACAGCTTTTATTTTGATAGTCCACTTCCACTTATCGACACGTGAATTAGCATGTTAGCTAATATATTTAGTTCGTAAACTATCATTTTGCTAGCTCAAGATAAATTTTTCTGAATGGAGCTAAATATTTAGTTTTAAACCGACATAAATTAATACATGAGTGAAAATATGACTGAATAATGAACCACCATCACAGGCTAAATAACTCGATTATTGTTGATCATTTTTGTCTTTGTAAATTTACAAACACGACGTCATATTCTCTTGGAAACACATTATAGACTACTGTCAACACATTAAAGGACGAATTTTTCAATAAAAATTTTACTCAAAGCGTAGAGTGATTTATTAAATTCTATTAAAGGAGCATAAACTGAAGATCAAACTAAACAAAATAAAGGACACCACACATATATATATAAAAATTCCCTTCTCACCCACCATATATATATATATATATATATATATATATATATATATATATATTATATATATATATATATATTATATATATATATATATATATATATAATTCCCTTCTCACCCACCGCGGGTGTTTCTTATCATCTGAGCTCGGGTCCTCTACCAGAGGCCTGGGAGCTTGAGGGTCCGCAGTAGCTTGGCTGTGCCAAGGACTGCTGCACATTTCTGGACTGAGATGTCTGATGTTGTTCCTGGGATCTGTTGTAACCACTGCTCCAGTTTGGGGGTTACTGCCCCGAGGGCCCGATTACCCAGGCACCACTGTGGTCTTCACCTTCCAGGCCCTCTCCAGTTTCTTCCCTGAGGCCCTGGTATTTCTCCAGTTTCTCCTTTTTCCTGATTTTGCAATCACTTGGTATTGCTACAGCTACCACAACGGCTTTCCTCTGATGTTTATCCACTACGACAATGTCTGGTTGGTTCGCCATTACCATTCTGTCTGTCTGATCTGGAAGTCCCACAGGATCTTAGCTCTGGCGTTCTCCACCACCTTTGGGGGTGTTTCCCACTTTGATCTCGGGGTTTTCCAGTCCATATTCTGCACAGATGTTTCTGTACACTATGCCTGCCACTTGGTTTATGTCGCTCCATGTATGCTTTCCCTGCCAGTATCTTCACCCTGCTGTGATGTGCTGGACTGTCTCTCGGGGCCTCCTTGCACAACCTACACCTTGGGTCTGTCTGGTGTGGTAGATCTGGGCCTCTATTGCTCTGGTGTTTAGGGCCTGTTTCCTGGGGCGCCAGGATGAGGGCCTCTGTGCTGTCCTTGAGTCCAGCTTTTTCCAGCCATTGGTAGGATTTTACTGATATCAGCCACTGGGTTATTTGCTGGTGGTACATCCCATGTAGGGGTTTGTCCTCCCATGATGGTATCTCTGGCACCTCACCTCCGTTCCCTGTTGTCTGAGACATTCACTGAGCACATTGTCTGTTGAGGCCTTTGTCCCTGATGTATGTCCGAGAGGAAACAAAACATTGACAACAAACTGAACCTGCTGCCTTCGCACACCAGAGGGCGCTGTTTTCTTTCTTTGAAAAATCCTCAATAAATGAATTATTTCATTTTACTGTAGATATAATAGAAATACTGTATTGATCTCCAAAGAAAAACATTTATTTATTGACAAGTTACTCCATCCAATGTGTTAAATATTAGTTAATACAAATAAAACCACATAAGCGCATAAAGAGATATGTACATAGGTGTGTTATTAAAGTGATTTACATATAAAATAATAAATAAAATACTAACAATTATAAAATCATTTATTTATGTTAATCTATAAATAAATTATTTTTTATTTAGCCATTTTTTTATAGCTCAATAAATTTATAGATCTATAAATGAATCCAAAGAAAACGTAGCTTTAAAGACACTCAGAGTTTGGATTTGGCTTTTGATCAGGTTGAAGTTCTGGAGAACGACCCGGTTCCAGACCATGGTTCTGAGCAAGAAGCCGTGTCCCAGCGACCCAAACAAATTTTGACATCTGGAAGGAGTTGATGGCGGTTCCGGTCGGCTGCACCTGCGTGAGGCCCAGTTACTCCCAGTAGAACCGCTGCAGGTCCAGAAACACCCGACAGAACTGGCCTGACGCCGGGCAGCTGAACCTCTCAACATTTAGCTCTGACTTCCACCAAACTTTCCTCACTCGGGATTCCTGCAGAAACGCTGTGAGCCGGTCCAGACGAGCCGTTCTGAGACCCGGTCATGTGATCGAGTGGATCTAGTGTCCACTGCAGCTTCACTGTGGATCACTAGACCCAGTTCAGACTGGAACCATTTCAAACCAGTGTAAATCATCTTG
Source organism: Poeciliopsis prolifica (assembly GCF_027474105.1). Lineage (NCBI taxonomy): Eukaryota > Metazoa > Chordata > Actinopteri > Cyprinodontiformes > Poeciliidae > Poeciliopsis > Poeciliopsis prolifica. The sequence continues at coordinate 938,157 of NW_026562448.1, forward strand.
CAGCTGAACAACCCCACAGCATGATGCTGCCTCCACCATAGGTACAGACCTGGCAGCCTCTCCAGTACCGCCGGTACTGTCCGTACCGTCTGTCCAGTGGGGACATAATACCTCATGTTTTCATTTTTAATGTAATGTTGTGAAACCAGATCCTCCCGTTCTCAAACACGGTTTCACTCTAAAACTTGCCGTACGAACAAATTTAGAAAAGTGCAGCTGCTGCACTTTTCTAAATGGCTCCATGTTTCTCCATCAGAGCACAGATCCTCAGGTAGCAGCTCACCTTGATGCAGCTACTGATGCAGCTCACCTTGATGCAGCTACTGATGCAGCTACTGATGCAGCTACTGATGCAGCTACTGATGCAGCTGCTGATGCAGCTACTGATGCAGCTACTGATGCAGCTGCTGATGCAGCTCACCTTGATGCAGCTACTGATGCAGCTACTGATGCAGCTCACCTTGATGCAGCTACTGATGCAGCTGCTGATGCAGCTACTGATGCAGCTACTGATGCAGCTGCTGATGCAGCTGCTGATGCAGCTACTGATGCAGCTCACCTTGATGCAGCTACTGATGCAGCTGCTGATGCAGCTACTGATGCAGCTACTGATGCAGCTACTGATGCAGCTGCTGATGTAGCTACTGATGCAGCTACTGATGCAGCTACTGATGCAACTGCTGATGCAGCTGCTGATGCAGCTACTGATGCAGCTACTGATGCAGCTACTGATGTAGCTGCTGATGCAGCTGCTGATGCAGCTACTGATGCAGCTACTGATGCAGCTACTGATGCAGCTACTGATGCAGCTACTGATGCAGCTGCTGATGCAGCTACTGATGCAGCTACTGATGCAGCTACTGATGCAACTGCTGATGCAGCTGCTGATGCAGCTACTGATGCAGCTACTGATGCAGCTACTGATGTAGCTGCTGATGCAGCTGCTGATGCAGCTACTGATGCAGCTACTGATGCAGCTACTGATGCAACTGCTGATACAGCTGCTGATGCAGCTACTGATGCAGCTGCTGATGCAGCTGCTGATGCAGCTACTGATGCAGCTACTGATGCAGCTACTGATGCAGCTGCTGATGCAGCTACTGATGCAGCTACTGATGCAGCTACTGATGCAGCTGCTGATGTAGCTGCTGATGCAGCTACTGATGCAACTGCTGATGCAGCTACTGATGCAGCTCACCTTGATGCAGCTGCTGATGCAGCTACTGATGCAGCTACTGATGCAGCTACTGATGCAGCTGCTGATGCAGCTGCTGATGCAGCTACTGATGCAGCTACTGATGCAGCTACTGATGCAGCTGCTGATGCAGCTACTGATGCAGCTACTGATGCAGCTACTGATGCAGCTCACCTTGATGCAGCTGCTGATGCAGCTACTGATGCAGCTACTGCTGATGATGCAGCTACTGATGCAGCTGCTGATGCAGCTACTGATGCAGCTACTGATGCAGTTGCTGATGCAGCTGCTGATGCAGCTACTGATGCAGCTCACCTTGATGCAGCTACTGATGCAGCTGATGCAGCTACTGATGCAGCTACTGATGCAGCTACTGATGCAGCTCACCTTGATGCAGCTGCTGATGCAGCTACTGATGCAGCTACTGATGCAGTTGCTGATGCAGCTACTGATGCAGCTACTGATGCAGCTACTGATGCAGCTACTGATGCAGCTCACCTTGATGCAGCTACTGATGCAGCTACTGATGCAGCTACTGATGCAGCTACTGATGCAGCTCACCTTGATGCAGCTGCTGATGCAGCTACTGATGCAGCTACTGATGCAGCTACTGATGCAGCTACTGATGCAGCTACTGATGCAGCTACTGATGCAGTTGCTGATGCAGCTACTGATGCAGCTACTGATGCAGCTACTGATGCAGCTACTGATGCAGCTCACCTTGATGCAGCTGCTGATGCAGCTACTGATGCAGCTACTGATGCAGCTACTGATGCAGCTGCTGATGCAGCTACTGATGCAGCTACTGATGCAGTTGCTGATGCAGCTACTGATGCAGCTCACCTTGATGCAGCTACTGATGCAGCTACTGATGCAGCTACTGATGCAGCTCACCTTGATGCAGCTACTGATGCAGCTCACCTTGATGCAGCTACTGATGCAGCTACTGATGCAGCTACTGATGCAGCTACTGATGCAGCTACTGATGCAGCTACTGATGCAGTTGCTGATGCAGCTACTGATGCAGCTACTGATGCAGCTACTGATGCAGCTACTGATGCAGCTCACCTTGATGCAGCTGCTGATGCAGCTACTGATGCAGCTACTGATGCAGCTACTGATGCAGCTACTGATGCAGCTGCTGATGCAGCTACTGATGCAGCTACTGATGCAGTTGCTGATGCAGCTGCTGATGCAGCTACTGATGCAGCTCACCTTGATGCAGCTACTGATGCAGCTACTGATGCAGCTACTGATGCAGCTCACCTTGATGCAGCTACTGATGCAGCTACTGATGCAGCTGCTGATGCAGCTGCTGATGCAGCTACTGATGCAGTTGCTGATGCAGCTGCTGATGCAGCTACTGATGCAGCTCACCTTGATGCAGCTACTGATGCAGCTGCTGATGCAGCTACTGATGCAGCTACTGATGCAGCTACTGATGCAGCTCACCTTGATGCAGCTGCTGATGCAGCTACTGATGCAGCTACTGATGCAGTTGCTGATGCAGCTACTGATGCAGCTACTGATGCAGCTACTGATGCAGCTACTGATGCAGCTACTGATGCAGCTGCTGATGCAGCTACTGATGCAGCTACTGATGCAGCTGCTGATGCAGCTACTGATGCAGCTACTGATGCAGTTGCTGATGCAGCTGCTGATGCAGCTACTGATGCAGCTCACCTTGATGCAGCTACTGATGCAGCTACTGATGCAGCTACTGATGCAGCTCACCTTGATGCAGCTACTGATGCAGCTACTGATGCAGCTGCTGATGCAGCTGCTGATGCAGCTACTGATGCAGTTGCTGATGCAGCTGCTGATGCAGCTACTGATGCAGCTCACCTTGATGCAGCTACTGATGCAGCTGCTGATGCAGCTACTGATGCAGCTACTGATGCAGCTACTGATGCAGCTCACCTTGATGCAGCTGCTGATGCAGCTACTGATGCAGCTACTGATGCAGTTGCTGATGCAGCTACTGATGCAGCTACTGATGCAGCTACTGATGCAGCTACTGATGCAGCTCACCTTGATGCAGCTACTGATGCAGCTACTGATGCAGCTACTGATGCAGCTACTGATGCAGCTACTGATGCAGCTCACCTTGATGCAGCTGCTGATGCAGCTACTGATGCAGCTACTGATGCAGCTACTGATGCAGCTACTGATGCAGCTACTGATGCAGCTACTGATGCAGTTGCTGATGCAGCTACTGATGCAGCTACTGATGCAGCTACTGATGCAGCTACTGATGCAGCTCACCTTGATGCAGCTGCTGATGCAGCTACTGATGCAGCTACTGATGCAGCTACTGATGCAGCTACTGATGCAGCTGCTGATGCAGCTACTGATGCAGCTACTGATGCAGTTGCTGATGCAGCTACTGATGCAGCTCACCTTGATGCAGCTACTGATGCAGCTACTGATGCAGCTACTGATGCAGCTCACCTTGATGCAGCTACTGATGCAGCTCACCTTGATGCAGCTACTGATGCAGCTACTGATGCAGCTACTGATGCAGCTACTGATGCAGCTACTGATGCAGCTACTGATGCAGTTGCTGATGCAGCTACTGATGCAGCTACTGATGCAGCTACTGATGCAGCTACTGATGCAGTTGCTGATGCAGCTACTGATGCAGCTACTGATGCAGCTACTGATGCAGCTACTGATGCAGCTCACCTTGATGCAGCTGCTGATGCAGCTACTGATGCAGCTACTGATGCAGCTACTGATGCAGCTACTGATGCAGCTGCTGATGCAGCTACTGATGCAGCTACTGATGCAGTTGCTGATGCAGCTGCTGATGCAGCTACTGATGCAGCTCACCTTGATGCAGCTACTGATGCAGCTACTGATGCAGCTACTGATGCAGCTCACCTTGATGCAGCTACTGATGCAGCTACTGATGCAGCTGCTGATGCAGCTGCTGATGCAGCTACTGATGCAGTTGCTGATGCAGCTACTGATGCAGCTACTGATGCAGCTGCATCATAACAGCTGTAAAGCTCTATAGTTTCTCTTCAGTGAGAATAAATGAGCCATGGATTCATTCAGACGAATCGTTTCGTCTGAATGAGACAAACTGAGCTCAATTATTCACATTTTGAAGTTTTCACATTTTTTATTTCTATTTCTTTATTTTGTTAGTTTATTGTCTGAGGATAAATCGGTTCAGTTTCATCGTTTAAACACTAAATGAAATCATGAAAAACATCTGGTTTGATGCTTCCTGGTCTCAATAACTGGATGAGGTCAGAGTTCAGTGGATGCAGGTTTGTAGTTGGTCATCATGCCTCGTTCACTTTGATACATGTTGACTTGTGTTGTTGCTGCTTTATTCATGACATCCTGGTGATTTTATGAAGCTGTTTGTGAAACAGTATTTGGTTGAATCTCATCTCCTTTATGAACAATGTTCATAAAATAAAAAGTTTTTTTTATTTATTATTGTGGCAGCAGAGACATTACAGATGTGATTTTATTTGAAACCAGATGTGACGAGTTGACCAGCGAGTTTCTGTCTGAACGGTCAGAACCGTCTCAGAGTCCGGATCAAAGCTTCTGATTTGGCTAATTTCCTGTTTGTGTGCAGATGATTAAAAGCTATGATGCATTCAGACTTTTCAAAATAAAAGCTCCTTTCCTCTGTCTTTTGTGTTTTATGGAACCCGACTTATTGTACCGTCATCAGTTATTTACCAGAAACTGAACTATCAAAAAGAAACAATCAGATTTCAAAATAAGAGCATGGAAATAAATGTCAAACTACTTAAAGAAGTAACTTAATTCCACTGAAACCCTAAAAGTTATCTTTGCTCTTGGTGGGTTTCAGACACGGACGGCGAGTGAAATTCAGATGGAGATCTGGAAGTGGATTTCTCCAGTTCCAAACAAAGCTAAACGGATCACGAGTTGCTCACACCCGAAATGGTGGAAAATATATGTGTATATTTAGAATATGATCCGTATCCTCTGTGTGAAAAAGACTTCTCTTATAACCTAGAGGATCTACCCGCATCGAGGTGATCCACATAGCTAACTATCTGCAGCTGCAAAGTTTGTATTAAACGACGAGGCAGAAAAAGTTTTCAAAAGCCTGGAGAATTAAACCATTTAGTTTCAGGTTGGGTCAAATTCAGGACCAAACGAAGCATTAAATGGCCGTCGACTCGTTTCTGAAAAGAATCACATCAGTTCTAAAGGCCAATAAATAATCAGCATGGAAACAAAATGTATCAATAATTTCAGTTTGTTTTACTTTGACAAACACAATTTAATTCCAGTTAGTTAATGATTTTTCCGTTAATTACTATTTCTATTTGTTTCAGTTTGAGTTATTTTGTTAGTTTTAGTTAACTCCTGACCTGTGAAGACTCACCCGAGCTGATCATGTGACTGTCCAGACAGGAAGTTACCTCATCGGGTTCCCAGTAGACCTGCGTTCCCAGTAGACCTGCGTTCCCAGTAGATCTGTGTTCCCAGTAGACCTGTGTTCCCAGTAGACCTGCGTTCCCAGTATCAGTCAGGAGGAAATGTTCTGACCCGTCTCTTTAAAATGAGGAAGACGAAGTTTCATTTTAAACTGCTGCCACTGGAACCAGACAAACATGGCAGGATTCTTCTGTGAACCAGAAGAAGAAATGAAACTCAATAAAAATACAAACTGATTTTCATTCAGAAGCTCAGGAATGATCATTTATTCCCCATTAAAGAATAAAAACTTATTAAAGCTACAAACTTTAATGACATTTAAAAGTTGATAGGGCTGCAGAGTGAAAAATAAAACATCTATTTCCTCTGATGGACGTTTTCCTGTATGTTCAGTTGGCTTGAAGTTTTTCTCTGGGTTTTCCTTCAAACTAAAGCTGAAGGTTTTTTCATATTTAGCAGGAATCAGCAGACGGATTGTTTCTCTTAAAAGCGGCGGCGGTTTCGTTTCCTGCAGTTCAGCTGGACTGAATTCTCCATATTTATGAATTAAACGCTCGACATCCAAATGTTTCCGCAAATCTTCAGACTTTAAATGAAGGGAAACTTAAACTATTTATTTTATTTTTATGTTTTTTTTTACTTCCATAGTCTGTCACATCACAACCACAAACGTGAAATTAAGTTACAATTATTAAATCCCGTTTATGCTTGTGGTTGTAAAATGACAGAATACGGAAAAGTTCAGGTTGAATCTTCAGCTGCCTGGAGGCCTTTGGTTAAAACGAGAAGATCAGCAGAAAACACGACAAAATGATCAAAAGTACGTATCTGTCAGGCAGAACAACAGGGTGACAAATTTCATTAAAAAATGGAAGATATTACTTTAAAAAAATTCTCATTAGACCATAACTGACTTTAAAATATAAATTTCAAGACTTACGAATTCAGTAAAGATGAACCAGAAATGTGCTCATTTAAAAGCATTTATTGTTTTTCATTCAGAAATCTTAATCACATTATTATTATTTTGTTCATTTTATTCTATTTAAACAAATTGTTGATGGTCTTTGCAGGTTTTATTATCTATTGTTGAAATAAGAATTTTAAAGTAGCACAATAGTACATAAGTTAACTTTTAGGTTAAGATAAACTTAGATACAGATCCAAACTGGGACAGCTGGTGACTCTCAGAACTTACAGAAATTCCTAATCAGAAAGCAGTCTTAGACTCCTTGAATCTCTTTACACAGAGAGTCTGTCTGCCAGGCAATTAAATTCCTGAGCATGGTTCAAAAGTTCACTAGGATCTTAAAACTTTTTATAAATAATTTTATCTATATTAGAATTAACTATATTTCTTTAAGCATGTTTTTAATTAGTTAGTTTAGATCCAAACTTATAGTCCTTATTTAGCATTACATTTTGTGCAAGCTTGGTTAAAAATACAAACTACTTTCTTGTTGAAGCATCTTGAGGCAGAGATAACGTTCCAGTTCCACGCTGTAAATCAGGTCGGAGCCTGGTACGGAGGTTGGGTCTCAGAGGTAATAAAATTAACATTAAGACAGCCCACACAAAGGAAAAGAACACACCTCCTAATGCATATATTTAAATGAGGAGAATACGCAGTCTATAAAAAATGGTTTGTTTCACAGCAGAAGTTGGAATCTCTTTGTGCTGAGTGAGAGTTTCCCGGAGGATGCATCTTCTGTTATTCTTTTGTCTTTTTTTACTCAGTTCTTTGTCTCTGTTTTGTAATGTCTTGGACTTTTGCTCTAGGTGAGATGCTTATTGTAAAGTTCTTCTTGGATTGAATTTCTCTAGATAAAACTCTGAATATCTGAAGTCTGACGTCGTATGATTGCTCTTTTCTCTCTGCACACTTACACAGGCACAGGAATTCGGGACTAAGAATTAATTAACGAGCTAAATCAAGTTATTCCTCTTTTTAATTCTTAACACTATAAACATGCAGCCATAGGGTTGTCTTTGTTTTTTTCTTATCAAATAAATAATAACATAAATGTAAAACATACAGATAAATAAGCTTGTAGTTAGCACGTGCAGACGACGTCCCGGCGTAATCTGGTTACGTTCAGGGACGTCGTTAAAGTCCGGATTGCAGCAACATTCCTAATGATTCATTTTTCTCACCATTGTATTGATCCGGACAGGAACCAGTGCTGACACTTCACTCTGAAAAACCCTTCCGCCAACATGGCGCCACTTCCGCCATGTTGTCTCTATGAACCGCCCAGAACAGCGCCGGCCTCAGAACGGGCTCTTTGCGCTTCTGCACCAGGAGGCACCAATGAGCTTCAGAGGCCATTCAGCCAGGAGCCAATGACATCTTTTATTATGGGGGAGAAGAGTAAAAACAAGCCAACCCCCTCTCCAGCCGCAAATGTGACAATAAAACCAATTCAGCTGAGCTGCACGGCTGTTCGGGCCAACATTTAAGAGAAAATGATGATAAAACTGTTTATAAAAACTGTTTGGTCAAAACCGCAACATGGCAAATTAACAAACAGTAATAAACAAGATCCGTTGAGAAAACCAACAAATATCAACTTTCCTCTGACTGACTTGCAGCAGCAGAACTTGCTGGAGGAAAAGGGGAGGAGCTACAAGGGCTGGAGCCAACTACGGAAGCCCAGGAGACAAAACGAGGCAGAGTGCAAAAAGGCGCCCCCTGCAGGCAAAAACAGGAAATAAAAAGAACTAAATAAGAAAAAAATCACAAATTCTCAATATAAATGAATATAAATGAATTGGAAACAATAATTAAAGAAAAGCACAGTTGTTACATTTCTGAAGCATAAATATCCCCGTCACTGGCCGCCTAGTGTCTACGTGAGGTACTGACGTTTTATATAAACGTCCCACCGACACATTATTATTATTATTATTATTAACAATAATAATAATAATAATAATAATAATGATGATGATGATGATAATAATAATAATCTGCTGAGTTGCAGACTGACAGGAAAATGTTTTATAAACTTTCTGGAACAGTTTCAGGCATCGATCTTCTAAGAAGATTTTTATTTCTCAGTCTGCAGTGCATGGAAAACGATTTTAAAGGTATTTCTGTGTTTTGGTGGTGAAATGTGTGTTTCAGCATTTTTCCTTTCCAGTTTCACTTCCTCGCAGATGTTCTGTGAATCTCAGTCAGGGAATCCAGAGGAGGAAGAGGAAGAGGAGGAGGAGGAGGAGCAGCCGCTGCTTTCTGAGAACAGCTGCTGCTCAACATATAAACGGAGCCGGCCGGACCGGTCCCGCACACTTCCAGAACCTCCGGAACCATGTAGCTCCAGCTGAGCCTCTGCCTCCTGGCTCTCCTCTGCTCCCTGCGGTCCAGCTCTGCAGGTCAGAACTTTCTCCTACTACTGATGGAGAATCTCCTCCTCCTCTCCTCTGTCTGTCTGCAGCAGCAGCTGCTGCTGCTGCAGCTGCTGCTCTGCTGCAGCTGCTGCAGCTATGAATCTGTTGTTGGTGCTGAAGTTCTGCTTTGGTTCGCAGCTCCAGTCGGTCCAGGCATGATACTGGACCCCTGCTGCCAAGACAACGGCAGGACGCCGATCCCCATAGGGAAAGTGAAGGAGATGAAAAACTCTCCGATTCACTGCAGAGTCAGATCTGTGATGTGAGTTCAGCACAACTTTCATAAATGACTGAAACAATCACTGCAAACAGAATCAGTATCATAATTAGCATCAAAACGGACATTCTGGGTTCACTGAGCACACTGCTGCTGGAACCAACATGGCTGCTGGAACCAACATGGCTGCTGGAACCAACATGGCTGCTGGAACCAACATGGCTGCTGGAACCAACATGGCTGCTGGAACCAACATGGCTGCTGGAACCAACATGGCTGCTGGGACCAACATGGCTGCTGGAACCAACATGGCTGCTGGAACCAACATGGCTGCTGGAACCAACATGGCTACTGGAACCAACATGGCTGCTGGAACCAACATGGCTACTGGAACCAACATGGCTGCTGGAACCAACATGGCTGCTGGAACCAACATGGCTGCTGGAACCAACATGGCTGCTGGAACCAACATGGCTACTGGAACCAACATGGCTGCTGGAACCAACATGGCTGCTGGAACCAAGCCAGCGTTTCAAAATAAAAGTCTCAATTTGTGATCAGAGCAAATCTGAATATTATTATATTCATTAATAATAATAATAATAATAATAATAATAATAATAATTATTATTATTATTATTATTATTATTAGACCAAAACCACGAAGGAAACAATGATTCTAAATACCAAAATATGAACTTTGTTCTGGTGCTGGGCGGTCAGCCGGTCCCGTTCGGACCCAGTTGGCCGGTCCGTTTCTGACCCAGGTCCGGTTCTGACCCAGAAGCTGTGTGTTCTCCTGCAGAGTCATCACTGAGAGCAACAGGAAGTTCTGCCTGGATCCGACTGGACCTGGACCCGGAAACTGCAGACAGAGTTTGGGACAGAAAAACGGCTCCACTGAGATCTGGATCGGAACCGAGTCTGCTGGAGCGGGAAGAACCGTTTGGATGTTTTAACGACACACTGGACGAGTCGCTGATAGTTCTCAATTTTTACTGCTAATTTATGATTTTATAAAGTTTTTGTTTTTCTTCATCCTCATGTCAAACAGGCTCATTATTTATTTTGAAGCTGATATTTTCCTTGCTGACATGATGTGTGTAAAACTCAAATTAATGCGGTTTATTTTCAATGTGTAACTTTACAAACAGGAGCCATTTTGTTCTCAACTATAAGTGACAATTTATGGTTTAGTGAAACTTTGGCTTCTTTTTGCTTCTTGCTTCAGTTTATCAGCTGAAAACTTTACTAATTCATTTCATAATAAAAGTTTTACTTTTCTATTCCTGGTTCTTTACCTCTTTATGACTGAAGAAGAAACTGTTGTTCATCCATTAAGCAAATTATTTGTAAGCCTTTCAGTAAATGAAGCTATCAGTGATCAAACTGATTATCAAGCCTGAAGCTCAATATTTTAGTAAACAATGTAACTATTTAGTTATCAAACTATATCCAGTTAGCAGGTAAATATTTGGCTTCAAATTTAATATTTAGTCAAGTTTATTTAGCAAACTAAATTAAATATTCAGCTTGGAGCTAAATACTTCATTAGCAAGCTAATTATCCAGTTTGAAGTTAAATATAATTAGTAATAAATATAAGTTAGCAAGCCATTTTGTAAGCCAGCAAAATATTGAACTAAATATTTAGCTCAGAGCTAAATATTTAGTTAGCAAGGTAAATAGAAAATTGGCAAGATTTCTAGTTAGAAAACTACATATTTATCTTCAAGCTAAATATTTAGATAATAAGTTAAATATTTAATTAGCAAGTAAACCTTCTGGTACAAACTAAATTCTTTGAGTTATAGATCTAATTATCTAAATGCTAATTAAAGACTTTGTTTGAAATTGACATTAATAAATGAATGTTGAAAATATGGCAGAACAGAAAAGTTAACCCCTATTTGTTTCTCTTAAGACAAGCTAAATAATCAAAATGATTTCAGTTAATTAAGCGAGAATAAAGCATTAATATGACCAGAATAAAGTCATAACATTAGAAAAATCAAGCTGTACTTTTAGGAGAACACAAAAAATAAAAATGAGGAATATTGAGCATTTTATGAAGTTATACTTTGGTATCAGTTTTACAGATAAGGAAATCTTTTTTTAACAGATTATTATCAGCACCAAGACTTTAAAACCACTGAGCAACAACCAACCCTGGTAACTATTGTAACTTTTTTCTCAATCAAACTACTTTGTCCAGTAATTTTAAGACATTTTTCTTTATTCCGCTGACAAAAATTCCCATATTTTCAAACACTCTGTCATACAACTCACAGGGACGACTGATATAAAAGTCAGACTTTGAAAATAAGTGACTAAGTAAGTGAGAAGCGAAACACAAACTGATTTCAATCTGAAATTAGGTTTCTCTGATTTGTTCTTCACAAATTCTCACAGAAACAGGAGACGGGTTTCCCCAGAAAACATGCTAAGCTTGGCAGTTAAAAATTGTGAAAAATTACAAAATTTATGAGGCGCATCTTGAGAAGACGACATGATTTGGAAATGATAGCATGAGCTCTACAGAGAGGTTCAGGGACGCATCATTTCATCACCTATAAACCAGCTTACTGGTGTATAAAAAACTTATTTAGAATAAATAAACGACGATTAGGCAAGTTGAGCCTGGTAACCCGCCAGGCTTATAAACACTGGGAGAACCAAAGGTGAACTTAGACACTTCTCAGCTAAATGCAACATTTTGGAAAACACACCTGAAGGATGATACTTAAACTGAGATGAGATGGGGAAGGTTTGCTGAGTAAGCACAATTCCGGGAGCGGTTTTGAGTTCCTCTAACTCGTGGAGAAACTCTCAGGCGTGTGGACCTTCATGTGCTGCAGCAGGTAGCTGCTCCTATTGAAGCCCCGCCCACACAGCGCACATGAGTACATCCTGTGGCCCGTGTGAGTGAGTGCTGCTTGAGCGAGGACTTGTCTGTGAATCGCTTCCCGCAGGCGGCGCAGGCGTACGGTCTCTCCCCGGTGTGGCTGCGGCAGTGCACCATCAGGCTGCTGCGGTGCTTGAAGAGCTTGCCGCAGGTCTGGCAGGAGAACGGCGCCTCGTTGGTGTGCGTGCGCAGGTGGACCCGTAGGTTGGACTTGAAGGTGAAGGCTTTCTGACAGGTGGGGCAGCAGAACGGTTTCTCCCCGGTGTGGATGCGGTAATGCGCGCGCAGCTCCGACGCTTTGTTGAACGCTTTGCCGCAAACGTCACACTTCTGAGTCCAGCTGGATCGCTCAGCCCTGCTGTGGTTCTGATTCGGCTTCGGCTTCTTGGTTTCGAAGCCTTTGGGCCGGTCGTGGCTCTCGGCTGGGGGAAAGCGGTCCCGGCCCGGTTCCGGTTCGGTTCCGGGTCCTTCGTAAGCCAAAGCCGCAGTGAGCACGTCGGCCTCATGCTTCAGAACCGGCTGCTCTTCCTCCGGGCTGATCCGCAGCTCCTCGTCTTCCTCTTTGACCTGTAGAGGTTCTGGTTCGTCCAGGCAGCGGTTCTGGATCTGGAGGTTCGGCTCGTCCATGTAGGGAAATGGCTGCAGCGGCGGATCTGGGCAGAGAAACGAGGCGCGTCAGATCAGAGTTCAGACCCTGACCGCTCAACCGGGTCGGAACCAGAACCTTCCTTATGTTTGACTATTACCACATATATCTGATCCTAAATGATAAATCCTTTGTTTTAAGATCATTTTAAAGTAATATAATGATAATAACAAAACTGGAACTGGGAGACATTATAAGAGTCCAAGATAAATAAACATAACAACAGAAATAACAAATCAAATGAATTATTACATTTTCAAACAAAACTGGGCTGGTTGAGACCAAAACACCGAAATGACTGGAGACTTTTTTTCATCCAGTTTCTGTAGAAAGAGAGAAAAACAATAAATCATGCAAATGGAAATTATTGAGCCTGTTTCAAATTATCTTGCGATTCATTGATTTACTGATTATTGCAACAGTAAATATGTATTTTAGACCCAAAATATAAAACTACTAGAAAAATATGGAATTTAATCTGATGACCCATTATTGTCAATTGATAAGAAATTATGAATTTGTTTTATTGTATTTGAATACTGGTAGTTTTTGAATCACAGGTGATATTTTATTGGTGAACATTAACTTTTGGTTCAAACGTCACAAGTGTGGTTTGTAGCCAATACTTCCAATAAACCGATCAATCAATCGATGGACGGATGAAGACCCGCATCATTTGTCAACCAGTGGAGACAGAAGCTCCCTGCTGTCTCAGATCACAGGGTGGACATAACAGCTCACACTGGGATCTAAACCACTTAAACTAGTTAAACTAATTAAACTAGTTTCTCGTGTTTATTGAGATTTTGGTTCAACAAATCTTACTTTTAGAATGAGGTGAACTTATTGATGCTGAGCACTGCATGTTTTGTTTTGTTACATTTCAATCGGAGCTCGAAGCCAACATGAGGGATTTTGCCCCATGTTGGGGCGGTTTCTCCTCCGGTCGGTTTCTCCACCGGCTCACTGAAAAGGAGCGGGTCCACAGATTCACTCTGATCTCTCGGCTCTCCAGGTCCAGTGAACATGAGACACCCTGGGTCAGAACCGAGCCCGGACCCTGCAGCCCGCAGGCCCACCGCGGCCCTCCTGACCTGCTCTCTGGAAGCCGCTGTCCGGCCTCCAGCCGCCGTCCAGCAGTCTGCGCTGCCGGTCCAGCTCTTCCTCGTACTGGGCGACGGTTCTCTGGAAGACCGAGAAGATTTCCTCCGCGGCGGCAGCCAGCCGCTCGCTGATGAACTCTCTGAGCTGCTGGGCTGAAGACCCGCCGGACATGTTCACGGCTAACAGCCACTGCAACACAACAATGGCGCCGGCGGCTTCTTCTTCAACAGTTTGAATTGTCCGGTTACATCACCGCCCCCTGCTGGCGGAGCAGCAAACTGCTGCTCTGAAATATTCCAGCTGAAAACGCTTCATGAAAGTTCATAAAACTAAATATTCCCTTTCTTTTCTGGTTTCGTCCAAATTCAGAAGCAACCTGAAGCACTAATTAAATAAATACTGCAAGTTATCCCGAGGTTTCTCAAGGCATAAATAAGCAATAAAGCTGCATAGAGACAGAATTTTAACATTTGTCTATTAATTAAAATGCGGTCATTAAACAAAAGTTTCTGCATAGATAAAAAGATTAAAATAGTTTATTTTACATTTAATTGGGAACTTTACTTTGTATGAGTGCAAAAAAATCTCAGTTTTTATAGCTGTATAGTTAAATTTTTGTTCACAAATCCATCCCAACAAATAATAACCTCAATCCAGCTTCATTTATAAAGATCTACAGTGGACCAAAGCACTGCAAGAGTTAATCAGAAAGATAAACCAGCTGTTCATTCATCCATGTTTGGCTTAAACTCTCACAAATAAAAGAAGCTTCAGCTTCTTTGCACCACAAATCTGAAAGAAACTTTCAGAAAACTGCTAAACAGCCAAAACACTTGAGATTCTTCACATGCCCAGTCCTGCTGGACCACAGATCACTTTCTTTCAAAACATTTGCTATGTTTAGTGAAGTTCAACAGATTAAATAAAAGCTGATTTTGGTAAATAATTTTAGTAAAAGTCTTTGAATAAACATGATTTCCTCTAATGTTAAAGGTTAGTTGGTTACACTTTGTGTTTTACTTTACATTTTCCATTGTAAGAAAATTACAAGTTAAATCTTCCATCTGCATCAACAGGCCAAATTTGTATCATTTTTGAATTGCAGTTGGGGACCGCTCAAGGGCCACATTTGGCCCCTAGACCACACTTTGGACACCCCTGATCTACAGAGACAGGAAACTGTTTGGTCTCAGTTACACGCCGTCTCTCTGTCGCAGGGGAAGCCGAACTCCTGAACGAATGGCGAGAACATGCAAACTCCATGCAGGAAGACCCCAGGCTGGGATTCAAACCCACAACCTTCTAGCTGCAAGACTACCGACTGCTTCATGCTGCAACCTTCAATCAGTCTGAACAGTTAAAAGCATCCACTAGGTGGCGCTTTGAGATTTCATTAATCTCCGACTTGATCCTGGAATCAAGTCCCTGGAAATGCTTGACAGAATCCATAAATATAACAATTATATTAATAAAGTCATAGAATAATAATCTTCATTAATAGAACAATAAATCACAAATTTAGCAAAATCACAATAAGCTTTTTGGACTGTAGTAAATATCAGCTAATTATAACGACCATGTAAGAAAATGTGATTCTTGTTGTTTAATCTTGTTTTCTGCAGGTCAAACACAAAACTGCAAGAGTTTAAAACAATAACACACAGATAAAACTGAACCAGGTCAATAAAAATAATCCCGTTAGGATGCAAACTAAAATCATTTTCATCTGAAGAAGCTGATTAAATGAAGCAATGTTTCAGGACGATCAATTCTTCAGTCAGAGGCTTCTTCAGACTCAGTGCAGTACAGACTGCTGCAGGACATCCATCCCACCATCTTCAATAACTGCTGAAGAATCTAAATTCATAAGTTTTTTTCCCTTTGAGATTAATAAAGTATTTTTCACTGAGGTCTAGAAGAAGCTGATATTCTGCAAAACCAGGTTCTGAAACCACCAGAACCCTCTGATCAGAAAGTCCGTTCCTGATTGGTGTGGCTGATCCAATCAGCTCCAGCAGTCTGCGGCGGGTCGGACCCGGTGGAGCGGAGCTGAACGCGGTCTCTGGGCTGAACGTTTTTCCCGCTCAGAGCTTCTGCGCTTCGCTGCTCCACAACCCAAACCAGAACAAACTCACCTCAATGTGCAGCAAGACACTTTGGGAGCCATCTTGGCTCTGCCACAGCAGCTAACAGTCGTCATCTTCTTGTAGGGTTCAGCCAATCAGATAAAAGCTGAATCCTTGGATTGAGTTCAGTGACGTTGAGGTACCTCAGCTTCCCAAGCTGATTTTAGATCTACTCTGAAAAAAATGCAAATAACAACAACATGTTCCACAGAGAACATCAGAGAACAGGAGAATCTGCCAATAAGAGAAGACGAAGTCATCAGGTGTGTGTGGGGTCAGGTGTGTCTGGGGTCAGGTGTGTGTGGGGTCAGGTGTGTCTGGGTCAGGTGTGTGTGGGTCAGGTGTGTGTGGGTCAGGTGTGTGTGGGTCAGGTGTGTCTGGGGTCAGGTGTGTCTGGGTCAGGTGTGTGTGGGGTCAGGTGTGTCTGGGGTCAGGTGTGTCTGGGGTCAGGTGTGTCTGGGGTCAGGTGTGTCTGGGTCAGGTGTGTGTGGGTCAGGTGTGTGTGGGGTCAGGTGTGTGTGGGTCAGGTGTGTCTGGGGTCAGGTGTGTGTGGGGTCAGGTGTGTGTGGGTCAGGTGTGTCTGGGGTCAGGTGTGTGTGGGGTCAGTGTGTGTGTGGGTCAGGTGTGTCTGGGGTCAGGTGTGTCTGGGGTCAGGTGTGTGTGGGGTCAGGTGTGTGTGTGTCAGGTGTGTCTGGGGTCAGGTGTGTCTGGGGTCAGGTGTGTCTGGGGTCAGGTGTGTGTGGGGTCAGGTGTGTCTGGGGTCAGGTGTGTCTGGGGTCAGGTGTGTGTGGGGTCAGGTGTGTGTGGGGTCAGGTGTGTGTGGGTCAGGTGTGTCTGGGGTCAGGTGTGTGTGTGGGGTCAGGTGTGTGTGGGTCAGGTGTGTCTGGGGTCAGGTGTGTGTGGGGTCAGGTGTGTGTGGGTCAGGTGTGTCTGGGGTCAGGTGTGTGTGGGGTCAGGTGTGTGTGGGTCAGGTGTGTGTGGGTCAGGTGTGTCTGGGGTCAGGTGTGTCTGGGGTCAGGTGTGTCTGGGGTCAGGTGTGTCTGGGGTCAGGTGTGTCTGGGTCAGGTGTGTGTGGGTCAGGTGTGTGGGGTCAGGTGTGTCTGGGGTCAGGGTGTGTGTGGGTCAGGTGTGTCTGGGGTCAGGTGTGTCTGGGGTCAGGTGTGTGTGGGGTCAGGTGTGTGGGGTCAGGTGTGTCTGGGGTCAGGTGTGTGTGGGGTCAGGTGTGTGTGTGTCAGGTGTGTGTGTGTCAGGTGGGTCTGCTGGAGGTCAAGGCGCCGAACGAGAAATATTTCAATTTCAGTGTTAAAGCCACACACATTGAGCTCTGAGATTTAACTTCCACAGAGGATCCCAGTCAGAACCAGGCTGTGGTCGACCCAGTCAGCAGGTTCTGATGGTTCAGTTCTGACTGGTTCCATACAACAAACCAGTTTAATGTACATATAGTTTTTATAGATGCATCTAATCAGCCTAAAGATCCTGAAGCTCAAACTGTCGAAGGGAAACAACTCTGAGCTCCATCGTCTTCAATCCTCGGATGTTAGTAGAAATCAGCGAGACCAGCGCGCCGTCCCATCTGATGTAAATCCTTTTAGACAACACAACGTGAAAACGTTTAGAGGTTTACCGTCCAACAGGCCTGGGCCTTTAAACCCACGTTTCCAATCTGCACCGCCTGGTACTTACAATGAGAATAAATGGACAAAATTACGCTGACGATATTTTACCAAACTTTCCCACCAGAAGAGATTCAGCCCAACCTGCACACTGATTATCCTCACAATCATTCATTGCACAGCAGGAAGTTTAAGCTACTCGTGTCTGCTCACAGTGAATCAGCAATAAAACATGTCTGCTCACAGTGAATCAGCAATAAAACAGTTCAACCTGCTCAGATGAACGGAGCTGCAGCTGTGTGGTTTCAGGCCCAGACATATTATACTGACATCCACTCTGAAAATCAACCACTAAAATAACATTTGGTTTTCTTTAGCTTATTAATATCACTTTTAAGAAAATGTCTGTAAATGTGGAGCATCAAGCAGCTGAGACGAAAACATCACAGCGAAGATGCTGCAGCTACCAGCCAGTCTGATGATGATGAAGATCAGCCTGAGGAAGGCCAGTTTAGGATGATGATGATGATGATGATTGTACTGTAGGCAACTAGAAAATTGAGGGTTGCCAAAAAAAGTCAGAATTACAATAAAACAGGAGCCACATTGTTTGGGTCAAACTAACGGAAAGTTATTTTAATTATGAGAAAAAATTCACTAAATTCTCGTATTATTTCAACTTTAATTTGGTAAATTACATTATTCTCATATTATTATAGCTTTATTCTTATACTATTATGACTTTGTTCTCTTAATTTTGTGCATTTATTCTCATAATTAAATGTTTGCTGCTAACACTGAGCCGTTCGTCCTGAAACTGCTGGGTTGCTGGTTCAAACCCCGCTCTGCCTGCTTTGGGCCTGGTGGGCTTCCTTCCGTCTGGGTCCGTCTGTGACCATCAGTGAATCACTGAATGAATCCTCAGACTTGAAAAAGCAGAGTAAAATTTGCAATATACAGATATTCATATTTTCCTGCGGTGTTGCTGCAGGCAGTGAGGAGGATCAGCGTTTGACTCGTCAGTTTTTCTTCTTTTGAACATGTTTTGATTAATTTGCTGCTCCACAGAAAATCCACAAATCCTTTCCGTTTTTCTCCCAGATATGATAAAATTCAGTTATGAAAAGAGAACATATCAGAAAAAGATGAACAAATTAAGAAAAACTAGAATAGGAACATTTAAGGATGTTTAGCAGACTAACCGACTAGCTGGCCCCTGACGTGATGCGTTCAGGGCTTTCAGGACGGCACAGCGCCGCCGTCTGTGTGGATCTTCATGTGTTTCAACAGCGTGCATTTGTGACTGAAACATCTGCCGCAGAGCTGGCAGGAGTACGGCTTCTCTCCCGAATGGCTCCTCATGTGTTTGAGCAGCGTGCAGCTGTGGCTGTAGCTCTTGTCACAGATGCCGCAGGGGTACGGTCGCTCGCCCGTGTGGGTGCGGATGTGCTGCATCAAGTTGCTGCTCTGACTGAAGCTTTTGCCACAGATCTCGCAGGAATACGGCTTCTCGCCCGTGTGCGTCCTCATGTGCCGCAGCAGGTTGCTGTTGTCGCTGAAGCGCTTCCCGCAGGTCTGGCAGGAGTAGGATCTCTCACCCGTGTGGGTCATGCTGTGCTTCCGGAGTGTGGACGGGTCGGAGAAGGTTCTGCCGCAGGTTTTACAGAAGTATGGCCGCTCATCCGTGTGCGTTCGCATGTGGACCATGAGGTGGACGCTGTACCTGAAGGCTTTGTTGCAGGTTTTGCAGATGTAGGGCCTCTCGCCCGTGTGGATGGTCATGTGGCGTTTAAAGCCAGACTGGTCAGAGAACCTCTTTCCGCAGGTCTTGCAGAGATACGGCTTCTCGCCTGTGTGCGTCCTCATGTGGACATTCAGATTCACCTTCTGGCTGAAGCCTTTACCACAGATTTCACAGGAAAATGGTTTCTCCCCAGTGTGCGTCCTCATGTGGATCAGCAGCTTGATGTTGTATTTGAAAGCTTTTCCACACATTGCAAGAAAATGGCTTCTCCACCACGTGGATTTTAATATGTTCCTTTAATTCTGCGTCGCTGCCAAAGTTTTTCCCACAGAGCTGACATCCTGAGGGTCCGTCACTGGTCCCGGCGTTGCTCACTCTCAGCACTCGGGTTGTAACTGTAACTTATGAGTTTAGGACGTGGCATGGGGTCAGTGCTGCTTGCTGATCCAGAGTCTCGCTCCCAGCTTCCCTCCTGGAAGCCGAGGAAAACGTTCTGCTTTCCTTCAGCTTCACTTTCGTCGCTTTCCTCATAAGCCGATGTTACAGTGAAAGAGTCAATCTCCTCCTTCATCAGCTGCTCGTCCTGCTCCTCTTTAATCTGTGGAGGTTCTGCTTCCTGCTGCTCCTTCCGGTCTGCAGGAGGCTCCGCCTCCAGGGGGACACGATGCCGTAGAGTATCTGCAGGGAGAAAAACAAAGAAACTGATTAACTGTCTGGTTCCTCTATTGACCCTTCATCGTTTTTACCAGCGCTGCTCTGAGCAGCAGCTCCTATAATGAGCTCTGCAATTCCACCAGGCGTTTGCTAATTGCTGCTGGCTAGTCTGAGGGAGCCGAGTGGGGGAGGAGCTACTCGAGTTTCCAGCTGACTGGTTGCCATGGAGATTAAAGGATTTCTCAAACATGAAAGAATCAAAGCGACGCTGCAGGAATGTTTTTGACCAGGGAAAAACTTTCTAACATGATGGAAAGATCAAAAACGTTGATTCTGCTACGTGCTACCGGCCTTTTAAACGGTTGTACAGACATGAGCAGAATGTTTGAGCTCCACCTTCAGTTCACCTGTAGAAAACCTGCAGGTTGGCTGATTTTGGAGCAGGAAGTGGCGGAGATCCACTTCCTGCTGAACCTCAATGAGCTTTTCCAAGCCACCGGCTCCCCCTACTGGTCATCCTGAGCTGCAGGTGAACCTTCTCACAGATTGAAGCTTCTCACCTGTTTCTGCATTCTGCTGGAAGGTTGGTCCTGGTTTCTGGTCTCGGTTCTCTGAGGCGGAGCCGCTCTCTCTGCTTCTGGCCGGGTTCCTGGTTCTGGTCTGCTCTCTTCCTTCCAGAAGAAACTTGTGTTTCGGTTCTGGAGCCCTGCGGCGTCCGTCTGGGTGAGACGCCACGAAGGCGTCCGCCTCCTGCTTCAGAACCAGCGGCTCCTCCAGGCTCCTCCGTTCTGCTGTCGGAGGTTCTGGCTGCTGCCGGGTCAGCGCCGACGCCCCCTGCTGGTGCAAAAGCTGCGGCTTCTTGCACAGGTGCAGTCGCAGCAGCTCTGATGGAAGAAAGGAAGCTTTTAAAACATTAATAATTACCATGGCAACACAGCGTAACTGGAACCCAAATTATTTAACACTTTTTATAAAAAGCTTTTGCTTTTTCCCAATGAATTAAATTTCATATTAGGCTGAATAATTTCAAACCTCAATATGGGTTTGTCTGGAGTTTAACAGGTATGTAAACTTTTGACAGACTGCAATAAAATAAGTTACAGTTTAGAGTTGTTGTTTTTGGTAAATTTACACCTTTTGTTGCTTCTGTCTAACTTTGATTTTATTTTGTAATATTTAAGTATAAAATTGTTATATTTTTATCACTAAAATCATAAATGAAGTAATAAATGGCTCCATAAAACGTGGGATCCAGCTGGATCTGAGCCGATATTGATGAGCTGATTGATTCTCCACAGATATGATCGGACCTGCTGGTGTTTGGTGATTAGGACTATTGATCCAGATTATTGGAAGGAAAACGGCAAGAAAACCAGAATGGAGTTTCACATTTTTATGCATCATTAAAAAGATTTATTATCAAATTAGACAAAACTGTTTTTATTTTATTGCTTCCAATGGAATATTATGGCCAAATTAAGATTCATTAATTTTTTATTGAAAAATTAAATCATAATATTACAAGAACAGAATTAGAGTAAAATGTAAATAAAGCATGAATATTACCAAAATACATTTGTAATTAAACAAGAATAAAGCATTATAATCACAACATTACAAGAATGCAACAAGCATAATAATAATAATAATAATAATAATAATAATAATAATAATAATAATAAAGTAATTTCATGAGAACTCCAACAGAAAATAATAAATAAGTTAAATGAAGTTAACTTTTTACTCATAATTTTAGGACTTTTTCAGGTAAAATCGTGTCTTTATTCTGCTGATATTTTTTAATAAAACATAAATTGTCAAAGCCAGTCCATAATACAACTCACAGAAAAATGATTGAAATAAAAGCCAATTTTTAAAAATATATTTTGTCCTCTAATTTACAGCTTTTAGAAAGAAATCGAATAAAATCAGATTTAGTATGATGAAATAGTACATTTCATTTTGAAGCCCTATCTTTTAAAGCTATATCAGCTGCTGGTGTTGTGGATCAACTGGGTGGTGTTGTGGATCAGCTGGGTGGTGTTGTGGATCAGCTGGGTGGTGTTGTGGATCAGCTGGGTGGTGTTGTGGATCAGCTGGGTGGTGTTGTGGATCAACTGGGTGGTGTGGGATCTGCTGGGTGGTGTAGTGGATCAGCTGGGTGGTGTTGTGGATCTGCTGGGTGGTGTTGTGGATCTGCTGGGTGGTGTTGTGGATCAGCTGGGTGGTGTTGTGGATCTGCTGGGTGGTGTTGTGGATCAACTGGGTGGTGTTGTGGATCAGCTGGGTGGTGTTGTGGATCAGCTGGGTGGTGTTGTGGATCAGCTGGGTGGTGTAGTGGATCAGCTGGGTGGTGTTGTGGATCAGCTGGGTGGTGTTGTGGATCAGCTGGTAACCCCCTGATTCTGCGGTCAGAAAAGATGGAGGCCGGATTCAGGCCTGCTGTTCTGACGCAGAGGAACAATCTCCCCGTTAGCCTAACAGACGGTCCATGAGGCTCAGATCCGACCCTCTTGGACCGGGTCGGAACCAGCACCGCGGCCCTCCTGACCTGCTCTCTGGAAGCCGCGGCGCTGCCGGCCTCCCGCCGTCCAGCAGTCTGCGCTGCCGGTCCAGCTCTTCCTCGTACTGGGCGACGGTTCTCTGGAAGACCGAGAAGATTTCCTCCGCGGCGGCAGCCAGCCGCTCGCTGATGAACTCTCTGAGCTGCTGGGCTGAAGACCCGCCGGACATGTTCACGGCTAACAGCCACTGCAGCACGAAGCAGCGGGCTGCTGTTTACATCCGCCTGGCTGTCAAATGAGGGCGGGGCTGCCGACACCGCCCTCTGCCGGCGGGATGCAGGACGACCATCAATGTTTCTCATCAATAAATGAGACCAAAAACATGCGGCGCAGATATAAAACATGAATGTTATGCCAATCATAATCACTTGGTCTACACAAGCAACAGTAAATTACATTTACTTGAGTGCACTTTTGGAAAAATGTACTTTTCAGAGTACTTTACTAC
The DNA here is from genome assembly GCF_027474105.1 of Poeciliopsis prolifica. Classification (NCBI taxonomy): domain Eukaryota; kingdom Metazoa; phylum Chordata; class Actinopteri; order Cyprinodontiformes; family Poeciliidae; genus Poeciliopsis; species Poeciliopsis prolifica. The sequence continues at coordinate 961,202 of NW_026562448.1, forward strand.
ACTGTACTTTAACTTTATGAAGTATCTCTACTCTTCTGGAATATCTGGATTCTCTACCCAGTTAATGAAAAATAAACATTTTTAACCAATCACTCACCAGACAGACACACACCTGCAGTTTTTCTTAAATTTCATAAGTTTTATATTGAAAGAAACTGATTTTAGTTACTTAGAATTATTGTATTTTTTTGCCTCTTAAAATACCAAATTTACACTTAACTTAATATTTTCATCCATCTCTTCATGTAATGTTTCAATATTAAATGATTCATCATTGATGAAAATACTTTACTTTTACTTGAATAAAAAATATGTTGCAGTAGTTCTACTCTCACTTGAATAATTTTTTTGGAATTCTGCTTCCACGTATTTTTACTCAGTTAGAAAATATTAATCCAAGAAATAACTCAAATAAGACTGAAAAGAGGATTTTTATTAAAAATGCAACTCAAGTACTTTGTAAGCAGTCATAACATCAGATTTAATATCATCACCTTCCTAAAATAATTGCATAAATCTTTTTTTTTGCCCCAAAAAATTACTTTTCAAAAAAAATGATTTATGCCATTATTTTAGGGAGGTGAGGATATTTAAAATGTCAGAGAAAAATATAAAATAAGGTGTTTTAGAGTAAAAGAAAAAACACAAATACATACAAAATAACTTTTCAGACTTTATTCTCGTAACATTGTGACTTTTTTTTCATGTCATTTCTTTATGAAGGTAATGGTGCAATTATTTTGTAGCGTTATAATTTCATTTATAATTGGCCTGGAAGCTGCTGGAGTTTTAATCGTCTCATGACCCGGAAACGTGCGAAAACAAAAGTTTCCAGCCTGAAACTTCATATTTAACAAACACAAAAAAGGGATTAACTGTGTTCAAACTTTTCAAACTGCGTTGGAATCTGTGATTAAGTAACGTTAAACTCAATGTATAAAACTCTGACAGATTCTTTCTCATTATTGAGTCGTTTAGCAAACAGAAATAATTTCAGTGATTCTGAAGCAAGAGAAGAGATAAAAATGTTGGATGTGTTTTTTTTTAATAGGCTGTATGTAAACTTCTGGTCTCAGCTGTAAATCCAGCAGAACCAGAACGATTCAGAAACATGATGAAAACAAATCAAGGTTTCTGGACCCGGACCGGACCTATTGACTGGGTCGGGCCTCCACCTACAGCCGTCCTTCAGGTGGGTGGAGCCTCATGTGGGTGGAGCCTCAGGTGGGCGGAGCCTCTGCGGCGTGGACCCTGACATGCCGCCACATGTGGCTGCTGCGGCTGAAGCGTTTTCCACAGACGGCGCAGGAGTACGGCCTCTCTCCTGTGTGAACGTTGGTGTGTTTCCGGAGGGCGAGTGATCCGAGAAGCGTTTCTCGCAGAACTGGCAGGCGTACGGTTTCTCTCCGTGTGCGTCCGCATGTGGACGGAGAGGTTGACCTTGAAGCTGAACGCCCTCTGGCAGACGTCGCAGGAAAACGGTTTCTCGCCCGTGAACGCGCAAGTGGACCCGCATCTCCGAGTTGCACCTGAAGGCTTTCCCACAGACGTCGCAGGAAACGGGCCGAAGCCCCAGTCCACCGGAACCAGGCCGGAACCGCTGCTCCTCTTCCTGACCCGTCTCCTCTTCGGCTCGAACTCCTTGATCCAGCTTCCGTCCTGACCTCTGACCCCGGCGACAGCGGCGCCAAGCAGGCCGCTGTTTGGAGTCAGAGCGTCTGGTTCCTGACCTTCCTGCTGGCTGCTCCAGAACCCGGTCCGATCTCTGGCCGAGTCCGAGTCATCGCTCCAGCTTCCCGCCGGGTCTCGGGTCTCCAAACTGGGACACGCTCCGGTCCCTGCTGGGTTCTGGCTCGTCATCAGCAGACGTTACCATGGCGATATCACCGTCCGGCTTCAGAACCGACAGCTCTTCATCACGGACGAAGCACAGAGCATCATCTTCCTCTTTGACCCGGGAAGGTTCTGGTTCCTCCCTGTCCAAACTGGACTTCCAGAGCTGCTGGTCAACAGGAACTTCCTCTTTCCTTCCTCAGGAATTGAACAGAAAGTTCTGCAGGGAGAAACAAAACAAAGATTTTATCTGGATAAGCAAAACAATTAAAATAAAAACTCTTCCCAGTTATTTTGTCAGATGTTGACAGAGAGAAAGTTTGAATCACTCAGAATCAGAAACTCAGACTGATTACGGAACGAGATCATCGGCCCCCCGGTGCCCCCCACTTCCTCCGCCTGTGGCTTATCTGCTCTGTTTTAACTAGTTATATTAACTAGTTATATTTAAGACTAGTTATACAAAACCTACTTTTCAGTTTGACCGATATCTTCTGCATCATCACAAAGATGCTGTTATTTTCATACCGCCTGTTCTGGGTTTTATGTCAACATGTCCATTTTAAACTGTAAATGAACAAATAAATAAAAGATGACCAGGAAATAATCTCAATATTAAATCAGATAATCCGCTCAGTTTCCAATAACTTCATTAGATTTTCTTTTTATTGAATATTTTTCACTTTTAAACAGATTAAATTGAGTTATTGTTACTTTCGTCCCATCTTTGCTGCAGATTGACATGAACACGCAGGACGTGTCCGAACCCGACCTGGTTCTGGATCATCTTAAAACGGGTCTAAGCAACAGGTTCGTCCTCACCCGTCCGGTCCGGCCGGAGCTCCGGCCTCCAGCCGCCGTCCAGCAGTCTGCGCTGCCGGTCCAGCTCTTCCTCGTACTGGGCGACGGTTCTCTGGAAGACCGAGAAGATTTCCTCCGCGGCGGCAGCCAGCCGCGCTGATGAACTCTCTGAGCTGCTGGGCTGAAGACCCGCCGGACATGTTCACGGCTACTAGCTGATAGCGCCTTGCGTTAGCCTGGCTCAACTTCCGGTGCCCAATCCAGACCCGCGGCAGCGCCCCTAGCGGAAACTCCAAGACGTACAGCTCAGAGTAATTATTTTTCTCTCATGTCAAACTAAATATCCAGAACTATTGATGCCAGTTTTTCACTATTAATGTCAGTTTTTCACTATTGATGCCAGTTGGGCTCCTCAGTCATTTACTCAAGACGTTTCCTGATATTATGCAGAGTTCTAGTCTTACATTAAATGCAGGAAAAACGGTTGCTATTGTTTTATAAATAGGTGGAAAATAACTAATTCAAATTCATATAAATATGAAGAAAATAAAATGAGGATGAATTTATCTTTGCAGGTGAAACTTTGGATCCAAATTAACATTTTGTTAAGTAGCTTAGTAGCTTACAAAGTCTTTAATATTTAGATGAACACATATCTCTTATCATTGATGCTTCAGTTTTATGAAGCTAAACTTTTTTTGCACTTTTTCATATTGTGTGACTCAAACTGGTCACACAAAGCAATATATTAAAGTGCCTTAAAAATGACCAATTCCCAATCTGTGTTATACTCACCATCAACCTGTCCAGCAAACACAGAATTCACATTGTTTATGAATATTTAATCACCAACAGGCACACAACAAGCTTCATGTCACTCATTTTTAGCTTGGCAACTAAATATTTAACTCAGCTAAATAATTCATTTGAAGCCTCAAACTGTTCAGTTTGCAAACTAAATATTTGCCTCAGAGGTAAATATTTAAATGGCTAACTATTTATTTAGTTTGAAGCCAGATATTTACTTTGAAACTGATATTTATAAATGAATGAACCAGACGGTGAAAATTGCTATGAATTTTTAACTGTAGCTGTGAACCCAGGAGGCCGGACGACAACCCATCCAGAATTTGGCTCCAATGTTTTGATATTTCAGAGAAAAAGCAACACCATTTAGAGGAGCAGTTTTATCTGGAGCCGTTCGCATCGGTTCTGTTGACCCTGTATAAGGGAATGGTGAACACAGACACCGACACGACGTTACTTCTTTCACTTCCAGTGTTGTAATGTATTTTCAAGAATAGTTTCAAACATTACATAGCCACATACTGAGTGCTGAACATTGTACAGAAACATTATGGTTATCGCCATACAGTAATAAGAAATGTAGCACCGGCTGCTGCTAGCCAGAAAGCTAATGCGAGTGTAACGCTTAATAAAACTCAAACTACTGCAAAGAACTCAAAGACTCCCTGCTTATTCGGCAAACAGAATAAACATATACATACAGATCTGAACCTTATAAGTTTGTAATTTTACCTGTATAAGGGAATGGTGAACACAGACACGGACACGACGTTACTTCTTTCACTTCCAGTGTTGTAATGGAGGAACAGAAGTAACGCGTTCCACTACCTGAGTCAGACGAGACCAATCGAGACACGATCAGTAAACAGACTAAACTAATCGAGGCACGATCCGTAATAAACTCTCAAAATTTTAGATTTGATATTAATAACATTAAATGCGTATTTATACCCTGCAACAGTTCCACCGAGGATCATGTAATCCATAAAAAATCTGATATTTATTGATGATGAAAGCCGGCGGTCAGGAAGAGGATCGTTGGCCAGAAAACAGGCAACAAACTTCAGCAGATTCCAGAGTTAAGTTTGGTTTTTTATAACTTTGTTTTCATCCGGAGCTTTTCATGAAGCTCATCACATCCGAGTCAACAGCCTTAAATAGACATAAAGTTTATAACAAACAATTTATAAATAAAGATATGCAAGCTGCTATTTTATATAAATAACACACAAACTGATACAGGTCAGATAAACAGGAAATTCCCTCCAGGTGATGTAATTTCCTTCAGGAAGTTGTCCTCAGAGGTTAGTGGTCTTCAAAATAAAAGAACAAAAACAACAAAATAACTTCCTGTCAGATGTCAGAGTTTGCTTCACCTTCACTTTGTTTAAGGAAGCGACCAATCAGGCGGTCAGGATTTGTAAACATTTAATATGAGAATTTTCTATGTTCTTTGATAAATTGTACGTTTATGTTTCATGCTCATTTTATACATTTTCAACACATTTTAATAAGTTGAGTGCTATATGTTGATTGAATCAGCGAATGCTCGTCGCCTCTGGAGCCCATGGACAACGGGGGTCGAGACATGGACAACCAGAGACTGAGTACTGTATGCTAATTGATCATGGACAACCAGAGACTGAGGACTGTATGCTAATTGATCATGGACAACCAGAGACTGAGGACTGTATGCTAATTGATCATGGACAACCAGAGACTGAGGACTGTATGCTAATTGATCATGGACAACCAGAGACTGGACTGTATGCTAATTGATCATGGACAACCAGAGACTGAGGACTGTATGCTAATTGATCACGGACAACCAGAGACTGAGGACTGTATGCTAATTGATCATGGACAACCAGAGACTGAGGACTGTATGCTAATTGATCATGGACCAGAGACTGAGGACTGTATGCTAATTGATCACGGACAACCAGAGACTGAGGACTGTATGCTAATTGATCATGGACAACCAGAGACTGAGGACTGTATGCTAATTGATCATGGACAACCAGAGACTGAGGACTGTATGCTAATTGATCACGGACAACCAGAGACTGAGGACTGTATGCTAATTGATCATGGACAACCGGAGACTGAGGACTGTATGCTAATTGATCACTCTCTCAGCTCATGGTCGAGTCGTGGGCAGAGAAGTAGCATTCTGATTGGCTAACAGGTCTGGAAGAGGGGAAATGGACATTCCCTTCTTTCATTTGAGTTTTTTTTGGTAATGGGTATAAAAAGCAGAAAAGTCCCATTGTTCATCAGAGTCAAAGTAGAGTCGTTGTTGAGTAGAGTCTGCTGTGGGTTATGTACAGACGCCCAATTACGTGTTGCTGGAGCTCTTCCCTGAACCGTCGGCTCTCCGGTTCACTGTGTCACGGTAAGAGCGGATTGAAAGAATCTAAGCATTGCGCATTGTTTGTTGTGTGAATGAATTTACTGTAATCTGAGTCGGAATAAAAGGACACATTTATTCTAGCAGAACAGAGTCTTGTCATTATTTATCACCGATCACCCCGATCCTGCTTAAAATTTCAATTAACAACATTTTATATCATATTTTTCACTTAAGTATATTTTATTTATATTTTATAATGTCTGTTTTCTGTGTGTCATGGTGCGCCATTCCAATAATTTCCCAATTCTGGGATCAAAGATCATTTTACCTTCTGATAGTTCAGTGAAGATCTGTCATAACACATAAACAGACGACAGAGTAAAAGTTCCCACGATTTCTGAAGGCAACACGATGAGGAAGACGCTCCGACCGAGGAATAAAAAAAAAAACAAGTTGGAAAAATAAAATATCCAAAAAACTAAGCTAAAATATTTTAACTTCACTAAAATTTGAAAAATAAACAAAAAAAGAACCAAAAATAAAAATGTGCAAATTAAATAAATTAAATATTTAAATAATAATAAAAAAAAGCTTTTTATTTTGGAATTTTGGAAAATTGAACTTGATCTCAGATCAAAGTTTTTTAGCAGTAAATGATGGAAACGCTTTCAGAAACGGGACAAAACCGTGTTTCAGTTTTTATGCAAATAAAAACATTTTTACTTCTTTTCCCTTAAAAACTTCATGATTTTTGATGCCCTTGAAGTTTTTCTTTGTTTCCTGTTAAGTTGTCAGAAATTCACTCTAAACAAGCAAAAGTATTGAAGTTATAAAAACCAGAGTTCTGGCTTTAAACTTTCTGATTGGCTGTGGCAGAATGAACGTCTTCGGTCGGACCGTGCGGCGCTAGCTCTGCGCGGCCGGAGCGCCGCCGTCCTCCAGGATAATCTCCACCTCCGGACTGCGACCCTTCCTGTGAGTCTTCATGTGTCGGACAGGTGAGTGCTGCTTTTGAAGCGCTTGCTGCAGGCCTGGCAGGAGTAGGGCCGCTCGCCGGTGTGCGTCCTCATGTGGCGCACCAGGTTGCTACCGTGGCTGAAGCACTTGCTGCACATAGTGCAGGAGTACAGCTTCTCCCGGGTGTGGGTGGTCATGTGGACGCTCAGGTGGCTGCTGCTATTGAAACACTTCCCACACGTGGCGCAGGAGTACGGGCGCTCCCGGTGTGGCTGCGGGTGTGGCGCAGCAGCGTGGTGCTGTGGCTGAAGCAGCGGCCGCATGTCGTGCACTGGTACGACTTCTCTCCAGTGTGGATTCTCATGTGGGAAATCAGGCTGCTGTTGTAGCTAAAGCATTTCCCGCAGGTCTTGCACACAAATGGCTTCTCACCCGTGTGGATCTTCATGTGAGCCGACAAGCTGCTGCTGTACCGCAGGATTTTCCCACAAATATGGCAGGAAAAAGGTTTTTCTCCGGTGTGGGTGAGCATGTGGTTTCTGAGCGCAGATGCTTCGGCGAACCTCCTCCCGCAGGTGCTGCAGGGGTGCGGCTTCTCCCCGTGTGAGTTCTTTTGTGGGAACTCAAATGGCTGTTCTGACTGAAGCTTTCCCACAAGTTTCACATGAATATGGCTTCTCCCCAGTGTGAGTTCTCATGTGGACCGACAGGTACTTGCTCTCCCGGAAAGCTTTCCTGCAGATCTTGCAGGAATACGGTTTCTCTCCCGTATGGATTCTGTAATGTTTCCGCATTTTGAAGTTGCTGCTGAAGGTTTTTCCACAGATAGAACATTTTGTGGATTTATTACCAGAGTCAGAATTGCAGACACTATCGAATGGAGGGAGATCGTCTGCTGCGTTACTTTGACTGGTCAGATTCTGGCTGGATCCAGAGTCTTTGTCCCAGTTTCCTTCCTGGTCCTGCCTCTCAGCTGCATGGGAGGCGTTCTGGTTTGGTTTCTGACACTGTGGTCAGTTTCCTCATAATCAGATGTCACTAGGAAGCTATCAACCTCCTGCTTCACCACCAGTTCATCTTCATCACGAACGCAGACGTCTTCCTGCTCCTCTTTAATCTCAGGAGCTTCCGGTTGCTCCCGGTCCAGACTGGAGTTTCCCGCCGGGCCAACGGGAATATTCGCCTCCTTCTGCAGAAAATGCTTTGGAAAATCTGGAGGACAAACAAAACGTTCAGTTCAAGTTTCAGTTTTAATGTTTTTGCTACATTTGAAAACATTTAGCTGCATAAATGTTTTCATTTAAAGCACAGATGGTGTGTAATGACAGAGCTCACCCTGTTAAGGATGATATACAATGATGATGTAATGTGAGTATCAACATGACTGAATGTAGCGCTTTAGCATTAGCTTTCAGTGAATACTGTGTTAATATAGTTCTGTAGAATTAACACATCTAATGTTTGTGGTTTGTGCTTTAGCATTAGCAGGACTAATGCTTTAGTTAGCGGTGACCACCACTGTTTGATATTTGTAAACTCGCGTAAGTATTTACATGTTTAAGGCATAATAAATAATGAAATATAGTCTTGATGTCCTAAATGAGTAAACCATCTCCATCAACGTTGTACTTCATTCCTAAATAAATACTGCTGAATTTGAAGCCTTATGAAGCAAAAGCTGTAACCACAACATGAAACTAATGTTTGTGCCCATTATAGAGTAGCTATAGAAGCTTTTAATCCTGTTTTCACTTACATAAGTGCAAACTGTCATGAAACCACCAGAGTAGTGAATATTCATGAGGCCAGATGGTCAAAGCTACACACAAAGTATCAAGGTGCAGAGAAGCATAAATGCAATATTCTTGTGGAACTGCCACCATTAATAATGTAATATAATGAAGCCCATCTTACATGATGGAAACCAGCAACAGGGCAAAGCGAATACAGAACAGAACCACTGGTTTCTTTATATCTGGATTGAAAACATTTTCAGGTCCATCTAGCTGATGAACTGTTTGTTTCATTTATTTATCTAATAGTTTTCAACTCTTCAAGATTTTTGTCGTTTTAAGATTTTTAGTTTGATGTACAAATCAGGCCAGAGATCCTCTCCAGATGCATCAAAATGGGGAAAACACTGAACTACCTTCATTTGACCAGCAGGTGGCAATAACTCCAAGATAACATCAAAAATGTAAAGTTCCAGTTTTGAATCCAACAAGAAATTTAGGAATTTGAAAATGATCCCAGCTTTTCTCAACATTTCTCAGATTTTTATTTAACTAAAAAATCTGCAGGCAGTTGGTTGATGTATTCAGTATCGTGGGAAATCTCAGTTTTCATGAATTTAAAGCTTCATATTTTGCAGAATTTGATCAGTAATTAGAGATAATTGATTTTAATTGTCACCTGTGTGGATTTTGTATGAGTCGTGCTTCCCGAGTTCTCCGACGTTTTTCTGTCTCTTTTACTCTCCAACAGGGGACAGTTGTCCAACAGCGTCCTGTCCCGGCTGTCCTTCAGCTCCGTGTCTCTGTCCGGCCTGGACTCATCGGTCCAGTCTCCGTCCCGATCCGGTCTCTCCTGTTGGATCCGGTCTGATTCCGGTTCGCTGAGGTTTCCATCCTGGAGCGACGGCGCCACCATCAGGACGTCAGCCTCCTGCTTCAGGACCAGCTGTCCGTCCCCCGGAGCGCTCCACACGTCCTCCTGCTCCTCTTTGATCTGTGGATGGTCCAAACTGGAGTCGTGCTGGTTCTGGAGCTGCAGCTGAGCAGGGATCTGCTTCGTCCTGACAGAACATCGAGGGAAATCTGGAAAAGGCAAGAAAACATTCAGTCTGAGGAAAGAGAAGCTGGCTCCACCCGTCCTCCACCCGTCCATCATTCAGGTGGAGACAAAGGACCAAATGGTCCAAAGTGCAGCTGCAGCTATCAATTATTTTATCATTCTATCAATTATGTTGACGATTAATCAGGTAAAGAAAATTGGCATGTTCTGCAAATTTTTCTTTTTTTTTTCAACTTTTAATAAATTTGAAATACATTAAAATATGCAAATAACTCAATTTTAAATAAGAAAATGTTCTGACTAAGAGTCAACAGCAGCAATCCTTTAGCTCGATTATTTGTAGCAAATGATGCACCTGTTGAGGTGGAGTTTCAGCTTCCAGCCTGAGCTTATGGACAGAGATATTATGGGATGTTTAGATCTTTAAGTTTCACTGAACCATTTTTACTCCTGCTGCTGAATGAAATCTGTTCAGACCAGCAAAAATAACTGGGACTGTGGACAAATAAAAAATATCGAGCGCTAAATTAAATGTGTTCATCTCATTATGAAAATCCAAAATCTTAGTTTTTTTTTTACTTTTAATTTGATGTTTTGATCCAAAGAAAGACAAGTGAGTGATTTCCACATTTTGAAAAATTAATAGAAACTGACGAAAAAAGAGCATGGCACTCACAATGTCAGTCGGTTTTAGAAATATATAAATAACAGGGCTGGGTCTTTAATGCATCATTAATAATGTGAATTTGAATGCGTTAAAAGTGTTCATCATTTTTTAAAACAGAGTTCCAAACCGGAACCCCTGTATTTGCGTGTTTCTGATACGTCAGTAAACCTGGTGCACATCTGCTAACAACATCGCAGCTGCACTTCTTGGCTCGCTGAGGCCCATTCCTGCTTGGAAGAACCATCTGATTGGCTCATGCGTCCAAGCGGTTACAGCTTTTTAGCTTTTTAGGGCTAAAGTAGCATCGAAATGCTAAACAGGGAGCAGCTAGCGCTAATGTCAGCGTCTCGGTCCACATTTCCAGCAAGTTTCTGAAACTCCAGAAAAACACTTTGCTCTAATCTGACGGTTGAATAACCTGGATGACAGATTAAAACTATATTTATTTGTCTGTTCTTTTAAGCTCCGATGTTTATTTATTCAGTAGTTTTCCTGCCTGCCACCCATCCACGGTGGGAGTTCTGTGACCGGCCCTCCTGACCTGCTCTCTGGAAGCCGCTGTCCGGCCTCCAGCCGCCGTCCAGCAGTCTGCGCTGCCGGTCCAGCTCTTCCTCGTACTGGGCGACGGTTCTCTGGAAGACCGAGAAGATTTCCTCCGCGGCGGCAGCCAGCCGCTCGCTGATGAACTCTCTGAGCTGCTGGGCTGAAGACCCGCCGGACATGTTCACGGCTAACAGCCACTGCAACACAACAAAAGGACGGCTCACTTCCGGTTCCAGAGGGGCTGTCTCGTTACCGCCCCCTGCCGGCGCCACAGGCTTACTGCAGTCCAGAGCTGTGAACACAGCGCCCTCTAGAGGCCAAAGCTCTGCTGGACAGTTTAAAAGATCTGACGTCATCACAACAAACACGAATCAGGCATAACATTATGACCTCTAATATGAGGTGAACAACACTGGTTATCGCTACCTCCAAATAGCTACAGTTTAAAAACTGGCTATCCTGAGCTACCTCTGGAGGTATGCTGCTTTCTCCTATTACTCTCCAATTTTTCAGTATTTGCTTTTATTTCAGTTTTTAACGTTAGGTTCCCTCAATTTTTTACTCTGCGTGGAAACACCTGGTCTGTTATGTGTTGTGAAAATGTCCCGTCTCTCTTTCATCCTGTAGCCTTTAAAATTGTCTGTTTCTCTCCTAAATGAAGCCACTAACTGCTCCGTTTTATCAAACTTTAATTTTTTGTCTTTTAGTTAAGAAAACAGAGAAGACATACACAAAAAACAGATCAACTGAGTCAGGACACACATTTCAACAGATCAGTTCTGCAGCATTTTATAGTTTTTTTTATTTTGTTTGCTTTGGGAAAATTGCTGCCACCAATGAACAATAAATATGGATACAATGCAAAACATTTTGCTATTGAAGCATTTTACACAATGTACAATCTTCACCAGATATTCTGTACACGTTTCCAAATAGCACTGTGGGAGGAAACCAGAATTAACACTCTTCCTGTGGATTTCCATGATAAAAACTAATAAACCACAGAGAGAAATGAAGGTTGTGCCGATATTACAGAAATAAAACGGATGTAAAAGAGTTTGCGGACGCGTGGAAACATCAGTAGTCCGTGTCGGAGCCCTCGGCGTTGTCCACGTTGCGGGAGAGCATGTAGTTGTCCATGTCGATGTCGGCAGTTGTTGATGGCGTAGCGCAGCCGCTCGGCCATGACGCCCTGGCTGGAGTACGGCGGCAGGCGCAGCTGGAAGAAGCAGGTCTGGGAGGTGGGGAGGCTGTCGTACGGCTGAGAGGAGGAGAAAGCGTCAGCAGAGGAGCGAAGCCGCGGCGAGCAAATACTGCAGCCAGCCAGCCGTCAGTCAGTCTAGCTGCTGGCGTTCTGACTAGTCATCATGAAGTCCAATTCAAAGGAATTTGAAAAATAAAATATAAAAAAGCAAAAATAATATTTTTATCAAATTTTCAATACTATCTACAATTTAAAAACTGTAATGAGGTTTTTATGATGATCTATTAAAGGCCATTGAAGATAACGGAAAGTCTTTTTGGTTTTCCAAAGTCAGAAATTTCAGTTTTTCTGGAAATTTTTGAGTTTTTTGGTAGAAATGCAGCTTTTTTGTGGCTGATAAAATATAACAGAATAATTTACTGAAATGTTCTTTGCATTCTCATCTTCCTGTCAGTCATTAATCACAGCCTTTGATTGATTAATTTGTTTCTCTCTGGTCCAACTGACGATTAATCAATGACTAAATTAGTTGACGATTATTTGACTAATCGATTGTTTCAGTTTTGTAGCATCGTCTCTGGGCCAGAAGCTAGTTCTGTTATTTTCTGAGCAGAACCGGGTCAACTACAGTGAGGAATGTTGTCTGTGTCGGTTTGGGTCGGTCCACTCACCCGGTCCACCTTCATGATCTGGAACCGCTGTGAGATGTCGGCGGTGTTGGCGGGCAGCCGGGAGCGCCCGGAGACGAAGCGCATGAAGAGGACGCGCTCCTCGTTGGAGAACTCCTCCAGCGTCTGCCAGAACCACTGGACCAGCGCGTGCTGCTCGTCCACCTCCCGATACCGGACCACCTTCTTCAGAACCTCGCAGCAGATCTCCGGCATGCCGCACACCATCTGCTCCAGCTGCCGCGCCGTCAGCAGCGACAGCAGCGGCACCGGCACGATCCAGGACATGCCTTCACGCACCGCCGCCACCTTGTGGACGGGAGGAGGACGAAGGTTAGTGTGCGGCTATGGTTCTGGTTCTGGTCCTGCCGGACTCCGTTTACCTGTCGGTCAATCTCGTGCAGCCGGTACTCGACAGCCCGCTCCACGTACTCCTTCCGGTTGGAGAAGGAGAGCGGGATGCTGGCTCCGCCGGGAATTATGGGAACCGTCTTCCCGTCCGCGCTCTGACCCACAAACGAGTCCAGAGGTATCATCTGGAACAGAACCAGCAGAACCGGGCTTAACAGAACCAACCTGACCGGGCCTGACAGACCAACAGCAGCGGCTGGAGCGCCACCAACAGGCCGGTTCTGGTGGTGCTTACGGATCGCATCAGGGAAAAGCCAGTAACAAGGAACATTCTGCCAGAGGAATACTCAGCAATAGATACAATTCTGTTAAATAAATAAATTAAAGTTTTCATTTGTACACAGATGTGCTGAATAAATCTCCTCCCGGTGGAAATGGAGCAGTGAGAGAAACGAGTCCTGCGTGTTTTTACATGATCCAGGAGTTTGACACTTTTCATTCCCCAACACACCTGGATGCAATCAACAAACTCACCGGCTAGCAGGCTAACACGCTAGCAGGGTCTCATGCTAGCAGGCTCTCACGCTAGCAGGCTAACATGCTAGCAGGGTCTCACGCTAGCAAGCTAACACGCTAGCAGGGTCTCACGCTAGCAGGCTCTCACGCTAGCAGGCTAACACGCTATCACGCTGTCACGCTAGCAGGCTAACACGCTAGTAGGCTCTCACGCTAGCAGGCTGTCACGCTAGCAGGCTAACCACGCTAGCAGGCTAACACGCTAGCAGGCTAACACGCTAGCAGGCTAACACGCTAGCAGGCTAACACGCTAGCAGGCTAACACTGTGTCCTGTTACAGACACACTGTGATTTCCCCTCTTTTTGTGCCGCCTGAGGAGCCGTCTGTCGCCAGGCTGCACTGGAGGAACAATAAAGGTGTTCTATTCTGACTCGGATCCGAACGGCCGGTCCCAGCCCATCTGGGTCCCGGTCTCCACCTCGTGGAAGCTGTTCTCTGATCAGAACCGGGTCAGAACCGGCCGACCGACCTCGTGGAAGCTGTCCTCGGTGATGCCGCTGTCCTCGATGTGCAGGATGCTCTTCAGCGTCTGGACGTAGAGCAGGTCCACCTCCTCCAGGTCCTCCAGCTGCAGCGGGATGCAGCACAGCTGTTTCCATACCAACGGCGCCAGGTGCAGGTCCAACGGCTTCTTGGTGCGCACCGCCACGCCCATCAGGATGCCCAGGAACTTGAACTGGATCATGTGCTCGTCCAGGCAGGCGGACGGGTTGAACAGGAATCTGGAGGAAAACAAAAAGATTAGAGCGACGCGTCTGCAATCCTGAGTGTCTTCTTCTGAATCAGTTTTTGCAGAAACATTATTTTCTTTTTACAGATGCGGAAACAAATCTCTGAATCTGTCGTCCAAAAACTTCACTGTGGCGGTTTTGGGAGCAATCAGCCACAAATCTTTAACATTATTGATCATGATTTGCTGTTTCATTCCAACGCGGCTCAGATTTTACTCACAAATAAAACTAAATTCACAGGATTTTTAACTAGTAAACCTGAACTGAACACAAATGGAACAAAATGTCAAATCAATTCCTCGTCAGGTGATGCTTATTACTTTCTAGTGGCTTCGTTTTTGATCATTTAATTTCAATCACTCTTACAACCATGAGGTGAGTTCACTGACGGTGGGATTTTACAGCTGCTCACCTGTCTCTGTTGTAGCCGACCTCTGCGGTGGCGTTAGGGGAGGGGATCAGCAGGTCCACCACACCTGTCTCCAGCTCCTGCAAAACATTCCCACCATCAGTCACCTGGAAACTCCTGGAAACTCCTGGAAACTCCTGGAGTCGGTGAGGGAAGCTCAGAGCTGGGAATACCTGGCACATCTCGGTGATGGTGTCATCAAACACGCCGCCCGCGTCGTCCGCCCCCTCGCCCACCAGCTTGACCTTCCAGGCGCGGGACGGCAGCCGCAGGTCGGAGGCGTTCAGCTTCACCACCTGCCGGGCGATCTGGACGAAGATCGGTTTGCACTTCCGGCCGCTGGGGAGCCGAGGGAGAGAGGAACCGGAGCGTCAGTCGGGTTCTGGATTCTAAAGTGGGTTTATGAAGTGGGTGGGTCACTGACCGGGTGGAGATCCGCTTGACGGTGATCTGTGGACCGTAGTTCTTGCCCTGAACCATGGTCTTCCCGATGGAGCGCACCATGGGCAGCGTGTAGACCCGGGGGGCCAGCAGGGGGCGCAGCTGGCCCTGAACGATGCCCCAGGTCCCGGCGTTGTAGTGGGAGGTGCAGCTCTGCAAAAAAACAGGCAGTGAGGACGGCCGGCCGGGTTCTGGAGGTTCTGCTGCGGTTCTGATCTGACCTGGTTGTTGGGGCTGAGGTTCAGCAGCCGCCACGACGAGTACATGAGGTCAGAGAAGTGGTAGAGGAGGCGGAGCCGCGCCCTCACCGCCTCCATGCTGACCTCCTTCAGCCCGCTGTACTGAGGCGGAACCGCCACCGGGAGGCCCAGCTGGAGCGGAACCGACGAGCCTGAAGGCGACGAAGACGAGGAGAAGAAGAAAAAACGGAGGCGAGTCTGCATCAAGGTCCAGGATCAGGATTCATTTAATCAGACGACAACTTTGTGGCTCTGGGTCTGACCAGAACCACATGGGATTATTTTACGGTCCAATAACTCATTACTTAATTAGGACCGAACCAGACAGGCGGTTCAAAACCGGACCTACCTGGCGCGCGGCGGCACGCAAGGCGCCGTCCAGGCGGCGCTGTGGCAGCGTCCAGCCGAGATCTGGTTGATGTTCTTGCCCTGCAGCGCCGTGAGCAGCGTGGGCTCTCTGACGTGGTTGGTGTGGCCCAGACCCAGCTGCGGGATCGGATCAACAGAGCGGGTCAGGACCGGACCTGTGGACCCGGTCGGGCCGGTCCGGTCGGGCAGCGGGTTACCTGTCCCTCCGAGTTGCTGCCCCACGCGTAGACGTCTCCGGTGGAAGACAGAACCAGCGTGTGCTCGGCGCCGACCACCACGTCCTGAATGTGGATCCCGGACAGCGCCGGAACCTGCTGGGGCCGGTTGTGGTTCCGAGCTCGGCCTTCTGGGAGTCCGATCAGCCGGTCTTTAACGGGACGCAAGAAAACATCTCAACATTAGAAACACTAAGCGATTATTATTGTTATCATCATTCAGGACGCGACACACTCAGTCCTCCATGTTGTAGCATTAGCATTTTGGCTAATTTTAAGTCATTTACATGATAAATGTTGGTCAACTTACTAGTGACATCATTTAGCTAACGTTAGCATGCAGGCCAACGGCAGCATTTTAGCTAATTATTCACATATTTATGACATGTAACAAAGACCAACGCTCTGCAGTTTGAAGCTGTTTAGGGTTTGATGCTCAAACGAAACACTTTGGGAGTTTTATTATTTGGCTCCTCTGCGTTTGGCAGTGAGGACGGCCGGGATCAGAACACGGTTCTGATCTGGTGTTTTCTTCAACACCAGATCAGAACCGCTGATCTTAGAGCAGAGAGATCAGGAACACTGAGGTCACCTTGGCCGAACGTGTAAACTTTGCCATCTTTGGTTAGAGCCACGGAGAACTGCGTCCCACAGGCCACCTTCTGGATCCCCGTCCCACAGAGGACGTCCACCTTCTGCAGAGTTAGAGACGACACCAGAGTTACAACCCAAACAGCTCAGCTCAGCTCTTCCCTCGTCAGCCCAACCCTACCTGGGGAGAAGACTTGGCCGTCGAGTTCCGAGTCCCAGTTTCCCATAGTCTCCGTCGCCGAAGGCCCAAACCATGCTTCCGTCCGCAGAGACGACCAGCGTGTGGTTCAGACCGCAGGCCACCTGAGGAGAACCGACAGCATGAGCCGCTAACGTCCTCTGTCCATCAGAACCCGGCGGCTCGGGAAGCGCTCACCTGTCCCACTTGGTAACCCTCCAGACCTTCACCTTCTCCGGAAGCTTCTTGTTGGACGTGTTTCCCAGCCCCAGTCGGCCGTAATCTCCGTTCCCGAAGGTGAAAAGCTTCCCGTCGGCCGTCACCACCGCAGAGTGTTTGAATCCACAAGACATCTGCAGGGCAGAGAGCATGAGGACAAGAGCAGAAGAACCCGCGGCCAAATGCAGCGGTTCCTGCTAACGGACCCACCTGGACCACCTCCTCTCCCTGCAGCGCTTCGATCTGCCGCGGTCGGCGCTGGCGGTCACTGTTGCCATGGCCCAGCTTGCCGTAGTCGCCGTCACCCCAGCTGAAGACCTCGCCGCTCTCCGTCAGAGCCATGGAGTGGCCGTCGCTGCCGCACGACGTCACCAGCTGGGTCACCACAAATCCTGGAGGGGAGAACCAAAGTATGGTGTACCGGATGGTTCTGGGGTCCAAACCGGCTCTGGTCACTGGGGGTCGGCTCACCTTGCAGAGCGGAGATGATGGTGAGGACGTGCAGGTCGTCGGAGTTCCCCTGTCCCAGGCGGCCGTAGCTGCCCTCTCCGCAGGCCAACACCGACCCGTTGGGCTGGATCACAAAGGTGCAGTTCTGACCACAAACCACCTGCAGAAACAACAGCTGATCAGGCTAATCAGTGGTAGCCATATGTCTGCTAATGCGCTAATAGTGGAGCTAATTTTCTGTTAAAGGCTTTTGCTAACCTTGAAAACTTTTAGCCCATTTAGCAACACCTAAAGAAATGTTCAGATAAATTCTGATTATTTTTTTCTGCCGTTTCCCTTCGTCTCCTCATGTTGTCTCATTTCTTAGCGTTAGATATTCCTGCATAGCATGTTGGTGTAGCACTTCAATATTAGCTAGGAAGCGTGTTTATAGAGCTCTTTAGCATGATACCGTTAAGTTCTATTTTGGTTTCACAGTTCGCTAAATACTGCTGCGTTGGTGTAGCAATTCAGTGGTAGCTACAGGTAAAATAGCTAGTGCTAAAATAGCACTAGCTACTTTAGCGTTAGTTTAAAGCACCGATTCTGATTAATGCTTTAGGCTTAGCATGTGAGTTAGCGGCTGCTGGTGTGACATCAGAACCTGCTGGGCCTGTGAGAAGGACGGGGCGGTGGTCGGAACCAGGATGTTCCTGCCAGCCTCGGCCAGCTGGCCGTGCCGACCGGCTCCCCACAGGAAGACGTCACACCTGCCCCCCAGGTGCCAGTCCTGGAAACAAACACACACAGGTGAGGCGAGTCGGACCCTCAGAAGACTCCGGGAGACGGGTCCGGATCTACCTCCGGCCTGGACGTGGCCCAGGACATGATCTGCTCGTCCATCTCGGCCGCCCACTTCCCGTTGTCCTGGAAACAGACGCAGCGTTAGCGTGAGCCACGGAGCCGCCGGTCAGACCGCCGCCGCCGCCGCCTCTCACCATCACCAGAGCCATTTCCTCCTTGGGCACCGGCTCCAGGTCAGGAACGCAGAAGGAGTCGGGAAATGTGGCGCCGCGGGCGAGGGCCTCGGCCGCCTTGACAGTGGTGGAGAAGCAGTCGAGCCACGCCCACTCGCTGGCGCTCCAGACGGCGGTGCCGGACTCCGGAGGACAGCGGCGGAGGTGGGGCGGAGCCGGTGGGCGGCACAGGAGCTGGTCCAGGTGGAGGCCGACCGCCAGAGACGCCAGGCACTGCATGTAGGGGCTGTGGACGAGCTGCTCGCCACAAACCACATGAGGCTGCAGGGAAACCAGAACGGCACGCTGTCAGAAAATCCACTTCCTGTTTACAGAAACCAGGGACGGAACCGGGGATTTGGGCCGACCCGGCTCGGCTTCAGAACCGCCTCAGAGGGCTGGATAATAAATCAATAACAATAAATATCAACAGATTAAACGTCTGATAGAATATTCACGGAACTCCAATCCAGAACCAGAAGGCATTCTGGGAGATGTAGGCGCAGGACCGAACGGCATTCTGGGAGATGTAGGCGGAGGAAGGCTGTGGCCACTCAGCTAGCTTAGCGACCGAGCTAAGCTAACTCGGTCGCATCAACTCACTCTCTCTCTGGTTGCGAAGCAACACCTGATAGACTTGGCAGCAGGTTGAAGCTGCAGTTTGTAACTTATTCAATATTTTTTCTCTCCATGTTGTTGCAGTTTGGTTGTTTAATATGTTCACAGATTATCTGTCTCATACTAAACTGTCAACATGATTACAGGTTGAACTAATGTGTAAAAAACATTTTAATAAAGTTACGAACTGCAGCTTTAAGGTTTTGCCTCATAGCTGCTTAAAAATTAACAGCGTGAATTAAAAGTATGGACAAAACGGTTCGACCACTAGTTTGTCAGGATTAAGAAAATAAAACAATCTCGTTGCCTGATGAGTGGTTTCCATTGTGACGCGCCTCTCAGCCTACCTTCTCGTAGGCGTACTGCTCCTGCAGCATCACCGGCAGCCGCTCCAGGAACGTCCTCATGCAGGGCGCCGCGTTGAGGCCCACCACGCCCTGCCGCTTCAGCGCCGAGCGGCAAGTCGCCAGCACGTGGTTGGACGCCATGAACTCTTTGGAGCAGTTCACGACCAGAACGTCCTGGGGACGGGACAGATGCTCAGAGAAAGGCGATGGAGACGGGGTGCAACGGAAAGAGTGCGATGGCTAACCTTTGACCTGTTGGAGCAGACGGCCACGCCCACATCTGGGATCCAGACAATGTTCTGGATGGCTCCGGATCCGGCGACGACGGTCTGCAGGACGGAGCCGTCCTGTCGGACAGGAAGCAGACAGTGAGTCCAGGAGAAGGAAGTCCGGCGGTCCAGATGTTGGCCTCTTACCTGCAGAGACCAGATGTTCATGAGGCCGCCGACTCCGCCGGAGGCCAGCGCCAGGCCGTCGGGGCTGAAGGCCAGCGTCCGGACCGGCGTGATGTGTCCCTTCAGCTGGAAGACGCACACGGCTCCGTCCTCGGCCCAACGCGGCGACTGCAACAAAACCATCCAAACGGGTCTGATTTGATCTGAGGCTGAATACGGCCAAACATCTGAATCACCACTTTCACTTTTCACTCCCTCCAGTTTAACGTGGAAATTCACACAAAATATTTTCTTTTTTTTTTTGCCCAATTGTAATTTTGGGCATATTGCAGATATTGCACCTGCAGGTGGCGATATCTCTTACTGCTTCTACATTCACAGTCACAAATATCTTGATTGCTAAAAGGATTTTTACAAAAACAATCAATAAATTCAGATTTATGCGAGATATTTTCTTCTTCTCTTCTAGATTTACTAGTTGTTTATCTGAGTTGAACAAAATAAAAGTTTCATCGAAGGAGAAATCTTTATGTTCAGCTTCGGGACCAGAGGTGAGACTTGCGTTACCAGTAGTTTGGGTTTGGCGCCGTTCTCCCACAGCGCCTCCGAGTCGCTCCGGGAGGATTCTGGGAAGTGGCAGATTTCCTGAGGAACGGTCCAGACCGACACCAGGCCGTTCTGGCAACATCTGGAAGACAAGTGGTTGGCCGTTCAGGAGGGGAACCGGAACCGTTCGGGTCGGCCGGCTGCAGCTGAGCACCTACATGGCGAGCATGCTGAGCGGTCTGGGCCCGCGGCCCGGCAGGCCGCACCACGCCACGCCGTTCACCAGGGAGGCGTGGCACAGGGTCTGCAGGCAGCGCCAGCCGGAACCCGAGTCCCGGTCCGGGGCGGCCCACAGCTTCACCGTCTCCTCCTTGGCGCAGGTCAGCAGGATCTGGCCGTTGGGGCTCCACTTCATGCTGCTGATGGATTCCTGAGGGACAGAGCGCCATGAGCGCCGGCTGGAGTAAAGGTTCCGGTCGGGTCCGGACGGCCCGGTTACCTTGTGAGCGTCAATCACGACCACAGCTCCTTTCTCCAGCGGCTCCTTGGACCCGATCAGCAGCTTTCCGTCGGCGTATCCCACGGCGAACGGCCGGTCCTCACTGTACCAGGCGATGTGCATCACGGCCACTGGGGGGCGACACGCACATGTTCACGTTGCAGGCCCTGATGTTCAGACCTATTCTGATATCTGATTGTTTTTCCACATTTCTAGATAGATGCGACTTGTTGGTGATCTCCTGGGTGAAACAACCGAAAGTTTCCTGCAGGGCCAGCAGAGGGCGCAGTAACGTCACCCCTACTGAGCATGCCCAGTGGGAGTGAACATGGAGGCTAATGGGGATGCGCATCTTGTCGAAGTGACGTGAGAATCGGTGGCAGATTCAGGTCACATGGAACAAAATCTGATAATTATCAGATTAGGAGAGTTTGGGGTTTTTAACTAGTTTAGTTTCACTTTTTTAGTTTTAATTAGGTTTTAGAGTTTGTTTGGTAGCAAAATGTTATTAATTAAATATCATTTAGTTTTCATTAGGAGTTTTAGTTGTTTTTGATCTTTTGGTAATTGTATGTACAGAACTGAAAAAGTATTTTATTGTGACTAACCCCTAACCCTAACCCTACCCAGGAGGATTATGGTTACCGACAAACTGCTGATTAATTTCACCATGTTCCAGTTAGCTTTATAAACGCACAACACAGATTCAGTTAGTTGTAAATTTTCCCCATTAATTATTGTTTATTTCAGTTTTTCAAACTTTCCACATACATCTGGCCTGCGATGCATTCATAAAATCCGATCCGTCGTTCTGACTGTCATGGAAATATCCGGTGCTCTTTGCATCGTTCCTACCGTCTTTCCTGTAGCAGTGCTCCAGCTCGCTGCGGTGCATGTCGCTGGCGTCCAGAACCTCAATGAGGCCCAGCGACCCGTCCATCCGGCCCACCAGCAGCATGTCTTTGGGCTCGCCGCACCACAGAGACTCCGCCTCCTCCTCTGGCCACGCCAGCGCCGACACCCAGTGGGGCTGCACGTCCAGCAGGCCTTTACCGCCTGCAGGAGAACCAGCCAGATCTGAACCAGCCTTCACACATGAACCTGCATCTGCATGTCTGCCCCTGCAGGATGGGAGGGGAACAGCAACAGGAAACAGGAGCTTTACCGTTAACTTGCCAGATGTTGACCATTTTCTCCATGGCTGATGCCAGATATTTTCCAGTCACGCTCCAGGCCAGAGGAGACAAGCAAGGGTCGCTGGGAGAGCCCAGAGCGGACATCCCGTCGTCCGAGGAGCCATCACTGCAGGACAGACAGACACACACAGTCATGGACCCTCCGCCTCCATGATGACTACTGAGAAAAGACTAAACAAATCGTTTCTGTAGCCCAGATTTCTGCACCGGACCAAAGATTTCACACTGCAAAAACACAAAATCTTCTCATTTCTAGTGCAAATATTTCAGTAGACGTGAAATAAGACAAAACTAACGTCCCTAACTTCTCAGCAATCAGGCAGTTTTGTTAAGGCAATGATTCTCAAGTACCGATAAAAACTACAAATCGTCTTGTTGGGAAAGTCAACATGGTGACATTTTGTGCTTTAATACTTTATTTAGTAGTGTTCACCTCTGAACCTTGAACCTATGCTAACGCTACGCTAACGCTATGCTAACGCTATGCTAACCATGGACCCTTTGCTTCCACTTGCTGCTCCGCTACGTTTATCCCCAGGAGATCCAGGGCAGCTTGGTGGGACAGAGGAACTCACTCCTTGTTGAAGACGCAGGTCTGCTGCAGCGTGTACTGGCTCTTCGTCACGTTCCACACCCGGACCGTCCCGTCGCTGCCGCTGGTGGCCAGCAGGCCTTTCTTACTGCACCAGCCACAGGTGATGACCTGAGGGGAGACGAGAAATCAGGAGCCAAACGGAGCCGGCCGCGGCCACAGGAGGAGAAGAAGAAGCCACCGACCCTGCTCTGGTGCGCCTCCAGCTTGATGAAGGAGCACTTCCGCAGATCCCCCGCCATGTCGGCGAAGGTCTGCGGCCGGCTCTGGCTGTTGTCGCGGTCGTGAGCGGCCAGCGTGCGGACCAGCTGCTGCGCGGCCCACTGGCGGTGCTGGGAGGACAGCCTGGAGGACAGGCAGCAGGCCGCCAGAGCGTTGGCCAGCTCCAGGGGGCCTACAGCGGAGGGATTATGGGAAGGATGGGCATATAAATGCGCGGTTAGACCTGCTCGACACGGAACAGAAGGTGAAGAAACCCGGTGGGTCGGGGAGGAACAACGGAGACCATGGAGCAAACAAACAGAGGAGGCTTTCTGAGCCAGAACCTGGAGGTTCCCGGCAGATTCTGGTCCGTCAGAACCAGAGAAACTACAAACCTCTCTTCTCCAGGTCGGCCTTGTCGTAGACGGGCCGCAGCCGGGCGCCTTTATCCGCCAGCAGCGCCACCAGCGCCTGCGTCACCACAAAGTTCGGGGAGGTGATGAGCTTGTTCTCCTCGGCCACGCCGCGCAGGAAGCTGGGCAGGAACTTCCTCTGGATGGGGTCGTCCACCGTGGTCAGGTTCATGCCTATCGCCGCAGAGATCAGGTTCTGGAACACAAACAGGAAACCGCCTGAAGCTGGAGGCAGAAGGTAATGGATGGGAAACGGCAGCAGAATGTGGATCAGGTGAAGCTGAAACTGCCACAGCTTGAGATTTACAGAACCGGCTTCATGTTTCATCTGCACTATGAACTGTGCATGTCGGTGTGGTTCTGTTTGGGTCGGTGTGGTTCTGTTTGGGTCGGTGTGGTTCTGTTTGGGTCGGTGTGGTTCTGTGTGGTTCTGTTTGGGTCTGTTTGGGTCGGTGTGGTTCTGTTTGGGTCGGTGTGGTTCTGTTTGGGTCTGTGTGGTTCTGTTTGGGTCTGTTTGGGTCGGTGTGGTTCTGTTTGGGTCGGTGTGGTTCTGTTTGGGTCTGTGTGGTTCTGTTTGGGTCTGTTTGGGTCGGTGTGGTTCTGTTTGGGTCTGTGTGGTTCTGTGTGGTTCTGTTTGGGTCTGTTTGGGTCGGTGTGGTTCTGTTTGGGTCTGTGTGGTTCTGTTTGGGTCTGTGTGGTTCTGTTTGGGTCTGTGTGGTTCTGTTTGGGTCGGTGTGGTTCTGTTTGGGTCTGTGTGGTTCTGTTTGGGTCTGTTTGGGTCGGTGTGGTTCTGTGTGGTTCTGTTTGGGTCTGTTTGGGTCGGTGTGGTTCTGTTTGGGTCGGTGTGGTTCTGTTTGGGTCTGTGTGGTTCTGTTTGGGTCTGTTTGGGTCGGTGTGGTTCTGTTTGGGTCGGTGTGGTTCTGTTTGGGTCTGTGTGGTTCTGTTTGGGTCTGTTTGGGTCGGTGTGGTTCTGTGTGGTTCTGTTTGGGTCTGTTTGGGTCGGTGTGGTTCTGTTTGGGTCTGTGTGGTTCTGTTTGGTCTGTTTGGGTCGGTGTGGTTCTGTGTGGTTCTGTTTGGGTCTGTTTGGGTCGGTGTGGTTCTGTTTGGGTCTGTGTGGTTCTGTTTGGGTCTGTTTGGGTCAGTGTGGTTCTGTGTGGTTCTGTTTGGGTCTGTTTGGGTCGGTGTGGTTCTGTTTGGGTCGGTGTGGTTCTGTTTGGGTCGGTGTGGTTCTGTTTGGGTCTGTTTGGGTCGGTGTGGTTCTGTTTGGGTCTGTGTGGTTCTGTTTGGGTCTGTTTGGGTCGGTGTGGTTCTGTTTGGGTCTGTGTGGTTCTGTGTGGTTCTGTTTGGGTCGGTGTGGTTCTGTGTGGTTCTGTTTGGGTCTGTGTGGTTCTGTGTGGTTCTGTTTGGGTCTGTTTGGGTCGGTGTGGTTCTGTTTGGGTCGGTGTGGTTCTGTGTGGTTCTGTTTGGGTCTGTTTGGGTCGGTGTGGTTCTGTTTGGGTCGACCGTTAGTGCCGAGACGCTATCATGTCGCTCCAGGATGAAGCATTACTGCTGACTCATCGTTTCATAAACCTCCAGAGAAGCACTGCTGTGTCTCATTGACCTTTGACCTGTATCTTCCCTGACCTCCTGTGACCTGCCGGTACCTGCGTGCAGAGCTGCACCAGCAGCTTGGCGGCATTGGGGCTGTTGGAGGCCAGGCAGCCCACCGCGGTGCTCAGGTAGGCCAGGCAGGAAATGGGCTTGCTGGCCTTGGCGGCGCCGCGGGGCCGCTCCGAGGGGCCCGCCCCCGCCGCCGGGCCGGTAGAGAGTCCGGCTCGGCCCGCCGCCGCCAGGCACATGAGGCGGACCAGCGTCCTGATGTCGGTCAGGCCCAGAGACTCCAGGCCCGCCGCCAGGCTGCAGCTGGAGCCGCTGGAACAGAGGAACACAGCCTGAGCTACAGAACCCGACCTCTGGCGACCCCTGCTGACCCCTGCTGACCCTCGGCTCACCTGACGGAGAGCAGCGACAGCGCCCTCATCACCATGGTGCGGGCCAGCAGCACCTGTGCTGCGGCCGTCACCCTCCTGAGCGCCATGACGCGGTCGTGTGGGTTCTGCAGGGCGGCGGCCTGTTCGCCAAGCGTCATGCGGCCCGACGAGCTTTTATCCACCGACGTCTGGCAGCCTGCAGACAAAACCACGCTGAGAACGGCGAAGCATCGGAACGGCGAAGCATCGGAACGGCGAAGTATCGGAACGGCGAAACATCGGAACGGCGAAGCATCGGAACGGCGAAGCATCGGAACAGCGAAACATCGGAACGGCGAAACATCGGAACGGCGAAGCATCGGAACGGCGAAGTATCGGAACGGCGAAACATCGGAACGGCGAAGCATCGGAACGGCGAAGCATCGGAACAGCGAAACATCGGAACGGCGAAACATCGGAACGGCGAAGCATCGGAACGGCGAAACATCGGAACGGCGAAACATCGGAACGGCGAAGCATCGGAACGGCGAAACATCGGAACGGCGAAGCATCGGAACGGCGAAACATCGGAACGGCGAAACATCGGAACGGCGAAACATCGGAACGGCGAAACATCGGAAAGGCGAAGCATCGGAACGGCGAAGCATCGGAAGAGGGAAACCGGCTGAAACCCGCTCAGATCGCCCGCGGTCGTTACCTATCTGCAGCAGCGTCTCCTCCATGCTGTTGGTGGCCGTCACCATGGCGACCGAGGCTCCCAGCGGGTCGCTGTCGGGGAACTGGACGGGTTCGGGGACGACGCGACGCTCGCTCAGGCCCAGCGGGCCAGACAGCAGCTCGAACTCTTCCTCTCCCGTCAGCTTCTCGTCTTCGTCCACGTCCAGCATGTCCCAGTCCTCTGCAGCGGGACAGAACCAAAACCAGGACCGGGTCAGACCGCCGCCGGACTCGCAAGGCGGGACGCGTCGCTGAGGCTCACCTTCGTACACGCTGTCCTGCTTCCCCAGCAGGTCCGGCGCCTGACCTCTGTACCTGAACGCAGAAACAACGAGGTCAACGTCCAGAACAGAACCAGGAACTAAGCTGCTAAGTTGATATCAGACCGGACCGGAACCAGGACCCAGACCAGGACCCAGGACCCAGACCAGGACCGGACCGGACCGGACCGAACTGGACCAGGACCCACACCAGGACCGGACCGGACCAGAACAGACCGGACCGGAACCAGGACCAGAACCCACACCAGGACCGGACCGGAACCAGGACCCAGACCAGGACCGGACCGGACCGGAAACAGAAACCACGACTGGACCAGGACCCAGGACCCAGAACCCGGACAGGACCAGACCGGACCCGGACCTGGACCCAGACCAGGACCGGATCTGACCCAGAACCCGGACCGGACCCAGGACCCGGACCCGGAGCCGATCGTATCCCTGATTCTGCAGAAGCAAAAATCCTGAAGGTGTTTAAATAATCACTGAAACTCAGGAAACAAAGATAAAAACAAGAAAAGAAGGACAAGCAGAAAAGAGAAAGAGTGAAAAAAGGCAAAAAAGAGACCAAGAGATAGACAGAAGGAAAGACAGACAACAGGTAAGGACAGGTAAGGACAAGTAAGGACAAGTAAGGACAGGTAAGGACAGGCCCCGCCCACAGGAAGCTGACCTCTCTGCGGAGGGGACTCTGGCTTTGCTCTTGATGGCCAGGTATTTGTCCCTGCAGCCGCCACACAGCAGGTAGTACGGGTTCCCGCTGCCGCACTCGCCGCCGAACCAGCCGTCCACGTAGGAGCCGTTGCTGCGGTAACCCTGTCGGTTGGCGCTGCGCCCGCAGCCGGGGTGATTCTTCTTCATGTGCTGGTTGAAGCTCGCCACGCTGGCCTCACACAGCTCACACACCACCACCTCGTCTCGGTCGTCGGCCTCACACACGTGCTGCGAGGGCGAAACGCAAACATCAAGGACACGCACACACACACAGAGACACACACACACACAGAGACACACACACACACACACACAGAGACAACACACACAGAGACACACACACACACACACAGAGACACACACACACACACAGACACACACACAGGCACACACACAGACACACACCGACACACACACACACACACCTACACACACACACAGAGAAACACACAGAGACACACACACACACAGAGACACACACAGGCACACACACACACAGAGACACACACACACAGAGACACACACACACAGAGACACACACACACAGAGACACACACACACACACACAGAGACACACCACACACACAGAGACACACACACACAGGCACACACACACACAGAGACACACACACACACACCGACACACACACACACACACAGAGACACACACAGGCACAAACACACACACCGACACACACACACACACCTACACACACACACAGACACACACCGACACACACACACACACCTACACACACACACACACCGACACACACACACACACCTACACACACACACACAGAGACACACACAGACACACACAGAGACACACACAGACACACACAGAGACACACAGAGACACACACAGGCACACACACACACACGCACACACCAACACACACACACCGACACACACACACAGAGACACACACACTCACACACACACACACACTCACACACACACACACACTCACACACACACACACACACACACACACACACACACACACACACACACACACACACACTCACGCGCGGCCTGTCTCAGAGGGAAATGGCCGCTCATGCAGAGTGGATCAATGGATGCCAGGCAGCAGCCAATCAGCAGCGAGTGTTCTGGAGGTTTGGCGTGCATGTGTGTGTTTAGGGAGGGAAGGGGAGGCAGCTCATTGGCTGGAGCAGAAAGTCACACACACCCATGTTGGCCAGTCCAGTACCTCCGGGATCCACATTCCAGAATGTCGGTGTCGCTGGCCAGGTCCTGGCCGAACATGGCCTCCATGGTCTCCTCGTCCAGGTCCATCTCCAGCTCCTCGTCCAGGTTGAAGTCGTACAGCGCGCCCGGGTCCTGCTGCTGCGGCGGCGCCGCGTCCCGCCGGGCCTGGCTGTGGTGGGCCTGGACCGAGCGGTACAGCCCGGCTGGGGACAGAGGGGAACAAGAGGGACAGGTGATTGGCTGGTCGGCGGCGCGAGGTCGGGGTGTGTTTGGCCTCCTCACCGGCGCGCGCCAGCAGCGTGCGTGCGGCCAGGTCGAAGCGGTGCTTCCTGCCGGCGGCGGAGCGTCCTCTGAGGGAGGTGCAGCTGGATACCGCTGCGCTGTCTTGCTCCGGACCTTCAGGGCTGCAGAATGACAGTAAGTTCAGGTCAAAGGTCAAACATCAACCTCCTCCTCTGAAACGGAGCTACCTGTCACCGAAGCCCTCCTCCAGCTCCGAGGCGTCGGCGCTGGCCACGTCTCCCGGACAGCAGAGGTACGGGCTCCGGTCCAGGGACTTGCCCCCCGAGGACGCCATCGCCCCCGGACAGGAGGCGGAGTCAGGAG
This sequence comes from Poeciliopsis prolifica, assembly GCF_027474105.1. Taxonomy (NCBI): domain Eukaryota; kingdom Metazoa; phylum Chordata; class Actinopteri; order Cyprinodontiformes; family Poeciliidae; genus Poeciliopsis; species Poeciliopsis prolifica. The sequence goes on from NW_026562448.1 coordinate 989,904, forward strand.
CGTCGACAACCAGCGCGCCGCTCCTGCTGTGAGGCTCGTCGCGCTCGTCCTCCGTGCCGGGATGTTCGATCATCCACATGGCGAGCACTGTGATGTTCTGGGCGTCTGCTTCTCCCCGAGCGCCTGCGGTCAGAGCGGAGAGCGGTCAGAGGTCAGAAAGGAGAGCGGTCAGAGTGGAGAGCGGTCAGAGGTCAGACAGGAGAGCAATCAGAGGTCAGACAGGAGAGCGGTCAGAGGTCAGACAGGAGAGTGGTCAGAGTGGAGAGCGGTCAGAGGTCAGAGCAGGTCAGAGCAGGTCAGGCTGCCAGTCTTCAGGCTACCGGAGCGTTCAGCTAAAACACGGCACTCAACGCTCTGCTGATGGAGATCGGGCCGCATTCAGCTGCTAGTCTGACACAAGGCAGGAAAAAGATCAGCTTCACATGTCAGCATCGGCCAATCACCGTCTCCTACATTTCTGATACATTGTATAAAATAATGCAAACTGATCTCAGAGGACATGAGATCAGTAAAAGTTTGTGGAAAGGTGTGTCGGACTTTGACTGACCCGTTGCTTCCAGGGCCTTGGAGATCTGCCGCAGCGTGAAGCCCATCTCCAGCAGCGGCACGGCGATGGCCGGCGGCGGCGGCGACGTGGACAGCCTGCTGCTGGGGTCCGACAGCTGAGGGGAGACAACATGGCCGTCATTTCCTCTTCTGCGCACAGGCGGCGCCCGCCTCGGTCCACTCACATGTTCCGGCCCGGTTCTGCGGCCTGCAGGGCTGGGAGTCCGGCGAGGTGAGGCTCTGCCTGCGGCCCACCTCGTCTGACGGAGAGGTCGGCAGGACGACACTGGGGCGTCTGGGGCCCGGCGGGTCGGAACCAGGGTGGTGGTGGGGTAGCTGGAGAACATCTGCCTGTTGGGGCACAACATCCAGCAGGAGGTCAAGGTCATCACTCAGAGAGATAAGGGTTCTCCCCTGATGAAGGAGTGATGAAAACTCTGAACCTCAGTTTTCCTCTTTCTATTCGCAGAGAAACGAAACTAGTTTTCAGATTTTTACCTGATTTAATGTGAATCAGATCATTTGTAACATTCATCTCAACACTGAAAGCGAAACCCAGACGGAGCCTTTCATGCCGTCTGGTGACCCAACCTGACGCTAACGGGTGGCACCGAGGGTGGAGCTGACGCCTGGCGGCGAGGTCCCACCTGAGCAAGCTGAGCGGCATGACGCCCGGCTCGGAGGCGGGCACGGTCTCGGTGTCGGTGACGGGCGTGGTGGCGGTGGTGGTGTCCTCCAGGGAGGAGCTCATGAAGGAGGTGGTGCTGGACGCCGAGGGGCTGGTGGGTGATGGGCGTCTGAGCCAGCTGCTCGCCCTCGCCGCCCTCGCCTTCCCCTTCAGGCTCGCTCCTCACCCCTGAGACAGGAAACACAAACTGACTCAGAGTCTGTGCAGGAAGCTGAAGACATCGAGCATCAGACAAAACATGTAGAATTTATAACGGCAAACAACAGAGCCGAGGCAGGACGAGCTCCACTTCATCTGACCTTTTCACCCAGTATTGACCCTCAACCTTTTGATGAATATTTATTATGAATGAACAGATATTGAAGGAAATCTGATGGGTTCTGCTCTCACCCGGCCTGGACTTCCCGCCGCTGGGCTCATCCAGCAGCCCGTTCACCACCAGCTTGTAGATCATGGCCTGCGCTCTCTCCAGGTCCGCCAGGCCCAGCGCGCGTTTGATCGGGGAGCGCATCACGGCGCGCTTCACCATGTGGCGCATGAGGAACTGCAGCGCCGTCCGCATCTCCACCTCCTCCTGGAAGACGGGCGAGGGCGGAGCCGCGCCGCTGGCGGCGCTCAGGTCGGCGTTGTGGCCGCACGGCGCCGTCTCTGGGACCACCTGGATGTTTGAGAGAGTCGCTGGGTTAGCGCTGAACCCCTCAGCCGCTGCACCGACCAGAAGGGGGCGACAACCGCAGCTCTAAACAAACATTCAGTCCTTTCTGGCCAAGACGACACGAGAAATCACAAATTTTCTACAGTCAGTGAACGCACCACCCAAACATCAACAACATGGAATCAGGAAGCAGCTTAAGCATCAAGATAAGCTGTAGGAATCTTTAAGGAACGTAGTTAACAATGTAAATATCAAGGATTTTCCGATCCACTCTGATGAGATCTGAGGTTTCAGCCGATTCCACACAGAAAAACAGCCGACGGACTGAAAACGTTTCATAAATGAACTGAACTAAAATGTATTTCATAACTCCGCACCAGTAGAGCTCACTCTAAAAGACCAATCGCTTCCCAAGCAGGTCTAAACATCTAAACAGCTTTAATTTGTGCAGTCAGGTCAAATGAGGAAATCGTCCAATAAAAATACAGAATAAAACAACAGGCTGGTTATAAACATGTAAAATTAAACTGCAACACAATAAAACGTAAATAAAGCATGTGGAGCACCGAACCAGTCACATCGTCAACGACACACGACCTGGAATTGTTTTCAATCGAGCCGATACAGATATTGATATCGGATCAGTGAAACCCGGAAAATTATCAGGAACCAGAAGCAGAAGGAGTGATATCTAACAACAGATCTGTCTCCGCCCCCATGAAGCCCCGCCCTCACCTGACTCCGCCCCCATGTAGCCCCGCCCTCACCTGACTCCGCCCCCATGTAGCCCCGCCCTCATCTGACTCCGCCCCCATGTAGCCCCGCCCTCACCCGGCTCCCCCCTCTGCCTGCATGCTGCTAGCATTAGCATTAGCATGTGTACCTTGGGGATGAGCAGCAGCTCCGCGTACTTGCTGCAGCTCAGCAGGGCGCTCAGGGTCTTCATGGCGCCCAGGTAGAGGTAGGACAGCTGTACGGCGTGGATTTCTGACTGTGTGCTAATGGGCGGAGCCTCGTGGCGCCCGCCGTGCTCGTGGCCTTTCTTCCTGCCTGCCTCTGCGGTGGCGTTGGGCGCCGGGCCGAACAGAGCTTCGTTTCCGCTGGCGACAGATGAGATCTCGCTCTCGGACTTGGAGTTGGGCGCCAGGTGAGCCTTGACCTCCTCCAGGCTGTGGGACACCCTCAGCTCGGAGGCGGCGGCGTCCTTCTGGCCGTCCGGCCTGTCGTCGCCGCAGCTCGCCTCGTGGCCAACGGAGGCGGCGTTGCGGTGCTTCCTGTCGTGGCGGCGCCCGCCCAGCTTGGCGGCGTTCTCCTCGTGGATGCTGGTCAGGTAGGTGAGGTCCAGCAGCAGCGACGAGGTCAGGCCCCGGAACCGGCCCACGTCGAACGGCAGCGGCTCACACGGCTCCAGATTGTACAGCGGCGTGTCACTAGGCGACCAGAAAGTTGGGAAGCTTTAATGGGAGGAAGTGGAGTGAAGAGAGACAAGGAGAGGGAAACGGAGTGAAAGGAAAGAAAACGGGGAAAACTGATGGAAATGGAGGGAAATGGGGAGGCGGAGCCACGAGGAGGAGGAAACCAAAGACCCGGTTCCTGAACCGAGCGGGTTCCTGAACCGAGCGGGTTCCAGAACCGAGCGGGTTCCTGAACCGAGCGGGTTCCTGAACCGAGCGGGTTCCTGAACCGAGCGGGTTCCAGAACCGAGCGGGTTCCAGAACCGAGCGGGTTCCTGAACCGAGCGGGTTCCTGAACCGAGCGGGTTCCAGAACCGAGCGGGTTCCTGAACCGAGCGGGTTCCTGAACCGAGCGGGTTCCTGAACCGAGCGGGTTCCTGAATGACAGATTTATGAGGAAAAACGTTCCAGAAACAGAAAACATGGAGAGACGAGAAAGACGAGGAAAATGCCAATCAACTGGAGTTAGGATGATGATGATAAAAATAATGATTATTGATAAAGATAAAATGGTAAACATTAATAACGCTGCTCGGTTCCAGATGTGGCAACAGATGTTCGAATCATTCGCCAGAATGAATTAATGTAGTGAAATGAGCGATTGGGTCATACCCGGTCGGGTTCGGCGGTTCCGGTACCTGATGGTGATCTCTGCCTCGTCCCATTGGACCTTGGCCGAGCTGCTGCCCTCCTTGGCCACGCCCAGCAGCGTGGCGTGGCGTCCCGTCTGCTTGTGGACGCAGCGGCCGCCGACGCGCAGCCCGCCGTCCGCCCCGCCGATCACGGCCAGAACCGGCCACACGTCGCAGCACAGGCTGCGCAGGTGCGGCTCGGCCAGGTCCGCCAGGCCGTGCTGCCGGCCTTGCCGCCCCCGGTCCTCCTCCGCCCTTGGCGGAGCATCGGGGCTCTCCCTCTGGGCGTCGTGCTCCTCGCGACTCTGCACCGAGCGGCTCTTCTTCAGCCGCTGGCCGCCGGCCGGCCCCCCCGTGGCGGCGTCCCGGAAGCAGGGCTTGATCTTCTGCAGCCGCTGGATGATGGCGCTGTTGATGCGCGGCGTCCAGCGGTCGGTGCGGTGCAAGATGCGGACCAGCTGGGCCGTGGCCTCGACCAGCACCGTGGGCGTGGGGCTGCAGACGGGGTCGCCGGGCAGGAGGTCGCGTGGCGTCCCTCGCATCTGCATGTCGCAGATCTTCACCTGCAGAGGAAAAAGGAAGTGTGAGGGAGCCACTTCCTGCTGAATGTCTGGACTCTGAGCGGCGGCGGTTACCTTCTCTCCCGGGTTACTGCTGTAGAACATGACACAAGGAAACAACTCGGCTGCGTCAACATCCTCAAACGCCAACTTCGGCTCCTGGAGGGAGGAAAGAAACACAAAGAAAGGAAAAGAAGGTGAGAATCAAAGAAAGGAAATAGAATCAGAAAAGAGAAACGTGGATAAAGCAGAAGGAGGAATCAGAACGATGCAAACATCAACATCCAGAACAGAACTGAAGAACTTTCTGTCACATCCAGCAGCGGCTCTGTTTATCTGGGAAAGTCAGGTGGAAGGAAGAAAGTGAGTGTAGCTGTGACCTCTCCGTTCTTGCTGAAGGAGACGGTTCTGGCCTCCATGTCGAGGACGCAGGTGATGAAGTCTCCCTGCGTGAAGCTGCTGAGCGTCAGCGTCTGCTCTCCGTTGTGGTACAGGTTCCCGCTGTAGGCGCGGTACAGCCACATGTCCGACGTGGTGCGATGGTTGAAGTCGTGGACGGGCCAGCGGGACACGCCCACACACGTCCCCTCATTGCCGCGGTTCTCCTTCACGATGTAGAACTGCAGCAGGAAACAGCAGCGGTTAGCGGGCTTCCCCGGGGCTTCCCAGGGGATTCCTGTTTCAGGATCACCTTCCACTGGTAGCATCCGGAGGAGATGCCGGTGGACGCCAGGCCGTAACCTTTGCCCCCGCTGCCGTGCGTCAGGCCCTGGCCGTTCTCCACCACGCAGCACTGTGCCTTCTCCGGGTCGAAGGACACTTCCTGATGGGAAGGTTCTCGTCTTCCTCCTCCGCCTCGCCCTGCCGCAAACAGAGGTCAGCGTGCCGCGTCCGCCTGGGGCATCAGGGTCGCCGTGACAACGCCCTCACCTGCAGCTTCAGCTCCTGGAGCTTCTCCTTGATCTGGATGGAGTGTTTGGCCTGAGCGACCGGAGCTTCCCACATGCAGTCAGACAGCAGAGAGAAGAGACGGTCCACAACCTGAGGGACATCAGGACAGATAGAGAGACATCAGGACAGTTAGAGACATCAGGACAGATAGAGAGACATCAGGACAGATAGAGAGACATCAGGACAGATAGAGAGACATCAGGACAGATTGAGACATCAGGACAGATGGAGAGACATCAGGACAGATAGAGAGACATCAGGACAGATAGAGACATCAGGACAGATAGAGAGACATCAGGACAGTTAGAGACATCAGGACAGATAGAGACATCAGGACAGATAGAGACATCAGGACAGATAGAGACATCAGGACAGATAGAGAGACATACAAACAGAAAAAAAAAACAGAGAAAAGAGATTTAAAGACAAAACCAGAATGAAAAGAAAAACAAAAGAGCAACAACAGAAAGAAGCAAAGAGGCAGAACTGTAAAACTCATAGCTTCAGGAAATGCGGCTCCGCAGCGCCCCCTACCTGGGTCAGCTGGTCGTCCTCCATGTTGGCCTCGCAGGCCGGCAGGACGGCCTCCAGCACATGCAGGGCCAGCAGGCGGGTTTCATGTTCCCCACCAGAGGAACTCCTGCAACATTTAACATCTGTTACTGTCCCACCTGGCCCATCGACTACACTCACCTGCAACCTGCAGAGGGCGCACCTGAGCAGCACTTCTGAGCTGCGATGTTCAGCAGAACCTCGGTCCATTTGGGGGACGCCATCTTGGACTGGATGGCCTTGGAGGAGACCACCCTGCGGAGGAAGACCAGGAAGTCCCCGAGGTGGAGCTCTGCGGTGTGCTGCTTCCGGATTAAAGCTGAGCAACGAAAACCTCGAGCCATTACACGACCCACAGGAAAATCAACGACCTGGAGGCCATCTGCTCTCGTCCGACTGCAGGACTCAACCCGTAGCGGACCTTCAGGTTCTGACCATCTTCTACTGGCATTAGCGAATCATTTTTATCTCCCAATAAAAATTCAGAAGGATCAGCCGACTGAGTTTTCTTCATCTAAAAATGCAGGAGTGTGAATTTGTAATATTTGGTGACCTCGGCGTGATGATTAAAGGGCCAGTATCATGCAAGACTGACTTTTCTGAGCTTTCCATCATCGAGATGTTTTGTCGCTTTCATTCTTTCATGTTTAATAAGCCTTTAATCTCCATGGCAACCATTCAGCCGTGGCAAACGCCTGGGTGGAGCTAGCTCCGCCTTCACAGGACAGTTCCTCTCCACTCAGCTCCTTCAGACTAGCCAGTAGCAACTAGCAAACGCCTGGTGGAACTGCTGAGTTTCTTCTCAGAGCCTGTAAAAACATTGCTAAAGGCCTAATAGAGCAGCCATGTTGGGGTGACTTCCTGAAGGCGGAGTTTCAGAAAGAGCAGGAGCTTCTTAAAGACAGAGGCCCATTTTCAAGGGATTAAATTGCAAAGTCAAATTTCTTTTAAGACATATTTGACATAAAAGTCATTTTTATAACAACTCAAGTTAATTAAGTGACTTGACTGCTATAAAATGCATAGAAAATACATAACACTGTTCCTTTAAGGGAGCTGTTGAACAGATTAGGTTATTTAGTAGCAGCGTGTTTTAGGTCGTTTTTCTCCAGAGCAAAAGGTGAAATCAGACTTTTCCTTGTTTATTTAAGCCTTAAAAATAACTGGCACAGATGCCTAAGCAGTCCTTTAGCTTATTAGAGGCAATTGTTGGCTGCCAGGAAACCACCGAGATGACTTCAGATGACTGTAAACATGTAACCGCTTCTTTAGGTTTAACAAAACATCTAACATGTTTTGTTAAATTATTCATGTTAACAAAACATGAATAATTTAACATTATTCCTGACAAAAATAATGTTAAATGCATTTTAGCAGACCTTTGTGTATCGGTCAAATGTTGGTTGAATTATATCTGAACAAACCTGAGACTGGTTGTTTTACTAGAACCAGACGTGTAAAGGAAATAGATCCGGAAGGATTTCTGTGTCTGTGATTGTTTTGTGTTTTTTTACATATGAAAACTGAATTCAGAGGCAGACAGAGACGTGGATGTGTGTCAGGATTGGAGCTAGATGCTAAAGCTAACCTCTGAAGTCCTTCTTGTCAGAGTCGAGGGAGTCATCCATCTTGGAGTCGTCCGAGTCCTTCCCTGCCGCCAGCCGGCTGCCTCCTGCCTGGGCCAGCAAGTTCTTCAGCTGGCTGCACAGCAGGTCCAGCAGCGCCTGCACCACCTTGGGACTCAGCTTGTCGGCGTATGTCCTGCAGAGACAGACAGGCCGCTGGGTTAGAGGCGCTCTGGGCCCCGGAGGCACTGCGGCGGCGTTACCCGGTGCTGATGGCCAGGATCTGCAGCAGGCGGGTGGAGGCCACCTTCAGGGCGGTGCTAAGCTGCGACACACCCGGCTTCTGCAGCAGCTGCAGCGGCTGGCCCAGCATCGTCTCGGTGCCGCAGAGCTGCGACAGCACATTGAGGAGGCCGCTGGGAGATGGCCAGGGACACGTCCACAGGCTGGTAGCGCACGCTGAGGGCAAACACCGTCACCAGCAGGAGGCGCTGCTGGCTTCTGCAGAGGAGGAAGCAGAGGGTCAGACTGCGGCCTGGGCCACATAAAGCTGGGGCTTTTTAAAATAAATTTCTCTCATCTAAATCTTTAAGGAAAGTGTTCATACAGCACTGTGTTTAAACATCCCAAGCCCATAGGGGGCAACCTCTCTGACAGCAGCCATCTTTCCTCCTCTGCACTGCAATAGGCATCAATGTGATGTCATCGCTGCATTATCTGTTGCAGACTGTATTTACCTAAACCTCTGGCTTTTGGTGCAAACGCTACAAAGGAGAATTTGTAAATCCTCACGTTAATCAGAGGTTTTATTATCAGCATTGTTTTAGTGATATTAAACGGAGGCTATGTGTTGATGAAACGCTGTCAGATTTCTGGCTGTGTTGGAAAAGCAGGAGGCGTCGGTACCGATGTGGTGCTTGTTGGCCTGCAGGGCGCGCTCCAGAGTCACTGCCATCTGCTGATAGATCTTATGGACGGCCGTCTGGATCTCCACCTGCAGGCTCCGCTTGGCCGCTTTGATCCCATCCTGCAGCACAAACGTGCCTGTCAGAACCGGACCACGGAACCGGACCAGAACTCTCCCTCCTCCTCTTCCTCACCTGGTAGTGGTGCAGCTGCACGCTCTCCCTCTTTAGGCCGCCGCTGCCCACGGTACCAAGGCCGAAGCATCCGGCCAGGAACTGGAGCCGGACCGAGGTGAGCAGGGAGGAAGACTGGAAGGCACCGCCCGGCCGCTCGGCGCCGCCCTGCTGGCTGCCCTTCTCTTCCATGCCTGAGATCAGCACCACGATCTGGTGCAGCGCCTCCAACCGCAGCTGCAACCACAGTCACACCATGAAGCAGAAACTGGAACTTTAAACCATTTAAAACCGGACAGAGGAACAAGCAGCCTGGATGCAGCACTTCCTGATCAGCATCGCTTCATTACCTGATGTTAAAGAAGCAAACAGTGAAACCTTAAATATAAACCAGCAACTTACTGTTTTCTGCTTTAATGAGTTTCACATGAAGAAAGGTTCTGTATCGTCTTAATGTCAGAAGCATTTATAAATAAATTAATAACAAAATAAAAATGTATTATGAAATGGAAAAAGTAAAAAGCAAATAAAATTACAACAAAAATATTACAAGAATAAAAACTTTTAAAATAAAATCAAAATAAAGTGTGAAGTAATATTTTTAGTTTGTCCTCGTTTTTTAAATAGTCAATAAATGCATAAGTTGTCATTTTAAAAAACGTTTATAGTTATAGATGAATTTTTATTCTGTTTTTAATAGAATGAAAAATATCTTAATTTATTTAATTTCTTTTAATTCAGAAATTTTTAAAAAGTAGAATCATAGTACAATACAAAACATATTTTATACAAAAAAAACTAAATATTTCTATATTTGTTTTATTTAATTAAGACATTTTAAAGTAGTAAATAAATAGCATATTTTTAAATTAAAAGGACTTAAAGTCTGGGTCACTGTCGTCCTTTCTGTTGGTTTGAACCGTTTTGTTCGTTTGTTGCTTTATGGATAAAGTTGCGTCTCCGCCGCCTCACCTCAGCCCTGCTCTGCTGCTGCTCCATGGCCAAGATGGCGGCCTGCGGGTTGGTGGACATGCCCTCGTCGGGCTCCTTGAAGGCGGGCGCCAGGCCCACGTCGCCGCTGATGAAGCTCACCATGTTGTCGATGAGGGCGTGGACGCCCAGCGAGCGGCTCAGGTCCAGGTCCGACTCCCCGTAGAAGTGGGCCGAGCCGTAGCTGCGCTGCCGGCTGAGCTTGGACCGGAACCAGGACTCCGCCAGCGAGTCAGGGGAGCTGTGGAGCATTCCTGGAAGGAAGAGGAGGAGACGATGAAGAACCAGAGCATCACTCCACGGATGGGTCGGGTCGGGGGGGACAGGTGAACCATGACAACAAGCAGCCTCTTCTCCTCTCCGTCTCCACATCAGTACCTCTCTTCTTCTGGGAGGAGGCCAGGTCCAGATCCACGTTCCTGCGCCCGCTCTGCAGCAGAAAACACACACAGCTTTCAGCTCAGGATCCACGGGGACACCAGGACCCAGGGAGCCTGGGGGCGGAGCTTCGTTACCAGGCTGTAGCTCTCCTCGTCGGACTCGGGTTGGACAGTCCGACTCGCTGCGGACTTGATGAGCCGGTAGCTGGGGCTGCCCTGCACCGAGCGGCTCTCTGCACTCAGACTCTCACTCCTGGAAACAGAATTATTCCCTCTATTTATTACAAAGAAATGAGTTGTCATATAATTACACATATCTTTAGATGTATTTATTTTACAAAAACTATTAAAATGTATAAAAATGTACATTATTTAATTACATTTGAAGGTGCATTTATTACTTCTTGATATATCTTATTTAATCCATGTCATTAAATAAAAGATATATCATGAAATGAATTAATCATTAAATAATTTATATCATGATATGTATATATTATCTATATAATTTTGTCCCCTTTGGCCCTCCATATGACTGTATGGAGGGCCATGTGACTCAAGAATTATTCACTATGACTCTGAAAATCATTTGTCGACCTCTGCATGGTGTCTTGCGACCCCCTGTGGGTCCCGCCCCCCCTTTGGGGACCCCTGCCTTAGCCAGTCACATTCTGGGAATTTTAGCTTTTCTGCTGCACTTACAGTTCTGGAGTTCTGCAGGGTTCTGTGCTTGAAACCAACAACTTTTCACTTAAATGTGCACCAGAAAGTTAATTTACCGCATGCATCACCTGGCTCCCCCCCCCACTGTACCTGGTCATGAAGCTCAGACAGTCCTGTGTTCCGGCGGCGACTGGATCGGGCCGTCCTCCGGGTTCTGCTTGCCCAGCTCTCCCAGAACCGGGCTGACCCCCAGCAGCAGCAGGGCGCAGCGGTGGATGACCGAGTTGCAGGCGGCCGTGTACAGGTCCTGGCCCTCCGGGATCCCCGCGCTGCCCCGCCGCTCCTCCTGCGACTGCGCCGCCTCCTCCTCCCCGGATCCCGGCGCTGCGCTGCGGGACGTCGACCCAGAGCCCGGGCCCGTCCCGCTGCTGGCCCGCTCCCGATCCCGGCTCCGAGCCACCTCCCGCGCTGAGAGGAAACATTGAAAGATTTCTGCGTTGTGCATCGAGCACAAACACACACACACACACAACACACACACACGGATGCAGGGTTAGAGTGTGAGCAGCTGGAGACTTCAGCAGTTACGACAAAAAGCTGCAGAGCGTCTCAGAAACGGTTTAAACATTTATTGTGGAGACGCACCGTCCACTGGTTTCACTCCTGATACCGATATCTGAGGTCTAGAACAGATACCGATCATCCGCCGATACCAAAAACAGCTGGACTGAGTTAAAACATTTTATTTTATTTAACACATACATGTACAGAATAATAAATGTATTTGCTAACTCTTCACCAGTACAGCTCTGGTTATAAATCCATTTATTACTTCATTAAACAGTGAAACAACCTTAATCTGTTCCGTCGGTGCAGTTTGCAGCCGAACTGCAACAAACCTTCTGTCACATGAAAGTTAATTCATCAATAATAAATGGATCCAACACGATTTCACCGATACCAATCCAGAATTCCTCTACACGTTTTATTGTTATTTTGGTTTCTTTTGAAATATTGTTAATCTACCAAAATAAGTGAAATGTTTCCTCGTTGGATCGATCGGCGATTCATCGGTGATCAGTCACTGTCTCCTGTGGGTGTTGAAGCGTCGCTACTGGTAGAAATATGTCAGACTGCTTAACCTCCACCAGACAGGGAACGCTCACACCGAGCAGCTGCTTCCAGCTGCTGCTTCCAGTTGCTTACAGCTGCTTCTTCCAGCTGCTGTTTCCAGTTGTTGCTTACAGCTGCTGCTTCCAGCTGCTTCCAGTTGCTGCTTCCAGCTGCTTCCTGCTGCTTCCAGCTGCTGCTTCCACTGCTTCCAGTGCTTACAGCTGCTTCTTCCAGCTGCTGTTTCCAGTTGTTGCTTACAGCTGCTACAGCTTTCCAGTTGCTGCTTCAGCTGCTTCTTCCAGTTGCTGCTTCCAGCTGCTTCCAGTTGCTGCTTCCAGCTGCTTCCAGTTGCTGCTTACAGCTGCTTCCAGTTTGCTGCTTCCAGCTGCTTCCAGTTGCTGCTTACAGCTGCTGCTGCTTCCAGTTGCTGCTTCCAGCTGCTTCCAGTGCTTCCAGCTGCTTCCAGTTGCTGCTTCCAGCTGCTACAGCTTCCAGTTGCTGCTTCCAGCTGCTACAGCTGCTTCCAGTTGCTGCTTCCAGCTGCTACAGCTGCTTCCAGTTGCTGCTTCCAGCTGCTACAGCTGCTTCCAGTTGCTGCTTCCAGTGCTGCTTCCAGTTGCTGCTTCCAGCTGCTGCTTCCAGCTGCTGCTTCCAGCTGCTGCTTCCAGTTGCTGCTTCCAGTTGCTGCTTCCAGTTGCTTACCAGTGCTGCTTCCAGCTGCTGCTTCCAGTTGCTGTTTCCAGCTGGTTCTTCCAGCTTGCTTCTTCCAGCTGCTGCTGCTGCTCCAGCTGCTGCTTCCAGCTGCTGCTTCCAGCTGCTGCTTCCAGTTGCTTCCAGCTGCTGCTTCCAGCTGCTGCTTCCAGTTGCTTCCAGCTGCTGTTTCCAGCTGGTTCTTCCAGCTGCTTCCAGGTGCTGCTTCCAGTTGCTTCCAGTTGCTTCCAGCTGCTGTTTCCAGCTGGTTCTTCCAGCTGCTTCCAGCTGCTGCTTCCAGTTGCTTCCAGTTGCTGTTTCCAGCTGGTTCTTCCAGCTGCTTCCAGGTGCTGCTTCCAGTTGCTTCCAGTTGCTTACAGCTGCTTCTTCCAGCTGCTGTTTCCAGCTGCTGCTTCCAGCTGCTTCTTCCAGTTGCTTCCAGCTGCTGTTTCCAGCTGCTGCTTCCAGTTGCTGCTTCCAGCTGCTTCCAGTTGCTTCCAGCTGCTGTTTCCAGCTGCTGCTTCCAGTTGCTGCTTCCAGCTGCTTCCAGTTGCTTCCAGCTGCTTCTTCCAGCTGCTGTTTCCAGCTGCTGTTTCCAGCTGCTGCTTCCAGCTGCTGCTTCCAGCTGCTTCCAGCTGCAGCAGGGAAAAAATACATCTGTACTCAAATTTGTCTAAACCAGGTGAATTTATGCCAGACAATTTTTCCATTTTGCCAGATAACATGGAATCATTTATACGTAAAGCGAAAGCGATGACCAGAAATTGGTGATCGGCCTCATGGATGATCGGAAGCAACAACCTGACCCTCCGGAGCGTCTCTGATACAGACACTAATATTGGATCGGAGCATCTCCAACTTGGAAACACTGAAAAGTTTTGATCCAGACCGAAAATCTGACCATCCTCATCCCAACAGACAGATTCTGCTTCCTGGTACCAGAACAGGAAGAAGTGATGAACCAGCATGTTGGACCAGATCAGGTCCAGATCTGGATCAGAACCTTTCTGGACAGGAAGCGGGCGGACTCCAGGGCCGTACTTACTTCCTGCGGTCATGACTTCGTGCTCCCGGTCCTCTTCCTCCTCGTCCTGATCCTGGTGCCCGTCTTCCCTCTCGCGGTCGGCCCGCTCCTCCAGCTCCGCCTCCTCGTCGATGGTGCGGGTGAACGAGTTCTCCTGGGGGTCCATGTCCAGCGAGTCCTGGTTGTCCGAGATCTGCACCACAATGTCAGACTGCTTTTATTTTGGAATCCATCATCGACTTCCTGTCAGACAGCGCCCCCCAAAGGAGGAACTTGGCCAGCATGGAAATCTGTTTCAGATCAGATTTGGATTCAAAGCTTCAACTTGCAGCTATGATTATTATGAAATGATGTGAAATCTAAATATTTAAAGATGAGCAAAACTAACAGCTGATCTCAAGAATAAATATGAGAACAAAATCATGATACTAAAGTCGAAATATGACAAGAACAAAGTGTTAACATGATGAAAATAAAGTTGTACTAATATGAGAATAAAGTATCAATAATAAGAGAATTTATAAAAAATAATACATGTCAAAATAATGCAGCAGTAAAGAAGCAGCTTGTAAATAAAACGTCTCATTCTCAGAGAACTGGGAGAGAACTGGGAGAGAACAGGGAGAGAACTGGGAAAGAACTGGTAGAGAACAGGGAGAGAACTGGGAGAGAATTGGGAGAGAACTGGTAGTGAACTGGTAGTGAACAGGGAGAGAACTGGTAGTGAACTGGTAGTGAACAGGGAGAGAACTGGTAGTGAACTGGGAGAGAACTGGTAGTGAACTGGGAGAGAACTGGGAGAGAACTGGGAGTGAACAGGGAGAGAACTGGGAGAGAATTGGGAGAGAATTGGGAGAACTGGGAGAGAACTGGGAGTGAACAGGGAGAGAACTGGGAGAGAATTGGGAGAGAACTGGTAGTGAACAGGGAGAGAACTGGTAGTGAACTGGGAGAGAACTGGGAGTGAACTGGGAGAGAATTGGGAGAACTGGGAGTGAACAGGGAGAGAACTGGGAGAGAATTGGGAGAGAACTGGGAGTGAACAGGGAGAGAACTGGGAGAGAATTGGGAGAGAACTGGGAGTGAACAGGGAGAGAACTGGGAGAGAACTGGGAGAGAATTGGGAGAGAACTGGGAGAGAACTGGTAGTGAACTGGTAGTGAACTGGTAGTGAACAGGGAGAGAACTGGTAGTGAACTGGGAGAGAACTGGTAGTGAACTGGTAGTGAACTGGTAGTGAACTGGGAGAGAACTGGTAGTGAACTGGGAGAGAACTGGGAGTGAACTGGGAGAGAATTGGGAGAGAACTGGGAGTGAACAGGGAGAGAACTGGGAGAGAATTGGGAGAGAACTGGTAGTGAACTGGTAGTGAACTGGGAGAGAACTGGGAGAGAATTGGGAGAGAACTGGGAGTGAACAGGGAGAGAACTGGGAGAGAACTGGTAGTGAACTGGTAGTGAACTGGTAGTGAACAGGGAGAGAACTGGTAGTGAACTGGGAGAGAACTGGTAGTGAACTGGTAGTGAACAGGGAGAGAACTGGTAGTGAACTGGTAGTGAACTGGTAGTGAACTGGGAGAGAACTGTTAGTGAACTGGTAGTGAACAGGGAGAGAACTGGTAGTGAACTGGGAGAGAACTGGTAGTGAACTGGGAGAGAACTGGTAGTGAACTGGTAGTGAACTGGGAGAGAACTGGTAGTGAACTGGTAGTGAACAGGGAGAGAACTGGTAGTGAACTGGTAGTGAACTGGTAGTGAACTGGGAGAGAACTGTTAGTGAACTGGTAGTGAACTGGTAGTGAACAGGGAGAGAACTGGTAGTGAACTGGGAGAGAACTGGTAGTGAACAGGGAGAGAACTGGGAGAGAACTGGGAGAGAACTGGGAGAGAACTGGGAGAGAACTGGTAGTGAACTGGGAGTGAACTGGGAGTGAACTGGGAGAGAACTGGTAGTGAACTGGGAGAGAACTGGGAGAGAACTGGTAGTGAACAGGGAGAGAACTGGGAGAGAACTGGTAGTGAACTGGGAGAGAACTGGGAGAGAACTGGGAGAGAACTGGGAGAGAACTGGGAGAGAACTGGTAGTGAACTGGGAGTGAACTGGGAGTGAACTGGGAGAGAACTGGTAGTGAACTGGGAGAGAACTGGGAGAGAACTGGTAGTGAACAGGGAGAGAACTGGGAGAGAACTGGTAGTGAACTGGGAGAGAACTGGGAGAGAACTGGGAGTGAACTGGGAGAGAACTGGGAGAGAACTGGGAGAGAACTGGGAGAGAACTGGGAGAGAACTGGTAGTGAACTGGGAGAGAACTGGTAGTGAACTGGGAGTGAACTGGGAGAGAACTGGTAGTGAACTGGGAGAACTGGGAGAGAACTGGGAGTGAACTGGGACCGACCCGCCTCTCTCGGGATGAAGACCGGGTTTGGATGAAGTCCAGGTTCTTGCAGGCCAGCAGTCGGTTCCGGACCTTGTAGACGCTGCGGTAGACTTCGGCCAGAGACTTGGACGGCTGGTACCTGCTGGGAAGGGAGAGTCAGCGGTGGAGGACAGGAGAGCGGGGTGAAAGGTCAGGGGTCAGCTCACCTGCCCTCGCCGCAGGCGGGGCCCAGCAGGCCGCTGTGCTTCAGCAGCGCGGCCAGGCAGAACCTGGACACGGTGTCCAGCAGGGACTCGTTGTTCAGAGACGCGTTGTCCCAGTCTGCAACAGGAGAGATGGCAGTCAGGCCCGGTTCTGGTTCTGCTCTGGTTCAGGTTGTGGGTCAGACCTTTGCTGATGGCGTAGTCCTGCATGTTGATCCAGAGGCTGTTGGCGGGTTCTTTGGAGGAGCCCAGCGCCAGGTCCAGCAGGACGCTGAGGTCCGGGCGCAGCGGCCGGTCCAGAGGCTTCTGCTCCTCGTTCCCGGACAGCGCCGCCTCCAGCAGCGAGCTGATGACCCAGTCTGCATGGAGAGCGCAGTCAGAACCACACAGAACCACACAGAACCGCTGGTGGGCCGGCCGGTACCGAGCTGCGGGATGTCAGTCTCCAGGCCGTTGCTGAACAGCGGCGTTTTCAGCCAGTAGGCGGCGTGGTTCTCCTCCGGCGAGGCGGCGGCACCCTGCAGCATCCCGCCCAGGCAGCAGCCCACCAGCAGCGCCGCGGTCCGCTCCAGGTCCACCAGCCACACCCAGCACAGCGCCGCCGCCGGGAGCGCCGGGCCCGATGTCGGCTCGGCCAGGTCCGAAGCACCTGGAGGGGTGGGAAGGATCCAGTTACCGACCCTGGCCAGACCCAGGAGGTTCTGGTTCTGACCCGATGGGTCACGACAAACAATCCACTGGCAGCCCCACAGCATGATGCTGCTCCCACCGTGCTTCACAGCAGGCGGCGCGTCCGCATCCACTAACAGCTGGTTTCAGCTCAGAGTTTGGACTTGATTTTTTTTTTTATTTGGCGCTTTATCTTTAAATTCACCTGAGAGTTCAGAGCGCAGACAGAACTCGGTGTGTTCGGGTGAATTTCCCAAAATAACATTTTACATATTTTCTAGAATAAATCTTGGAAAGATTTTTCAATTTTGGAATTTATCAGTTTCAAAAGTCAAATTTTGTTTTACTTTTCAAGCTGAGAAACTTTCCATGTTTTTTCTTGAAAATTTCTGAGATTCATTTTAAAATTCAGACATGGTTGGTGGAATTTTGTTTCTTTCTGCAATGGCTGTAATTCAGACCGCAAATATTTTACGTAGGGGTGCACCGATTTATCAACGCCAATTTCCTTAATTTTGCGAGATCAGTGATCAGCGGCTAGTTTAACGTGACGCCGATCCGATCTACGTCAGCAAAGGTCTGAAAAGGTTTGCCTGTTAGCCACCAGGTCATGTCTGCATGGTCGCCAACTCGCCGTCTTCCTTGCTATATTTAGCAACATTTCAGACAAAAAATATTGGAATCAGCAGGTTAGTGTTTAAAGATTGGTAATTGGCGACCAGCCAGAAAACTGCAATCGGTGCATCCCTAGGTTTATGCCAGAATTCTCTTTTTTGTTTGTTTTCCTCAATTAGCTGCAGGGCCATATTTCCTGTGGTCTGAGCGTTTCCTGACCGTGCAGCGGCCACTGCAGCTCCTGGTCCTCCAGCGGCGCAGCGGCCGGCAGCAGCCTGTTGAGGCGGTCCAGAGGGGGCAGCAGGTCCAGCAGGTGGCTCAGCAGCGGCCTCACCACCGCCACTGGCAGCAGCAGCAGCGAGTTGACAATCTGACACAGCATGCTGCCAGCTGCCGACACGTAGATCACATCTGGAGAGTAGAGGGGGTGAGGGGTCAGTGACATCTGTGCTGAGGGGTCGGCGGGGCCGAGGCGGCGGCGGGGCCGAGGCGGCGGCGCTCACCCTGCAGCTTCTCCCGGATGCTCCCGTTCCCGGAGCTGTCCTGGATCAGCGCGGCAGAGCGGGAGAAAATGTCGGTGGCGTGGGGCAGCAGCAGCTGCAGGTGCTTGTGGAGCAGCGCCACGCTGCTGGAGTTCTGCAGGAGACACGCAGCGAGTCAGACTGGTCCGGCTTATCGGGCCCGGCCCGACCGGCGGTGGAGTTACCTCGGTGACGGCGTTGATGTGGCAGTAGGCCAGCAACTGCTTCTGCAGGGAGCACAGCAGCTGGTGCAGGTGAGCCGGCTGGCTGCTATCCGACGACGAGGTGCGCTGCTGCAGCTTGTCGCTGTTCTTCTCCAGTTCGCCCAGCGCTTGATCCTGCACAGAACGGAGAACAGAACCACTGTGACCCAATGGGCTCCGCTTTCCTCACTGCACAGCCAGCGGGGCGGCCTGCCTGGCGCCTGCTGCGTGTTGGCTGAGGAACTCAGAGATAAATGCAACGTTCTGCAGGGACAGAGAGACTCCACGTTGGAACAGAAAAACATACCGGGTCCGGATTTTAGAACTCAAAATGTACCAGACCAGCTTTGTATCCACAGAGGTACAGAACCCGGATCTCTGTGCTACACTACATGTGAACAAACGTCTACATGTTTGTTCACTAACATGTAGACAAACATTTACAATTAGCAGACATTTACTCATTTCTCTGGAAGGTTGAAATTTCTGCAGTTTACCTACAAAATCACCTCCACTTATTAGAAGCAAAAAAGGTTTTATCTGTTTTTTGAATTTATCACCACATGAAACTTCTAAAAGGTATTCTAGAACATCGCTGTTGATGCCG
The DNA here is from genome assembly GCF_027474105.1 of Poeciliopsis prolifica. Classification (NCBI taxonomy): domain Eukaryota; kingdom Metazoa; phylum Chordata; class Actinopteri; order Cyprinodontiformes; family Poeciliidae; genus Poeciliopsis; species Poeciliopsis prolifica. The sequence continues at coordinate 1,008,640 of NW_026562448.1, forward strand.
TCATTTTCCTCATTAAACGGCAACAAACTGTTTGTAAAGATGCAATTTAGTTTTAGAAAAGTCAGTGAGGATAGAAGTGAGCAGGAAGCCGAGATCTGATGAAGTTTCTGCTAAAAAAAACAAAATATTTACATTTTCTCTAGAAGGCGACATCAGATGATTCCGATTCAAAGAGAAAATGAAAAACTGACATGCAGAAAAGGATTTGCAGTGTAGAGCTGAATAATGTCTCAGATCAGTCAATGAAACGTTCTCCTGATAGAGGAACAGGAAGCGATCGACTCTGCCAGGAAACCTTCAGTGGGAGGAAATGGTGGTTTGCGGCTCTCTACAGGATCAATAACGAGGATGGACTCACCGTGTAAAAGCCCAGGTTTCTGAGCAGCGTCTTCATCAGGATCTCAGCTAAGTGCGTGTCAGGGTGGGAGCCGACGGCGTCGTAGCCGGCGTCCGGTGCGAAGGCGGACCGGGGGCCGCAGCGTCGGGGCCGTCAGCCGGAGCGCTGTAGCCCAGCAGCGAGGCCACATGGGTGTGATCCTGCAGGCTGGTCAGGATGATGTCCAGCTGCATCCTCTGAGGAACAAAACCGCTTTATTTCACTTCCTTTCAGATTAATAAAAGCAGCAGGTGGGGGTGGGGCGTACCTGTCCTTTGGAGAGACTCTCCCATCTGTCTGGTCCCTGAGGCAGCAGGGAGTGGAGCAGCTCCATCCTCTCCCTCAGAGGAGGCAGCAGCATGGTGGCGCCCACCGACAGAGTCTCGATCACCGCCTGGGGAAAACAGAGCAGGTTACCGTAAACCAGGCCAGGTTAATGTAAACCAGACCAAGTTACCGCAAACCAGGTCAAGTTAACGTAAACCAGACCAGCTTACCGTAAACCAGACCAGGTTAAACTGGTTTAATCTAACTGGCAGATTAAGGACTAACTTCTTGTTTTCTGTCTCTCGCTGTGAGACTCGTCTGTTATCCGCCTGCTCAGTGTTACTTTGAGGTTAAACCGATTTTAAGTTAACCGGCTCCATGGTCACCACTGACCTCCTGGATCTCGTCCGGCACCGAGGCGTCCATCAACCTGAACAGCAGGTTCCTGAGCGGCCGGGCCTGCCGACCCAGAATACTGGTGGCCACGCCCCCGGCCAGGGCCAGAGCCAGGTGATTGGATAAGAGGCGAAGGCACAGCTTGAGGAAGTTATGGTGCTCCCTGTAAACATGGAGAAACGTTCACTCTGCTTCTGCCCGCAGCGTCTGGACCCAGGCGGTCCGAGCGGCTCACCTGGACGAGGGGAAGGGCAGCGGAGGAACGTCGCTGTTGATGCCGTCGCAGTAGCGCTCCAGGAAGGAGCGCAGGTGGGAGAAGGTGCTTTCCTCCAGGTCGACGCAGTACGGTCGGTGCCAGGCCACCACCTGCCTGCAGAGACACGGAGAGGAAGCAGCGGATCAGCTGAGGCGTCGTCTGTTAGCATTAGCCGAGCCTGGCTAGCGGTCAGTCAGGCTGCATGTCTGGATGTGTTACATGTTTAATGAGTCAATATCTGGGATCGTCCTCTCGGCTCCAACATGCACATCAGTGGCTCTGGCTGAAGTCACAATGGTAACAGGGCCGCCACAGTAACCATGACCGTGGGAGGGAGGGAGGGAGGGAGGGAGGAAGGAAGGAAGGGAGGAAGGAAGGGAGGAAGGAAGGAAGGAAGGAAGGAAGGAAGGAAGGGAGGAAGAAAGAAAGAAAGGAAGGAAGGAAGAAAGGAAGAAAGAAAGGAAGGAAGGACAGAAGGAAGGAAGGACAGAAGTAAGGAAGGAAAGAAGAAAGGAAGGAAGGAAGGAGGGAAGGAAGAAAGGAAGGAAGGAAGAAAGGAAAGAAGAAATGAAGGAAGGGAGGAAGGAAGGAAGGAAGAAAGAAACGAAAGAAGAAATGAAGGAAGGAAGGAGGGAAGGGAGAAAGGAAGGAAGGAAGGAAGGAAGAAAGGAAGGATTAAAACCTACAGCTCTGAACCCGATGATCACCTGTCCAGCAGGTAACCAGGTGCTGCTCAGCTATTGGTTGGTGTGTGATGACATCATCAGCCTGCCCAGCCATTGGTCAGTGTGCTGTGACGTCATGGCTCACCTGTCTCTGGGCAGAGCAGTCCAGGCCAGGCTGTGGGACGTCCCGGCTGAGATCTGCTGGATGGCGACCCCGTCCAGGCCGACCACCTTCTTGGGTTTGGTGATGGGGCCGGTGGAGTTGCCCTGGCCACATTGCCCCATGGAGTTGTTGCCCCAGGCGTACACCTCGTTGTCTAGGCAACCGCCAGAGTAAAAAGGGCAGAAAGAGTTAACGCGAACCAGGACTCAGAGTTCAGTTTGCTGTTACATCAGATCTCAAACAGTCAGCATTTAACCAGAGAGTCAACAACAGGAGCTGAGCAGCACCGACCCGGCCCGGCCCGGCCTGACCCGGTCCAACCCACACAGAGCAGAGATAAGCGACGTACCGTGGGACAGGGCCAGGCAGTGGCTGTCCCCGATGGACACGTCCACCACCCTGGTGGTGGCCAGCTCCTCGATCAGTTTGGGCCGCAGCGCCGTGGCCTCAGAGGAGCCGCAGCCCAGGCAGGCGCCGCAGCCCCAGGCGAACACCTGGACACACGCAGGAGCAGCAAAACGGGTCAGAACCACCCGGAAACCAACGTCCCAACAGACTGAAATGATTCAGCAAACACTGATTTCTGCTTCAGCTTTAAACTTTCTGATATGTTTTTGTCCAGTCAGAAGAAAAGAATCGACTTCAGGACTTCAGTTTCCAATAAACTCGTTTATTTCACTTCAAAATCTGATTTCTAGGAAGAAACAGGAGTCAGGAAATGATGTAGAATGTCTAAAACACCAGAATCAGGAGCAAAAACTAGGAAAAGGTCAAAATAAACTAGTCCGCTATGAAGATAGCTTTAAATCAGAGGCCAAAGGTCAAAGACTCATACTGGTTGCATTTTGAAAGCGGTCAGCTGTTTTTGTGCAGCTCCTGCCGACGTCTGATTGGCTGACAGTTCGTAACTTCCGAGTCGTGTAAAGAGAGGGACGTCTCCTGAGGGACCGTCCCAGACGTCCTACCTGTCCAGTGGAGGTCAGAGCCAGTGACGACTGGCTGCCTGCGCACACTTTCCTGATGAACATGCCCTGCAGCGCCTCCACCACTTTGGGCTTGTAGACTCTGTTGGTGTCGCCGTGCCCCAGTTTTCCTGCAGGAGGACAAACAGAAAAAGTAGATCAGCACCAGAAACAGCCAGAGAAACCCGACACCCGTTTGGGTTTCTCACCGTTGTCTCCTCCTCCAAACGACCAGACGGTGCGGCCATCTTTGGACAGGGCGATGGTGTGGGAGCTCCCGCAGGAAACCTCGCCAACGTTGCTGATGTCTTTCACCAGAGTGGGAATGTTGCGGCTGTTGCTGTCCCCGTGTCCTGCATGAGGACAGGACGGCAGACCCAACGCAAGGATGAAAACTCACAAAGAAAACACTTTTCTCTTCCACACCAATAAACTCTGGTGTGATTTTTATCTGTCATGTTTATGTCAGCAGCAGAACATGTGACCCATTCACAGCAAGATTGGCAACAAAAACAGCAAAACACGGATACTAATAATCAAACAAGGACAAAGAAAAGTTTCTATTTTTGAAGTTTTTTTAGAAACAGAGAGCAAAGCCAGATCAGATACTGGAACATCAACTCACCTAATCTTCCAAAGTCTCCTTCCCCCCAGGTGTAGAGCTCTCCGTCCTCACTGACGGCAGCGCTGTGTCTGTAGCCGGCAGACACACACACGACCACCTGACACACACACACACACACATATACACACACACACACACATAAATACATACA